>NC_068419.1:17578940-17893940 GCF_023724105.1 Carassius gibelio
CGGAGAGACTTATTGTGGACATAAGCACGTGGGATTGCCCAGAGAAAGGGGAATCACAACACATGGAGGCACCTAGTCCCACACAGGGCTAACCAAAGGGCATGTACGCAAGTGTTGGACATCAAAAGTGCTGGAAGAACCCAGGGTACTGACTGAGGAACTCACCTGAGGGGAATAGCGCACGCATCCAGTCTGCGGAGTGGAATGGCGCAGCAAGCGGATTGACACCGAGCAGGTCCTTACTGGGTACCCTTACTGAGTACCTAGGAGGACACGGGCTCTACACGGAGATTATAAAATCTTGTGAATGTGTTAGGTGTCACCCAGCTCGCAGCTCTACAGATGTCTGTTAGTGAGGCGCCATGCGCCAGCGCCCAGGAGGAAGCTACGCTCCTAGTTGAGTGAGCTCTCACCCCTAGGGGGCATGGCAGGTCTTGAGCCTGATAAGCCAGGACAATAGCATCCACTATCCAGTGGGATAAACTCTGCTTGGAGACAGCATTTCCCTTCTGCTATTGGCCAGGGAGGGGCTGTCACGAGGAGTACAAGTTCGGGGAACCAGGTCCGGCCGGGCCAAAAAGGTGCAACCATGAGGACCTCCTCCTCGTCCTCCCTGATCTTGCACAACATCTGTGCAAGAAGGCTCACTGGGGGAAACGCATACTTGCACAGGTCCAGCGGCCAGCTGTGTGCCAGGGCATCTGTGCCGAGGGTGCCCTCGGTCAGGGAGTAAAACAACTAGCAGTGGGGACTTTCTGGAGAGGCAAACAGGTCTACCTGAGCATCTCCATAGTGTTCCCAAATCAGCTGAACCGACTGGGGGTGGAGTCTCCATTCCCCGGGGCGAGACTGCTGCCGTGAGAGCTCGTCGGCTGCACGATTGAGCCTGCCCAGAATGTGAATGGCACGAGGCGACCTCAGATGCTTGTGACTCCACAAGAGGAGATGGGGAGCGAGTTGCGACATGCGGCGGGAGCGTAGACCATCCTAACGGTTGATGTAGGCTATGGTCGCAATGTTGTTCTTATGGACCAGAATGTGCTTGTCCTTCAGCAGGGCCCTGAAGCGGTGCAGAGCAAGCCGTACTGCTAGCAACTCGAGGCAATTGACATGCCACTGAAGTCCAGGAGCCCGACGCAGCATGCCTGTTGCACATGGCACCCCAACCCGTGGCAGAGGCATCTGTTGACACAACAACATGTCGGGTTGAAGTTTCGGCGGCAGGCCAGAGTGATGGTCCCTCGGAGCATGCCCTGTTGCCATGCCCATCTCAGGACTCGGTCGTGAAGTTAGTGCTGAATCGGACTCATTTGGAGTAGTCAGAGCGGTATGCCACGGCGGATGCCATATGCCCCAGGAGCCTCTGAAACAGTTTCAGTGGAACTGCTCTCTTGCCCTCAAATTGTCTCAGGCAATTCAGCAGTGACTGCGCACGAATTGGCGACCGAGTCTATTTTTATATCGAGAAAAGAGATCCTCTGCACAGGGGAGAGCTTGCTCTTTTCCCAGTTGACCTGAAGACCCAGTCGGGCGAGGTGTCTGAGCTCCAGATCCCTGTGCTCGCACAACCGCTCTCGAGAGTGAGCTAGCATCAGCCAGTCGTCGAGGTAGTTGAGGATACGACACCTCGTTCCCTGAGAGGAGCCAGGGGTGCCTAATCCTTTCGTAAAGACGCGGGGAGACAGGGCCAACCAGAATGGGAGAACCTTGTACTGAAATGCCCGCCCCTCGAAAGCAATCCGAAGAAACGGTCTGTGTCAAGGAAGAATGGAGACATGAAAGTACGCGTGCTTCAGGTCGATCGCTGCAAACCAATCCATCGGACGAATGCATTTGAAAATGCACTTGGGCATTAGCATCTTGAACGGGAGTCTGTGCAGAGCTCGGTTCAAGGCACGCAAGTCCAGGATTGGCTGTAACCCACCTGTCTTCAACGCAAATCGACCTGTTACTCTTTTATGAAAAGAGAAAAGCTCTTTCAGGGGTGTTGCAGCACTCAGGGGAATGCGGGAGCTGTCGCAGGAAACCCAGACAAACCGCTGAATCGCGCCGTCACACCAACACCAGCTCTTGCTTGTAAACACTCCGGTGAAAGCAGCAAGCGATGTGCTCGGCTCCGAAGCGAAAGCTTGAATGCGTGTTGCTCGTGTTGCTCCTTATATCCCCGCTCTGCAAGGGCGGAGCTTGCGAAGCAAATTCCTCAGACCAAGGTACTTTGTGTACCATTGGCTCGTTTTGTACCACCCGAAGGTCATTGGGCTCTCGGGCAAGATCCCATTCGTAACGTCGAACGTGACCGACTGAAAGGGAACCAACAGTTAGGTCCATATATATTTGGACACTGACAGAAATCTTGCAATTTAGAAAATTAATTTGCTTGTTTTATTTTTTTGTTTAATTTTATTTATATTTTTCTGCCACAAAATTTAAAAATGGAATTAAAAAAGTAGTAATTAAAAAAGTAATTATGACTTTTTATCTCACAATTAGGACTTTTTTCTTGAAACTGTGAACATTTTTCCAGTTGCAAGTTTATCTTGCAATTGTTTTTTTTGTTTTTTTTTTCATGAAAAAATAAATAATATTGTTAATAAAAAAGTTAATAAAAATAAATCTCACAATTCAGACCTTTTTTCTTGCAATTCTTAAGTCAGATTTGTGAAACATAAACACATAATTACAAGAAAAATGTCAGCGTTGTGGGATAAAAATTAACAAGTTTATTATGCTTCTTTTTTGTTCAACAGAAAAATAACATTTAGCACGAACTCTTTCTTCTACAGTGACAGTGATGGAAAATAAAGCACTTTCATGTGCTCTGTTACTGATTATAATTCAGACATGATTGTGTCGTGATGGTGACATATGACATCTATACTTCAGGAAGCTGTTGGGCAAACAAGAAGTGTTCATATGTTTATCTGAGCAGTCAGCATTCATCCCCTTTCCTTTGTTTTTATACGGATCACTCGAGGTCATGCCTGTACAGTCAGGATGAACATGCATTGTTTAGTAATGCCTGAGCTGAGATCAGCTCTTCCTCCATTAGTCCTCATCACCTGTGCTGTGTCATGTGTAAGAACTGACTGTGAAACAGCAGCAGCTGCTTGAGACTGAATGTGTTCCTGTCAGAAAGGAAACTGCACATCTGGAAACACCTGGTGCTCATATTGTGTGCATTAGATGCACATGCAAAACAAGCAATTCCTAAGATTCAACTGCAATCCATATGTAACTTTTCACAAAGTGCTGGAAAACAGCTGAGCATTTACCATTTATTCAATTTTGCATGCATTTTTCCAAGAAGTGGCCGAAAAGTATTTGGGTTCTTTTTAAAGCACATAAAATATTTACATTTAAATTGCATTCATAATAAAATACTACACAAAGTGTCATTATCAAAGCATTTTTGCAATTGTGTTTAATCAAATGTTTCTAAGAGTGATTTTAGTGGCTGGATGGTTTATTTTATAAATGTTTTACAACCAGAAAGTGCCAAATAATTTTCTTTTATTTGTTTTTAACAATAATAATTTATTGTTGTACATTAAATGAAAAATGCATTTTTTAACATATATTTTTGCTTTAAAAGTGTTGTGTTTGTGCTGTATTTCTTACACATGGCTTTATTTCCACCTCCCTTCTGAGTGCATTGATAAAGCATTGTTCCCGTGTGTATGAGCTCCAGCACTGCCAGCCTTTTCATCTGTCTTCGTTTACTGTACCATCGCCAGCAATAAGAACGCCGCTCTGTTTGTCTTAATATTTTTGTGGCTTCCTCAGGACGTGGATATCCCTGCTCTCTAAAAATACAACTCTTTGTCCTACATGTTTTTAAGCGTAACTTCTCACAAAAGATCGATGTTTCCTCAAGTTCACTAACACTGACAACTGCTTCAGTGTGTGCATTCGGCTCAAAAAAACAACATCTTAAATAAATTGATTCATTTATCTAGCGAGCATGCATTGGATTGATCAAAAATTACAGTAAAGACATTTATAATTTTACAAAAGATTCTATTTCTAATAAATGCTGTTCTTTTGAACTTTCTGTTCATCTGTGAATCCTGAAAAATAAAATGGATCACCGTTTGCACAAAAGTATTGTGCAGCACAACTGTGTTCAACATTGCTAATAATCAGAAATGTTTCTTGAGCAGTAAATTATCATATTTTCATGATTTCTGAAGATCATGTGACACTGAAGACTGGATGAATGATGCTGAAAATACAGATGTGCATCACAGAAATAAATTACACTTTAACACAGATTCACACAGGAAACAGTTATTTTATACTATAATAATATTTCACAATATTTACTATTTTTTTTTATCAAATATATGCAGCTTTGGTGAGCAGAAGAGACTACTTTCAGAAACATTAAACAAATCTTAACTTGAAAAATGTTGAACAGTATATATTCTTTCAGGGTTTTTTAAATGATCATTACAGATAAAAATGCAATAAATACACATTAAAATGGTAATAATAATGATTACAAAGAATTGGCAGGTCACACATTGAATTTAATATGATTAATATTAATATTAATATTTTTATTGTTTGTTTATTTAGTATTTTGTGGTGAAAATTAAATAAAATAAATTTAAATAAAATAAAATAAAATAAATGGTCTCCAAACTGTTTTGTGAACAACCAGATGGATGGCTGAGTTTCAACAATAAGAAACCAATGGGTCTCTGTGAAGGCTTGTTTTTAGTTGAACTTCTCCTCGGATGATATTGTGAAAACAAATGAGAATGAAAAAGACCACCACATCTGAACACATCTAAATCGAATCTCTCCAAGTCCATGTAAGCAGAGAAGCTCCACACCTTCATGTGTGCTCCAGACAGAAGATACGCCGCTTTATTTCCCCGCTGGCTGTCTTCAGCATGATCTCTGTGTGTTTTCAGTCTTCCCACAAAGAAATATTATGAAATCATCAGACTTTCAATCGAGCAGTCTTTGTTTAGCAGACGTCCCTCCGGCCTCATCCTGAACGGTTTCCTGAGCGTCATCACGAAGGGCTTGAGATCCAGCGAGACAGCGCTAGACTGTAGATGGGAAAGATTTTAATGTTTCAGCTTTGATCTTAGACTCTAGACATATCTGAGAACGTCTCTATAACCCCCCCAACATCTGGTGTCTGTTAGTAATTGGGCTTAACAAAAGTATTTGGATACTCACCAGAGAAAAGAAAGTGATGGCCTGCTTAAATACAGTTATTATCTATGCTTTCTGATACGCTGATTTAGATTCAGGTATTTAGTGAAGTTAAGTGTGTATGTCATATAAATGTCAAGTGTAAGCCTCTAAGCTCTTTCCTTTGTATTTGGTTGAACTATTCCTTTAATATGAAATTAAACACATTTTCAGTGATGTCACGTGATATATGAGTGGTTTGAATCATTTTTGCCAATGTGATTCAGTTGCCGTGCAGTCCGCAGATTAATTGCATCAGTAATAATTTGTCAAGTCTTGTACAACTGCTTCAGTCTTGGAGGATGAAGAGACTCTGAATACCTGGAAGTGTCCCTGTAAACAGACACAGATTCAGTATACTATCAGTCACATGGGGTTTTGTTTGCATATTCTGCCCAACAAAAAACTTGAACGCAATGAATGTTGCCAAATGTTTTTCGGTGAGTGTTCTGCATCAGGGCTTGTGAAACGCACAAGATGCTCCGCTGTATTTTCAGCATCATTCCTCCAGTCTTCAGTGTCACATGATCTTCAGAAATCAGAATAATATGATGATTTACTGCTCAAGAAACATTTCTGATTATTATCAATGTTGAAAACAGTTATTCTGCACAATATTTTTGTTGAAAGTGTGATGCATTTTATTCACAGATAAACAGAAAGTTCAAAATAACAGCATTTATTTGAACATCTTTGGTAACATTATTAATCATACTGTCACTTTTGATTAATTTAATGCATCCTTGATGAATAAAAGTGATTGTTTCATTTAAATATATATATATATATATATATATATATATATATATATATATATATATATATATATATATATATATATATTTTTTTTTTTTTTTTTTTTTTTTTTTTACAATTTACAATATCCCTTTTTTTTTACATTTGTAAAGTTGTGCATACATAAATAGTTTAAAATTTTAGTTTTTGCAAATATGTTCATATTGCATGTTTTAGCAAAAACCCAGAAAGTTTGCATTCCTAAGAATAATAAAGAGATCAGGTTGAATAGTTTGTTAGTGCATGTTAATCTAACGAGAAAATAAAAGTCTTAATAGTGTTTCAAAATCAACACAAGATGAAATATAAATGATTCTGAAATGACTTTTCCATCAACCTTCTATTTCACAACATTTCAACAGCCAGTGGTTCTTAGTTGACTACATTCATGGTTCAAACCAGCAGACTTTTGACTAGCATCCTTGAGCTTTAGCCTCTACATCAGAAGATCGGATCTGTTTTGAACTCTTTCTTGTGTTGTTTTCAGGTTCATCATGGGAGAGATCAATACGGCAGCTGGGCTTTGAAAGGTAAGAGGTTTTCTTCTTCAGACGAGAGAGCTGGACTCCTCCGTGTTAATGTTGGCAACACAAACACATCGCTGGCTTTGTAGAGTGTGTGCTGTTTTCTTTGGAGGCTTTGAGCGAGGCTTGATGAGGATCCGACGGATGATCCATCAGAATGCAGCAAGAAACTGAATACTGAATAAAGTAATGTATCTGAAAATAATATAGATGATAAAACATGATCAGGGCAGGTCCATTTGTCCCCCCTCGCATATTATATGACAGAACAATGAAAGATATTGGGTAATGTTTTTCATAAAAACAGAAAAACTGTATCTTGGTATTGTCTTCCAACCACAGTGTTTGTTGAAACATGAACTGTAATGATGCAGCTTATATAACTAAAATGACAAAATGCACTAAAAGAGAAAATATCTTTTTGAACACGTGGAGCTCTGAAATAAGTTCACTTTAGCATACTTTTAAAAAGAGTACTTATCACGAAAAAACAAAACAAAACAAAACAAAACAATCAAATTATGCAAAAAGTGAGACATAATATTAAATTGTGTATTTAGGGTAAATATAATGCTAGCTAGGCTTATATGTACTTATCAAAACACCAATATAGTTCTTTGAGAGTTTAAAAGACAGAAAATACAATGACAGAAACACTTGTGAACTAAATATTTTTTTATTGTTTATCTGTCTGTGAATTAGTAAAATAATACAAAAAGTGAGAAAATATTATTTAATTGTGCATATTTGTGGTGTATAAAATGCAAGCTATAAAATACAAAAATAACCAACAAACATACAAATCAATAAATCTTTTATTTCAGAAATATTTGAAATGTTATTTTTATCAGTGACTTCTATAACATAAAAGCTTCAAACACAATGCAATGTGCATGTGATGATGTACAGTACAATATAGAAACTGTTCAGCATTGTCAGCTGTGTTTTCATTTCATTTTATTTCAATGGTAATGCATTTAGTATAATTTAGTATAGGCCCTATTAAATTAAAATGAAACTAAATGTATGCATTTAGCAGAGGCTTTTATCCAAAGCGACTTACAGTGCATTCAGGCTAACATGTCTTCCCTGGGAATCGAACCCACAACCTTGCACTTACAAACACAATGCTCTACCACTTGAGCCACAGGAACACAATTACCTTAAATGATGTGAAAAACAACACAAACAAAAATCGCACTCTTTATTGTACCGAAATCCTACTGATATGTCACTTGCATAATCATTTGGAACACGGTGTAATGTGAGGTGAACCTGGCAGACTGTCGAATATTTGGCTAGATTTACAAACAGCGGGTCTCACAATTACTGCATTAGTGTTGTAGAGTTTAAGGCCAGCGTTTGCGTTTCATTGGTCCAGTTGGCAGAAACGCTTGGGAGAAGAGCATCTGAACACTGAGTCCGCTCACAGCATCTGGATCTGGTTAGAACAGGCATGTTAGTCGTGATCTGTGTTATGTTAGTGACAGACAGCTGTAATTCACCTGAATGTAGAGGAAAAGCAGTGTCTGGAAGTCTAGCACGAACCATATGTGCTGTGAGCCAGATTACATAATAATGCCTTATGCAGCTGTTGTGACTACATGAATGTGTGTACAGCATTACACAACACTGCTAATGTAACAGCCAGGGACATGCTAAAATCACTCATAACACCTTAGCAATTGCATTGCAACACTCTGGTAACCATCTACAACAACTTGGTAAATACAGGTGCTGGTCATATAATAAAGTTGATTTATTTCACTAATTGCATTCAAAAAGTTAAACGTATATATCATATTCATTCATTGCACACAGACTGATATATGCATTTTATTTATTGTTTATTTCTTTTAATTTTGATGATTATAACTGACAACTACGGAAAATCCCAAATTCAGTATCTCAGAAAATTAGAATATTCCTTAAGACGAATACAAAGAAAGGATATTCAGAAATCTTGGCCAACTGAAAGGTATGAGCATGTGCAGCACTCAATACTTAGTTGTGTCTCTTTTGTCTGAATGACTGCAGCAATGCGGCGTGGCATGGAGTGGATCAGTCTGTGGCACTGCTCAGGTGTTATGAGAGCCCAGGTGTCTCTGATAGTGGCCTTCAGCTCTTCTGCATTCTTGGGTCTGACATATCACATCTTCCTCTTCACAATACCCCACAGATTGTCTAGGAGGTTAAGGTCAGGAGAGTTTGCTGGCCAATTAAGAACAGGGATACCATGGTCCTTAAACCAGGTACTGGTAGCTTTGGCACTGTGTGCAGGTGCAGAGTCCTGTTGGAAAATGAAATCTGCATCTCCATAAAGTTGGTCAGCAGCAGGAAGCATGAAGTGCTCTAAAACTTCCTGCTATATGGCTGTGTTGACCTTTGACCTCAGAAAACACAGTGGACCAACACCAGCAGAAGACATGGCACCCCAAACCATCACTGACTGTGGAAACTACACTGGACCTCAATCAACGTGGATCGTGTGCCTCTCCTCTCTTCCTCCAGACTCTGGGACCCTGATTTCCAAAGGAAATGCAAAATTTACTTTCATCAGAGAACATAACTGTGCACCACTCAGCAGCAGTCCAGTCCTTTCTGAAGCGAGACGCTTCTGACGCTGTCTGTTGTTCAAGAGTGTCTTGACACAAGGAATGCTGAAACCCATGTCTTGCATACGTCTGTGTGTAGTGGTTCTTGAAGCACTGACTCCAGCTGCAGTCCACTCTTTGTGAATCTCCCCCACATTTCTGAATGGGTTTTGTTTCTCAATCCTCTCCAGGGTGCAGTTATCCCTATTGCTTGTACACTTTTTTTCTACCACATCTTTTCCTTCCCTTCGCCTCTCTATTAATGTGCTTGGACACAGAGCTCTGTGAACAGCCAGCCTCTTTTGCAATCACCTTTTGTGTCTTGTCCTCCTTGTGCAACGTGTCAAAGGTCGTCTTTAGGACAACTGTCAGGTCAGCAGTCTTCCCCATGATTGTGTATCCTACAGAACTAGACTGAGAGATCATTTAAAGGCTTTGCAGGTGTTTTGAGTTAATTAGCTGATTTGAATGTGGCACCAGGTGTCTTCAATATTGAACCTTTTCACAATATTCAAATTTTCTGAGATACTGAATTTGGGATTCTCCTAAGTTGTCAGTTATAAACATCAAATTAAAAGAAAAAAAAAAAAAGAAATATATCCGTCTGTGTGTAATGAATGAGGAAGTTTATTTGTACAGTATTGTGCTTTTCAACATAATGAATATACACGAAAATAAAGAATGAAGATAGCGCGCTGCTGTAAAGCCTCATGTGTGATGTGGAGCGGGAATATTTGAGAGACGTGGAGCTCTAATCAGATTCATGTGCACTCAAGCTTTGTTTGGTTTATCATATCAACATTTCATTTCTTCTACTAAACTGTGTGGAGTGTTGTCAAAACTTTATCAGTTTCCTTCCATTTTAAAACACCAGTTTACAAGATTTTTTTCCAACCCAGACAAGGCTTTGTTTAGTCTACTGTATGTGAAGAAACACTCACAAATTATGCTTGCAACAACCATATGCCTGATCTAGTCCATCATTCACCAATATAGATTATTGTTCGTTTTACTTTCTCTCTGTTGTACCGTATCTGACCAGATTTCCCACACAACTTCCTCTGGCAGCTTGTCACTAATGGGGTCAACAAACCGTGAAATGTCAAAATAATCCTTTGTGTGTTTTCTATTTAAATTGGACTTGCACGGTATAAATCAGACATGTTTTTCTTAAATATCCCATTAAAACACAAGGGAGATGGAAACAGACGCTTCATTATGAGCATCGCCACACGAAGCCTGAATCGCACCACTGTGCCGCGTGTTACTCTTGGACGGAAGAAACCCAACGCATCTTTGGAAGCGACCCTCCCAGCATGCACTAGGCTCACTGTTATTTTCTGTACAAATAATTAGGCTGTGATTGTGAGGTTTGTGAGGAAGACGAGCGATTTGGAAGCAGGTAATCAGAGGAGGAGGCCGGTTTATCGGTCAGGCTGACTGACCTCGCTCCACTTTATAAGCCAACAACAAGGCGTTTATAGGAACAAACTCTCATGACTCAGTGGAGAATGAAGTGTACTTATGATTCATGGCTTCCACTGCACTTTGGCCCTTTGCAAGCCGTCCTGTCCACAGTGGATTTGGCTTCTCTTTGACTCGCTCAGCAAACAGAAAGCTTCAGTGATTCGGCCTCAGTGCATCTATTGTGTTTGAAACGGGACAAAAACGGTCATCTCCAACCGAACTGATCTACTCTTCTAAACTACAGCTTTCAACGCTGTATGTTTGCGGTGTCCTGCTGTCGGGTATTGGGTGTGTGTGTGTGTGTGTGTGTGTGTGTGGCCTCTTTTGATTGTCTGAAGTGACTCAGATCGCTGGGAGTCTCAGTGCTATTGCAGCAAATACCGTAAGCGTTCTGTATCCCATCATGCATCACAGAAGGCCTTGTTGTTGTAGCACACAGCCGTCCCACACTGCTGGAAGGCTTTTGTAAGTCTGATGACAGACGTCTGTCGTTATGGATCTCACTGAGAGATGAGATTGGATTACTCCGTGAGCAGATGACCTGCTGGACCTTTGAAATGTGTTTAGTTTAGTTCAGATCGCTTGATTTGAAGACCTGTCAAGACACTCCTGATCCCTGAATTATAGAGTTTTTTTTGTTTTTGTTTGTTTGTTTCTGCAAAACAAGGATATCTCTATTTGGGTCAGTCTATATTTTAGGGTACATTTATGTCCATTGTTGATCATTACATTTGTTTCTAACAATTTTCTAAAGGAATGACTTATTTTACACATTAACCCTTGAGCAACCTTATGGACATTTTTGTCTTTTTCAATTTTTTATTTGTTTATTTATTTATTAATAATTTTGCTTGTGTTAATGCCAACTGCTTACATTTTGGGACAGGTGTGTATTTTTATTGCCATTTTAATATTTAACTCTCATTTCTTTTAATAAATATGTTTTACACTATACGTAAAATAAAAACAACAACAACAACAACAACAACAAAGTTCTTTCAGCACCTTAAGGACAAAAAAAGCACCTTAATGGAAAACCATTAAAATGCCAATTTTTAATCCCAGTGCCATTTAACTATAAAATGATGCAGTCTTTGTTAATAAGCTTTCATTCTGCTATTGATCAAAAACAAATGCATTTTATCTGGTCTTTTTTTCCATGATTTCTTGGCTCAGCAGAAAACGCTCTGGATGATGACGCAGTTTATTTTTTTCGTAATCCAGTGAACAAAAGAGTTTTGTTTCTAAAGTTTGCAGTCCTGTCCCTTGAAATCTACGACTTGCTGCAGTTTAATTTTATAGCAGTATTTGTGCATGCTGTTTGTCATATATAATGCATCAGAATTAGACGTCTTGCTGGAATGTGGCTCCATTGGGTTTGTTTTGTGAAAGCTCCTTTGCTTGAGTTTGTTTGGACAGTTTCTCGCTGGCTCAGTCTGGAAGCAGCTGATCTCTGCTCCATTTCACTGGTATTTAAGCACTGGAGTAATGTCTAGCACTTGGCTCCGGTTGGGTCTGTGGGATCCGCCGCCTCCTGCTGAGACACCTGGTGAAACGCCAGCCAGCCTCGGCCCACATTCCTCCGCTCGTTAAAACAAAACCGCCTTTACCCTAACCTCACCACCAATCCATGCAGATCAGCGTCTCGGTTTGTTCTTGAATCGAATTCAATCGCCTAATTGCTCGCTCAGTGTCCAGCAGTGAAAGTAGAAGGTTTGCTCTGTGCACTTCAGTGGTTCCCGTAATTCTTTGCTTTTACCCAAATCAGTGCCATCTGTGGCCCTTCTCCTTTGTCTTCAGCTGCGTCTGCTCACAGTTTTCTCTTAATGAGCTCGCCGAGATGAAAGGTCTCTCTGAGCAATGCTGTAAACTGTTTAGAGACAGCGGACGTCATTACAAAGTGCATCTGCGCCGTCAGCCAATCACAGAGTGTTACGTTAACCATAACGTCTGCCACTTATTACAGTTTATGAAGCAAATATCACACACTTCAAAGCCATTGCATTGAGGCTCTTCAGGGAAGCTTTACTTTGAACGCTGGGATTTTGTCATGAGTCTGCCTAAACATTTATTTACAGCAATCTACGAGCAGGCAAAAGTAGCTTTTCCAGCTGATTTATAAAATAAATATTTAAAATGTAAAAAATAAATATGAATTATTATTAATTAATTGATTGATGGGGATTTTCCAGTGAGTCCAGCAGGTGGCAGCAAGTGACAGTTTTACGAGTGAGTCATTGAATCATTCATTCAAATGATTTGTTCAAAATACTGATTCATTCAGGAAACAAACACTACTTCTGTGTTGCTTGGAGTCGCGACAGTCATTCATAGTACATAATTAAGATAAATAGTTTTAAATATTTGTTGTTGGCAGGACAAAATTAGACAGAGGACTTTAAAATATTCTGTATAAAAAGTAAGTTACTCGATTTTGCTGTTTGACTGGATATTGGGCATATACATACATAATGTTGTCATATGAAGAATCAGTCATTATACCATTATAAAGACATTATAAAACCTTTTTTTTAATTTGTTTCAATAACCACCTTTGTTGAATATATCAGATTGATTCAAACAGCAAATTTATTTTTGAACGATTCATTAAAAGAGCGATACATGAGTCATTTGCTTGTGGAGTTTGTGATTCACTTAAAAGAGCCAGCTCTTAAGAGTCATTTGTTCGTGAATCGTTACACTTGTGTGGAGGGTTTGTTTTTGTGTGTATAGCTTGATGATGGCATTTTAGTATTATTTTAGGTTACGGTGTCTTATCACATTCTATACAGATTGAAAACTGTCAATTTTTATAATAAAAGTGAAGTTTTATTTATTTTTTTATTTGTTTGTAGTTTGATTGCCATTTGTATAACCACAGTCTTACGAAAAAAATAAATAATAATAAAATAAAATAAAATAATAATAATAATACTAATAATAGTAATTATTATTATTATTATTATTGACTTATCTATAGTCAGTGTAGCAAAACCATGATGATTTGTGGTTACCATGATTTTGGTATTTAAAATTTTCATGAGGGTAGTCAAGGTTTTCCTTTGAAATCTGTGCATTTTAGGTTTTTATTTTTATTTTTTTATTTTTTTTGTAATAAAGATATTAAGCAGATGGTCTACCAATGACTGCTAGCTGACATGTAGATCGAAACTTATTTGCAGTTAGAATCTCTAAAGTGGACGATCAAAATAAAGTGTTACCCATCTGCACACTATGTTAATGGTTGTGTTCACAGTCTTTGAACTTGATTTATTTTTTTATTTTTTTTTGCTGAAGCAGCTCTCTAACAGCTTATAAAAAGCACTGGATTTCAAACTTGCGCAAACGTCTGTTTCGTAAACCATTAAAGATCTGAAAACGAGCAGAAAAGTGTCGTTACAGATGTGTGAGTTTGAGATAAGTGGCGTTTCAGTTTTCCGCAGGGAGACGCGCTGCTCTCGAGGCTTGCATGAGCTGGTTTCATAATAAATGTCTCCGGGCCGAGCGCAGAAATGAGATCCAGATCCTGGGAGTCACAGGCTTTTATTGTAGAGCGGAGTGTTTTTGTGTTTTTAAGAGGCACTGCAGCTCATTGTTGCACTAAGAGCACTCATAACAACTCATTTAATCTTAAAAGTTATTTTAACTCACAAACAGTTCTAATTTACTTACACTGTATATAAGTTATGCATACACTACCAGTAAAAAGTTATTCATGTGTTTTATAAAAGTCTCTTCTGCTCACCAAGTCTGCATTTATTTGATCCAAAGTACAGCAAAATCAGTAATTTTGTGAAATATTTTTACTATTAAAAAAAAAACACATTTCTATTTGAATATAATTTTAAACTGTAATTTACTGTAAAATACATTCGGAAATAAATTATATATACTGTATAAATGCTGATATTTGGATCTTTCTATTTATAAAATAAAAACATGTTTTAAATATTATTAATAATAATAATAATAATCAGAAATGTTTCTTGAGCAGTAAATCATCATATTTTCCTGATTTCTGAAGATCATGTGACACTGAAGACTGGAGGAATGATGCTGAAAATACAGCGGAGCATCACAGAAATACATTACACTTTAACACAGATTCACACAGAAAAGTTATTTCACAATATTGCTGCTTTTGTTCTATGGTTAATCAAATAAATGCAAGCTTGGGGAGCAGAAGAGACTTAAAAAAAAAAGAAAGAAAAACATTAAAATTCTTACTGTTTTAAAACTTTTGACTGGAAGTGTATATTTATCTGGCATATTTTTTTATGATAAAGTATTTTCTCCTGTCGCAGTTTAATATGCAGAGACAACAGTGAGTAAACCCTGACTTCCCAAAGTGTGTAAACACCGAGTCTCTGTGGCTCTATCTAAACACTCCTCTGTTTATTGAGCGGTCCGAGCTGTCAGCTCCTGGCTCAAGCAGCGGTGACCGTGTACCGAACGGTAATAACTGTACGTGTGTGTGTGTGTGTGTGTGTCTCGCTGCAGTGTCCGAGGCGCAGACGCCGGGAACGGCATCCGAGTGTTCATCCCAGACATCGGCATGTTCGTGGTGGGTCTGGTCACGTGGCTCCTGTGTCGCAGTCTGAAGGATGTGTCTCAGCACAACTGTGACTTTGAGCTGGACGATCAGGTGAGGAAACACAACACACACACTCACACACACACACACACACTCACACACACACACACACACACACACACTCACACACACACACACACACTCACACACACACTCACACACACACACACACACACTCCTGAAGCCAACACTAGAGACCAAGACTGAGCGACGTGATCAAAAATACAATCGCAGTATCATTCCATAACAGTATTTCTCAAAATAATCATTTCATATCATTAATACAGAAGGAAATGCTTACCCACGTTTGTTTAGACCTGGAGAATGAATAAAGATGCAAGTTGTGTGATGACGTAAACTCCCGAGACTCTTTTCATTTTGGCTCAATGAAACGTGTCTTATTTTGCCGCAAACTCTGTTTTGTGTCATCAGTTTGATTTCACCATAAAAATGGTAGAATAGAATAAACCATAATCTTTTAAAATTGATTTAAAATTGATTGATAATTAATGCATTTATATATTCATTTATATTTTTGTCAAATAAGGTACTGAAGAACAGAATAAGTGTACTGTATAAATCAAAACACGGATGGAATAATACATAGGTTATATAATGCTTAAAATACAAATAAAATATTGCAAATGCACTCCATGTGAAGGCTCTAGACCACAGGAATTAATCTAAATATAAATTGTTTGTTTAAAGAAAAAAAGTTTTCTAATTTATTTTTCTAGATTCTGTTTTTCAGGATTCTTTGATGAATAAAAAGTTAAAAAGGAGCATTTTTTTTAAATAGCAATCTTTTCTAACAATATACAATACAGCTCAAAAGTCTCAAAAGTATTTTTTTTTTTTTAAGAAAATAAAACTTTTATTCATCAAGGATGTGTTAAATTGTTAAGAAGTGATAGCAACGATTTATATTGTTGGAAAAGATTTATATTTTGAATAAATACTTTTCTTTTTTTAACTTATATTCATTAAGTATTGCAGTTTCCAAAGAAATATTTGGCAGCACAGCTGTTGATAATTCTGATAATAAATTGTCATATTTTCATGATTTCTGAAGATCATGTGACACTGAAGACTGGAGTAATGATAATGGAAATTCAGCATTTCATCACAGAAATAAATTACATTTTATAGAATATTCATATAGAAATCATTAATTTATATTGTAATAACATTTTACAACATTACTGTATTTTTCTATATGTTTGATCAAATAAATGCAGCCTTGATGAGCAGAAACAGAAAACATTACAAGTCTTCCTGACCCCAAACTTTTGACCGGTAGTGTAGAAAGAGTTGTATGTCATCTAGAGTTGTTCCGATTCCGATACTAGTATCGGAAATATCTCCGATACCACAACAAATTCTGGCATCGGCATCGGCGAGTACATGAACCCATATACCGATCCGATACCATTTTCTTAAAAAAGACCTAGTTATGACCGCAAGCTTTGCCTAACCGCTGCACGGTTCTTCTTCGCTGCTCAAAATGCATTGAAAACACAGGAAGTTGTGCTGTGTTGCCACAAGCAACCCCTGTTTAGAGCAGCGAAGAAGAAATGAAAACGCGTTAGCAGCCCTTATCTATATATGACTGGATCACTCATCACATTCTAAACTGCCAAAAGACAGTGAAGCCGCTACTATATTATAGATCAGTGGTTAGCAGTATGTCTCTGTAGTACCGGTAGTTACAGACTCTCAAGTATATTCAGTACCGGCAACTGCGTTCAGTCGCTTCCGTGTAAGTCAAAACGCAGGGCTCCAGACAGTAGCCGAATATATACTAGTGTCTGTGAATATTAAACTGCAAAATACTATTTAAATATTACTCCCGCAAAATCTACATCTCTGTGGGTGACTGGCACAGATGCGCGAGAGCTCGCTGTTTTGTAGTCTCTGCTGTGTGTCATGAGGACACGAACGCATAAACCGTCACTTCATGAGAATTTACCGTTTCATTTGAGAATACTGTCATATCATAAACACAGACACTCAAAGATCTTCATGGCAGCCCATTAAAATAAATGTTTGGTTTACATGAGTAAATTGACAATATATAAAGCTACTGTTGTAGCCTACAGTAATAATAATACATCTCTATAATAATAATAATTATGCCTAGATGGTTGCTTGTTTTTTACTTGTTTTTTACTTGTTAGAGATTATCTGATTAATAGATCTTTTTTTATATTCCTAGACTTATTTGTTGCAGTTTTTTTATACAGTTATATTGTAAAACTTAAATACCTTTTTTAGTTTGCGGTGTTAGATTTTTGGCTGCATTTGAAGTTCTTTTTTGCATAAGAAAATAAATAATACTGTCAAATTCATGTTAGATAATAAAAATACTGTAATAAATACAGTAGTTCACCATGTATTTGTTCATGTTTTATTGAGGGATCTGTCTGAAGCACACCATAAAAAAATTCTAGCAATTTACACAGGGCTAGTAGTATATACAGCTGTATATACAGATATACACCCAGGTATCGGATCAGTACTCGGTATCGGCCGATACCCTGAGCCCAGGTATCGGAATCGGTATCGGGAAGAGAAAAAGGGTATCGGAACATCTCTAATGTCATCTCACATCCATATCTCTCTCATCCTCGCACTTCTTCCCTCGCAGCAGGAGACTTTTTCACTTCCAGCTGAAGGACGTTTTGGCTATAAATTATGAAGCGCAGCTTTGTGGAGGAAAATACTGAAAACACATAACTATCTGGATGAATACCAGTTGTGCAATTTCTCCACAGTCTGTCATTGTTTCCCTTGTGCTTGATTATTAGGAAATCATCAGATGAACGAATCCAATGATAATGACATTGATGAAATATTCACTTGTTTAACAAAGAGCTTTTATTTAAATGACATTCTTGGATTAATATGACAGGCATATAAGGCCCTGCGGTTCCCATAAAAACATACGTTGAGTGGATTGAGATGTTTTTTTAAAGATGTATTTTGGTTATTTTGTGCCTATAGACAATAAGAAAAAGATGCATAATTTAGCTAAATACTAGCTAATGATGAAATAGAAGCAGAAATGACCAGAATCCAGCGCATTTGAGAAGCTACTGTAAAAAAGTTGAAACAAAATTGAAACAATACTGTATTTTATACTGTAAATAGGTGATTGTCACATCATATTTAATTTGTGATTGATTCATTAGACAATACATTTGTTACTTAATAGTTTAACCTAATATGATAATACTGTTGAGACTTTTTATTTAAACTTTCCCCAATTAAATCGTAAAAATAAATTATCACACACGTCAAAGTAGACAACTGAAGAAAAATAAGAAAACGTCTCAGGTTCCGAATGTAACCATGGTTCCCTGAGCAGGGAACGAGACACTGCGTCCTCTAGGGGGCACTATGGGGAACACCTCGTCGTGACCCGTGTCTGAAGCATACATTGAAAAAACACCAACTTGTTGGCCAGCGACAGCCTCTGAAGTCACTACTGGCGCGACTATAAACAAGCACCGGGAGAACACCTCATTCACTTCTTCGTCTGAAGCTTGCGTCTGAAGCATAGCAGGGAGCTAGAGGATGCAGTGTCTCGTTCCCTACTCAGGGAACCATGGTTACCTTCATAACCTGAGATGTTCCCTTTCAAGGGAACTTCGAACTGCGTTCTCTTTGGGCAACAGTACACCCACACCGCCATGGTGAGGGGAGTGCAGGCCAGAATCATGGCCAGCACTAAGTACCAACTCTACCATTTCCATGGGAGTTGCCCCTGGGACTTTTAGACGGCTGTATGTGACAGTTCCCCTTACGGCCAAAGGCCTAAGCTTCATACCCAACTTAACTGTTAGGGCCCGGGGTAGAGCTGAAGGCTTGGAATCAGGAAAGATTCCTTTAAAAGGATACGGCTAAGAACCTAGCATTTTATACCAAGTCTTGCCTGTCACACAGGGGCTACCACTTGCTTACGCATAAGCTTGCTGAAAGAGCGGTCTGTTTAGATAGATATCAGAGGATACATAGGTGGAGTGGTGCCCAAGATGAATGGGGGTTTTACCAACTCAAGAAAGGGCAAGAAGCAACCGTGCGAAACCATCACCATATAGGATTTTAGAAAGAACACAGAATACTAGCGTGCGAACTTACCACAGTCTGAATTTCATGAAGTGTGCAAAGACTTCACGTGCACACTTACCATAGCACGGATTTTCAAATACTGTTCTAAGTAGAGTCTCTCGTGGCACTCTGATAGAGCGGCTCATAGATGGAATGGTGCATCCCAAAACAATATGTTTGAGAGTCATCAACTCGATCTGTGGAAATAATACTGGAGCGCTCTGGGGAAAAAAACTGAAAACTCAGTCTCATATGAAAGCAGAACTCTGAGCTCAGAGTAGCATGCTCATAGGCGACCCTTCTTGGAAAAGGGGAGTGCTGCTAAATGACCACGAGAAAAATAGCCCCTCATGTTAAGGGAAGTGATGCTTGAAGTGTATAAACAAATACACACTGGCTGAATTCTGCTTGGTAGCATGGAGAGAGATCCGTGGTGCGGCACAGGCCCTCGCCTCTATCCAGGTCTCTTAGCAGATCAGTCTGATTAATAAAGCCACAGCCTGACCTGCTGCTTTATATGCCTTGCCATTTAAGCAAGAATATTTCTTCAAGGGGCTTAGATGGCAAGGAGGGAGATTAAGAGAAGATGTCTCCCCCACAGAAAGAAATAAATTATCACACACGTCAAAGTAGGCAACTGAAGAAAAATAAGAAAACGTCTCAGGTTATGAATGTAACCATGGTTCCCTGAGTAGGGAACGAGACAGTCAGTGAAGACAAAGAAGAGGATGACGTGTTCTCCTGGTGCCGGTTTATAGTCGCGCCGGTAGTGACGTCAGAGGCTGTCGCCGGCCAACAATGTATGCTTCAGACACAGGTCACGACGAGGTGTTCCCCACAGTTTGAAGTTCCCTTGAAAGGGAACTACAATACAATAAGAAACACTATGGACATTTAAAACAATGGGAATAGCATTACTCTGGATTGCTTACAAAATTAAGCACAAAACTAAGCTACACAAAAACAAATCACCAAAACAACAACCCATTTTTCTCTTCAGTTTCTCCTGGAATTAAACGTGCCGCTCAGTTCTCGGATTTTAAGGACGGATCAGGTGGTATTGGGCTGAACTTCACGCCAGCGCTGGCTCATGTGTGACGTTTTGTTCTGGTTAATCTCAAACTGGCATCTTTGCCTCTTCATGCAACACTTGTAGAAAACGGTTTATTTTCAGTGGCTCCTCTCAGCTTCCGTTGCAATCAGTCCAGTGTTTATTCAGGTAAATGTCCTGTCTCAGGTTTGGGCAGCCGCACAGAGACCACATAGACCCTGTCACGTAGCGAATGATGTGTCTTCTAATTAGTAGTGTTTGAGTAGAGCTGGTTGACTAGAGGTGTGCTATTTCTATCCTACTTTTCACCTGACAGTCAAAATCAGTTCCAGATACTTACTGTGTTTTCCAAAATATATGTCTAGTTTTTTTTTTTTTTTAATGTGCTGCAACTTATCTTCTAAAGTTACTTATATAGTGCAATTAAAGGAAGGGTTCAGCAAAAAATGAAAGTTTGCTGAAAATGTATACCAGTGTCTCATCAACGGATGCTCTGCAGTGAATGGGTGCCGTCAGAATGAGAGTCTGATAAAAACATCCCAATAATCCACAGCACTCCAGTCCATCAGTGAACATCTGGAGAAGACACAAGATGAAACACATCCAGCATTAAGATGATTTTAACTCAAACACATAGAGTCTATAATCCAGAATAACACTTCCTCCAGTGAAGACGTGCATCTGCTGTTGTCTCTCACAGATTAGTTTAGATCTGTTTAAACGCTGCTGGATCTGTGCAGATTTCTCTCCTGATTCAGACCAGAACACTTTTTCACTTATCAGACTCTCATTCTGACGGCACCCATTCACTGCAGAGCATCCATTGATGAGACACTGATGCAATGCTATATTTCTACAAACCTGATGAAGAAACAAACTCATCCTGATCTGGGATGGTGAGCACATTTCCAGCAGATTTCAGATGCATAAACTAGATGTAAGAAGCATTAATCATTGGTTGAATATTTGCATTGTCACTGGACATTCAGTGCCCACATGTTTCCTAATCACTCACTTTCTCAATGCCACTAACGATGCATTCACATTCCAACACGTGTGTGTGTGTGTGTGTGTGTGTAGGAGGTTCACATCTGGAATACATTTGCTGGTGTTGTTTATCCGGTGGCGGTGCTAAAGTTACCAATCCCCAACCTTGCCTTTTCTCCTCTCACTGATTCTTTTTCTTTATATTTCACTCTCTCACTTTGATCCATATTTTCTCAGGAGTTAAATTCTCTTCTGTTTTGGTGACGTGCCATATAGGTGGTGTATAGTTGTTTAAACAGTTGTTATTGTTGGATGGGACGGTCAGTTTGTTTGCTGGTAAAATGTTGGAATGGTTTCCCACACGCTCAGACCTTTATGGATCGTGGCAGGCAGATAATTAAGACCACGCTGTAAGTGCTTAAAGGTGTGCGAATGAAGTCGAGTTGTTTTAATATTATTAGTCTTGCAAAAGAAACCAAGAAGAAAACAACTAGCAGTAGCTCTTCCAAGAACAACAGGCCAGTGTGTACATAAACAATACCAGCTGACCCTGTAACACCAACTATAGATTTATGAGCAATAAACACAAGGAGAATTACTGATAAAGTGTTTGACTCATGATGCACAATAGCTGATATCATGCTGATAGACAAATGTGAAGTACAGTCCATCAGTGAACATCTGGAGAAGACAAAAGATGAAACACATCCAGCATTAAGATGATTTTAACTTCACCGTAAAAAATAAACCAGTGCTTCCTGCCAAAATACGAGACCGTGCTTTACAAACACAAAGCCTCATCGTCTCATCAAGAGTGACTGGTTCTGTCAGTTAGGATGATCAGCTAGAGGTTTTACAGTAGCATGGCTTTTCTGAAGGCTGTTTTTGTGCGTTTTGCCCATTAAGATGAGCTCTTTAATGGAGCTGCACAGAGCACTCATTCATCGTGGTAATGTGGTAAATATAGTTCAGGGAAACGCTGTCACAGCGAAGCTCAAATAAACAGCTGATTTAGCTCAGCGGGGCTTGTATTATTTAAATCTGGGTATATTTAGCAGCAGAGCGGCCTAGCATTAGCGTTAGAGAGACTAGCAAAGACCTAGATCGGTCTTTCTCAAAGTTATGAGCAACACTCTTACACTAACGTTAACAGAAAATTTGTTATCAATATTGAAAACAGTTGTGCTGCACAATATTATTGTGGAAATGGTAAAAAAAGGATTTACAAGTTCAAAATAATAGCATTTATTGGACTATGTATAATATGCAACCAGACTCAAATGCTTCTAAAAAAAAAGTGGAGTTTCTGTAGGTAACATCGAACTGTCTACCCATAACCATTGGATTACAACCACTGGAAATGAAACATGCACTTCCTGTAACTCTTTTTTATGATAAACATCCGTCATCATGTTTTCAGGAAAAGGAGGATCAGGAAGAAGACAAGAGAAGTGAGAAACTGGAGCTTGAGGATGAGCTGCTGTTCGAAGACTTCGAGCTGGGCGATGAAGACTGTGAGCTTCCTGTGGAGGAGGAAGTGGACGAAGAGGACGGAGAGCTTGAGGAGGCAGACGTCGAAGAAAGTACCAAAATGAAGATCCTGCGGCAAATAGCAGACGTGGCGTCCAAACTCAAAGAAATCATTGGCAATCTGATTACCACGGCAGGAAAAGTAGTCGTAACCATATTATTGGGGCTCACAGGTAGGTCGTGTTGAGACACAGGATCAATAATCATTCATTTATCAACTGAAGATGAAAACAAGATCAAGTGTGTTGTTATATCCCAAAGATCAAACAAAAAGAAATAAAACATAGTGCACAGTTAAAGGATAAGTTCAGTCTAAAGTTTACTCATCGTCAATTTATCAGAGATCAGGATGAGTTTGTTTCTTCATCAGGTTTGGAGAAATGTAGCACTGCATCAGTGTCTCATCAGTGGATGCTCTGCAGTGAATGGGTGCCGTCAGAATGAGAGTCTGATAAAAACATCCCAATAATCCACAGCACTCCAGTCCATCAGTGAACATCTGGAGAAGACAAAACCTGAAACACATCCAGCATTAAGATGATTTTAACTCAAACACATAGAGTCTATAATCCAGAATAACACTTCCTCCAGTGAAGACGTGCATCTGCTGTTGTCTCTCACAGATTAGTTTAGATCTGTTTAAACACTGCTTGATCTGTGCAGATTTCTCTCCTGATTCAGACCAGAACACTTTTCACTGGAGGAAGTGTTATTATGGATTATAGACTCTATGTGGATTATTGTGTTGTTTTTATCAGCTGTTTGGACCCAGATTCTGACGTTTGTTTTTGAGTAAACCATTCCTTTAAGGGGCAAAAAATATAGTAATATCAATAGGAATCCAAATAATTGAGAAAGATTTACCCTTGCATGCCCGGACTTGAATCATACATTGCTTTGGTATTGGAAATTAACATTGGTCGTTTTTTGCACACACATTTTCTGCACTTTTAGGCTCTGGAAATGACCTTCTCTCAATGTGTCCTTGTTCCAGGGATGATGCTGCCGTCTCTGACCTCCACGGTGTACTTCTTCACCTTCCTGGGGCTGTGCACCTGGTGGTCTTTCTGCCGCAGGTTCGACCCGCTCCTCTTCAGCTGTCTGTGTGTCCTGATGGCCATCTTCAGCGCCGGACACCTCATCATGCTCTATCTCTACCAGTTCCAGTTCCTTCAGGAGGCCGTTCCTCCTGGAAACACTTACGCCAGGTGAGACCAGTGTCCCTCTCTGTTCTTTTCTTGCTGACCTCTTCTCTACTGAGTGAACATGTTCATTTTCACCTTTACTCTACACTGCTTCTCTGTTGTCCTGAAAACGGTCTGCTGACTCCCTGGTTCCTCCCTGATTTGAGTCCAGAAACATCACACCTCTTACCATAACAGGAAGTTGCATGTTTCCGGGGGCAGGGTTTATGCAAATCTTAGGGTTTGTGATGTCACTAACCCAGGAAGAAGAAAAGACCATTTCTCCCTTTTGCATTGAACTTTGAGCATTGTAACTTTGCAGATGTTGTTTGTGCTAAAACAGCAACATTTTAACATTAAAAAAGTGAAATCATAATCTATGATCCCTTTAAAATAATATATAAAATATTTTTTTTCGGAAAAATCTTTATGATTTTTTTAAATTTTCTTTTTTATTTATTTACGTTTTTTTTTCACACATCTTTAAAAAGTTAACCTACACTATTTTTATTCTTAATGTAACAGCATAATAATAATAATAATAATAATAATAATAATAATAATAATAATAATAATAATAATAATAACAAACATGTAATTAAATAAATATGTTCCTAAAAAATATTAATAAAATGTAAAAACAGCAAAAATAACTATAAGGAAATAATAATTTTAATCACTGTAAAAATAAAAATAAACGTATGAATGTTAATTATTGTTGTTGTTATTTTATTATTATTATTACTACAGTACATATAATGAAATAAATTAACTTCTAAAAATGCATTGTTAAAATTTAGCAAAGAGTACAAAATTACAGCCAGTTACAGTTTTAACTCTATAAAATAAAAATAAAAAAATATTATTATTATTATTATTATTATTATTATTATTATTATGTGTAATGAAATAAATAAATTTGCTTTAGAGGCAAATGTCGCCCCAAAAGCATGACTGACATAAAATCCAAGCAGCAGAAAACAGCTTGAAGTCTTGTAGAAGTCTTGTAGGTCTGAAAGCCTCTCTCCTGCGTCGGCTGTTTGTGTGGGTTTGCTCTGTTACAGTAGATTTGTAGCTGCTCAACAAGATTTCAAAACGGCAAAACCATAACCAAACGCTACAAATAAACAATCATGCTGACCTCTGAAAGAAGCCAGTTTTAAAATTGTTACTCCGCTCATTTGGGGCAAATCCACATCCTGAAACCTCAAACGCATTCAGTGCCTCCATAAAAGACACGATACTACACACACGTCTGAAACCGAGCTCAGAAAACACAGCGAGGGCCAAGACAAACACACGCACGTGAAAAAATACAAACCCTGTTACCTTCAGAAACACAATGTGTGAGAGAAGAATAAAAGTGGCGAACGTGCAGAGAAAGCAAAAAACAAGCTTTACTAAACCCCTTCATTCAGCCACAGAGAATTAAGTGTTTTTTTCAGGATTTAGTGGTTTCTTCCTCAAACCAAACCTGAGAAACACTCTCTTAGAAAAGCATTAGTCTCTGAGACTAAAACAAAGAGCTTTTCTCTGAACATCACATAAACAGCTCTGTGGGGATGACACTCTTGATTGCACACTAGCTGAGCTCTAAATCTGTGGAAATGGCAGGGAAGAGTCTATTTTGGGTGAAAAAAAATGCTAATTTAGCAAACCCAGAGATCGAAGGCAAATGCTTCTCTGTTGGTTTGTCGATGGGTGCACCCAAGTTCTGCTCAGACGCTCCTCGTTTATAACTGGAAATATTCATTGCATATGTCATACTTTATTTCCTTTAAGCGTGTTAGTGTTCAAATGTTTAAGGTCATTTAAATAAATTCATTTATTCAGTAAGCCTGTATTAAATTAATCAAAAGTGACAGTAAAGACATAACGTTACAAAAGATTTCTATTTCAAATATGTATTTTTAACTCTATTAATCTGTGAATCCTGAAAAATAAAATGCATCACGGTTTACACACAAATATTGAGCAGCACAACTGTGTTCAACACTGATAATAATCAGAAATGTTTCTCGAGCAGTAAATCGTCATATTTTCATGATTTCTGAAGATCATGTGACACTGAAGACTGGAGGAATGATGCTGAAAATACAGCGGAGCATCACAGAAATACATTACACTTTAACACTGATTCACACAGAAAACAGCTGATTGAAATTGCAAAAAATAAATAAATTTTTTGATCAAATAAATACAGCCTTGATGAGCAGAAGAGATAATTTCAGAAACAAAAAACTTTAAAAAACATTAAGAGTATAGTGCTAAGAAAAGTCTCTGAATCTCTCTTGATACATGTGATTGTGAACCTTTGTTTGTGTCTGAAAGACATCTGAAGAACCTTTCAGTTTCACAAAACCTTCTTTGTGGCAAAAAAAGGTTCTTCAGATTATAAAACGCTAAGAAAGAGATGGTTCTTTAAACAACCTTTTACTGAATGGTTCTTCAATGACATCGCTGTGAAGCACCTTTGTTTTCCAGAGTGCTGTCATCTCTATCCTTTGAGAGGTTGAGATCTTCAGAGGATATGTGTGTCAGATTTTTTTAGATCAAAATGAGAAACACGGACTTCTGTAAAGGTTTGCTGAATATGTCTGATTTATCTTTATGCTCTGATGTCCTCATGGCACCTTTTTCCTCTTAACAGTGAGTTTATTATGAATTGGCCGCATTATAAACAGTAACTCAATCCAGAAACATGTCGTTATTTTCAGCCGTGGTATTAGGACTTGGACGTCACGCTCTGGGTTTGGATGAATTGCGAAAGGCCAAATATTCTGACTTCATATTCTCTATAAAAACCAAGGAGCATGCATTCGTCACCTAATACGCTTTCAGGGGTTTGGCTGCGAGAAGTTACCGTTTTATTGATTTCATCAGCTAAATGTGAAGTACATTGCATTCAGGTTGCATTAAAAAAAAGCTATGTGTTCGTTCTGAATGGATGTGATGCTTCAGAAGTGTTTTTGGAAGTGTTGGGCTGTGCTTCTGTTTATTTATACCCTTTTTAACTTTTATTCCCTGGTTAAAGGCACTGGCTGTTGTTTTTGTTCCCTGGGCGTCCGGTTTTGGTTCCACTGAAAGAGAGAAAGAAAAAATAGATGGATATAAACACAAGCATAACCCTAGAAGCTCTTCTCTTACAATTTTTTTTTATTTGGTGATAAACTTAATCATTCCAGTTTCATATCATTTATATCTCTTTAATTATTATTTGAATATATGCATTGAACTTTTCAAAAATATGGTATTATATATATTTTTTTTAACATGATGGTGAAACATCATCATTGTTTTTGTTCACCAGGGCTGCATTTATTTGATCTAAAATTCATAACAAAACACCTGCATTGTGAAATATTATTACAAGTTTAGATAACTGTTTTGTTATTTTAAGTCTTCAGTGTCACATGATTCTTCAGAAATCATTCTGATTTATTACAGTTGTGCTGCTTAGTATTTTTTTAAATCTCTGATGCTTTTTTCAGAATTTTTTGATCCATAAAAAAAGTTAAGAACAGCTTTTTTTCAAAATAGAAATATTTTCTAACAACATAAGTATTTGCTATCACTTTTTTTAAATACGTTAACATCTTTGCTAAATAAAAAGAAAAAGAAAAAGAAAGAAGGAACGTTTGAATGGTAGTGTTACAAAAGATTTTCAATAAATGCTGTTCTTTTTTTTTTTACTTTTTATTCATCTGATGCTAAAAATTCAGCTTTGCATCACAGAAATAAATTACAGTTTAAAGCATTATAAAATAGAAAACAGCTATTTTAAATTGTAATAACATTTCACAATATTTCTGTATTTTTTATCAAATAAATGCAGCCTTTAAAAAACATAAAAAGTCCTCCTGGTCCTGAACTTCTGCACATCAGTGTATATGTTATAATATCAGATACCTTCACTGTAGCATGTTGGAATGTAATGGATGGGTTAATGAATGAATGTTATTTCCTCATCTTCTCCTCAGTCTGTTTGGCATCTCTCCTGTGGTTCAGACGGACTGCTCTCACACCTGGATGTTCAGAGTCAACCCTGATCTGGAGTGGCATCACTTTGTCAATCCCATCATGCTCTTGGTGCTGTATTACACTCTGGCCACGCTCATCCGCCTCTGGCTGCAGGAGTCAGGAGACACGGTCAGACTACAGTCTTCCTGCTCATCTGATTACAGAAGACAAATAAGATTAAACAGCGAACAGCTAAATGTTTTTGTGAAGTTGTTTTACGCCTCTGTGATTAAGTGTTAATCCAATGCGATGATATTAAAAAGAATATTCAGGAAAAAGAAAAAAGTGACCAGAGCACAACCTGAGGGTTTAGGAATTTTTTTTTTTTTTTTTAAACTAGTATCCAGATGATGCAGTATTAAACTGAGTATAATGGGACGTATTTGTGATTGTGGTTCATCGGCAGGTCAAAGAGAACGAGGGAGAGACTGAGGAACGAGAGGAACCAGAATCTTCTGAGAGCAATATGACCGTTTACACTGCAGAGAAGAAGAGGCAGCTGTGGCGAATGGCTCATTATCGCACAGATGAGAGACACGTAGGACCTCAAGCAAAAATATATGTCTATATAAAAATATAGAGTGGATAAAATGGTAGTTCAGTTCGAGAGATCTTAACAACTGCCCAAGAGGAAACATATAAATGCTGAAAAGCAAGGGACCCAGTATTGAGCCCTGAGGGACACCACTACTAACAGGACCGACCTCAGATCTGTTACCATCCATAAAAACAATATCACTATGATCAGTTAAATTGTGAACCAACCCAGAGCAATCTCTATCACCCCAAAGACAGATTTGAGTCAACTAATAATACAGTATGGTCAACAGTATCAAAAGCCGCACTTATGTCCAGAAGGATAAGAACTGGCAGAGGTCCAGCGTCAGATGCTAATAATAAGTCATAAGTAACTTTGACCAAGGCTGTCTCAGAAGTGTGTAGTTTCCGTCAATAACTATGCACTATTATTTATTCAAGATTATTTATTTGTATATGTTTGTGTAGCAGACATGCATGCACTTACCATATATTTTATATGATTTGTTTCAAGATGTGATTGGTAGATAAATAGTCGTTCCTTCTGCATTTTCAGCTGCTCACCACACAAGACAGCTACAGCACACCTGAGGTCTGTGTTTCAGATCGACTGTCATTAATGAGTATCATAGATGAATACCCGAGCCTGTCAGGAAACACTGTGGCTTTACTTTGTCCCAGGTATTGATGGAAACATCACACAGAGCCTCGCTGGACCTCACCAATGGACCGACGTCTGTCGAGCTCTACTCAAGCCCTCTTTACAGACCCGGCCGACCCGAGACTGATCCGCGTAAGTCAGTCACTAAATACCATATTAATACCATGGTGTTTGAAAAAAATATATAGATATAATTTTTGGTTTGACTTTATATATTCATACATGTATAATGTGGAAAGAGAATTATATATTTATGGATTTAAAATATTATTTTGCTATTTTACTAATTGATATGTCACTAATTATAATAAATCTATCTGGTTAAATATATATATGTATTATTATATTATATTATAAATATATATATAATTTTTTTTTTGATATATTCATTGAAATTAAGACAAAAATAATTATTTAGATTTAGGTGCAAGTTAATATGTAGTGAAATAGGATGTTTTTCCACTCACACTGTTCCCATAAACATCCCTATATTCCATATATATTTTCCATAGATTTCGGGATGTTTGTTTTTTTTGGTTCTTGGAAATGCAGTCTGTTTTTTCCAGATACACACATGTAAAGCCTCCATTCATGCTCGAGGGCAAAGATATTAGATGATTCACAGAATCTGACCCTGGTGTTTGCTTAAAATACATGCTGGTTTTCCAGAGAAAGTGGACTGCGGTGTTTACGAGATTGACTCGGTGTATGTCGAGCTTCCCGAGGTTCAGCCGTTCAGTGTTGTTCGTGTGAACGCGGCGGTCAAGGCCTTCAGGTTCATCATGAAGCAGAGCTACATCTGTGCTCTCATCGCCATGATGGTGAGTCTGTGCGAAGCACGTTCATTTAAAGACATCGTTTGAAGTCTTGTGTGGAAAGGCATTTGTTTCTTCTCCTGACGATCCGTCCAGGCTTGGAGCATCACGTATGTGAGCTGGCTGACCTTCGTCTTCCTCATCTGGTCCTGTGTTCTGTGGATGGTGAGGGACCGGAGGAAATACTCCATGATCACCTCTCCGTTCATGGTGTTTTATGGGAACCTGCTCATCGTCCTGCAGTACATCTGGAGCTTCGAGTCGCTGCAGCCGGTTCCTGGACTCTTCCTGAAGAAAGAAGTGCCTTTCCGGGAACTGGGATCGAAAGTAAGAACACATCATGTGCTGCATTTATTTGTGTCTACTAGAGCCGGTGTGATGAATGATATGATACGTTCTGGACATTTTTATTCAATGTGGATTAATCACAAAGCAGAAATAAAGAAATACAGTCAAATACACATCGAAAAGGAAAGTAAAACTGAAGACCTTCATGACAACCCGTCAAAATAAAAGTCTGGTTTAACTTGAAGAAATTATGACAAAAATATATCTCTTTTGTATACTAAAATATAATTCTCAAAATACTTGTAGTAGTGATAATTAATAATAGTATTATTTTAAAGAATATCATACAATCCAAGATATTTGTTCATCCAGGTTTTAATTTATACAGTTCTGTTGTGCAGCCTCTTATTTAACAAAAAGATAAAAAACGCAATATTTTGTTTGAAATTATTTGTAGTGTTTTCATTAAATTACTTTTATATATATTTGTTTAAGGTTTTATTAATCCATTTCATTTTTGATGATGAATTTGTGTTAACGTTTATGTAACTCATAAAACACAAAAATTCCAGAAACATAAAATAAAATAAAATGGAAAACACAGAATGTAGGGGAAAATAAATATCCTTCTCCATTAATGTTACAAAGTAAATAAATAAATAATAAGATACGATGATCTGATTGGCTGTGACTTATTAGGACACAGTGTAATTCTTGTTTGAGTTGTTTATTGGGATTATTTATTGAGCCTTGCTGCTGGAATCACTGAACACAGTACCCTGATTTTATCCTGATTGAGGGAGTTTTAGGCACTAAACACACATATCCTCTTTTGAATGAAATATTGACTCCATCCAGAGTGAGGAAAATGGGTCAGAATATCACTCTGGATCCCTCACATCCAAGTCACCCCATCTTTGAACTTTTTCCATCTGGCCAGCGCTTCAGAGCCACAAATACCAGAACAGTCAGGCACAAGAACAGTTTCTTCCCCCAGGCAATCTACCTCATGAACAATTAAATGTTCCCCACTTATGCAATAGAAATGTGCAATATCCTTATATTTATCTGGCAGCCCTCCATCCTAGTACAATCCTTGCATCTTACTTTATTCCTCTATAGCACAACTGTTCATACAATTAATTTATTTTCTGATTTATTTTGCATTATTTGTCTTTTTTTCTTTTTTGTCTGTGTGTTGTTCTCTCTGTGTACTGGAAGCTTATGTCAGTAAAACAAATTCCTTGTATGCACTTGGCAATAAAGCTCTTTCTGTTTCTGATTCTGATTGTGATATGACGGTGTGTTTGTGTGTGTTTGTGTAGACGTTGTGCCTCCTCAGTTTCTGGCTGCTGCTGAGGCAGTTTCTGACGGAGAGGAGAGAGAAGCAGACGGTAGAAACACAGCTGTCTGATGTAAAAGTGGAGGGACACACAAGTGGTGAGAGACAAACTGAAACAGTACTGTTAACTAAACCTAAAACCATAAAAAGTTCAATAAAATAATTATTAAAATTAAATTATTTACCATTTCCTATTTCCTTTGGTTTAACTTGATACTAAAATGGTGCTAAAATAACTGAAAAAAAAAAATAGACAAATGTTTTGATACACATTTCTACAATTTTTAGACAAAATAAATCTTGAGCATTTCCAGAAAACATTTGTGTATATAGTAAATATTATATTGTTCACATCTCAAATGAGGAAATAATTAATTAGATTTAACACATTTCACAATCAATTGAATATTAGGAAATGTGATTTATTTTTTATATATATATATATATTTTCATATATAATTAAATGTTCAGATCAAATCGATCCCTGCTGGTTTGTTTTCAGAGACAGATGCTGTTTAAACCTGTGTGTGTGTGTGTGTGTGTGTGTGTGTGTGTGTGTGTGTGTGTGTGTGTGTGTGTGTGTGTGTGTGTGTGTGTGTGTGTGTTACAGAGGGTCTGCAGGACGAGGCCGGTGGACACAGAGAGGTGATGGATGTTTTGGGCCGTACAGTCATGGCTATGCTCAACAAATACTGGATCTACATCTGTGGAGGAATGTTCTTCTTCGTCAGCTTTGAGGGACGCATCGTCATGTACAAGATCATTTACATGATGATGTTTCTCTTTTGCGTTGCACTTTATCAGGTTTGTGTTGGACTCTGTAGCCCTGATGACAGCCTTCTGACATCACTTCCACTTCCACAAAAACACGCTCTAGACACAGTAACAGAATTATTAGACAGTAATTAATGAGGAGTTTGTTTGATGGTGTGGTTTGTATACTGTCATTCGGTTTATTTATCATCTGTTTGTTTTGAGTTTTATCTCTCATTTGTTATCTTTTTGTCTTTTACTCCCATTTCTGCAAAGACATTTATGGGAAGAAGTCATAATAATGAGATATGAACTTCCAAAGATTCGCATTGCAAAAAAACAAAAAAACAAAACACAGAATTGTGAGAAATTTTATATCAGACAAAAAAATTTAACTCAGAATTGAAGCCTGAATTTGAGATAAGAAGTAGCTATTACCCGTTTCTTTCCTTTTTCTGTGGTGCAGTTGTCTTCTGTACTTCTTCAGTATTCATCTCATGTTAGATCGGTTTATACAGACAGTTAATGTGTCTGTTCCAGCTGCACTATGAGAGATGGCGCTGGATGCTGAAGTATTTCTGGATGTCAGTGGTGGTTTACACCATGCTGGTGCTCATCCTGGTCTACACCTTCCAGTTTGACTCCTCCATAAACGTCTGGTCCAACATGACAGGCATGAGCAGAGAGAAGTAAGCATTTAAGATGTCTTTTAAGAAGCAGGATCAGTGTCTCAGGTGTTGTGGTGTGATAGGTGAGCTCCTCTTCTGTGCAGGCTGGAAGATCTGGGTCTGGAGAAGTTCTCTGTTCCTGCTCTGTTCACGCGGATCTTCATTCCCGCCTCGTTCCTGCTGGTCTGCATCCTGCATCTGCACTACTTCCACGAGCGCTTCCTGGAGCTCACCGACATCAAATCTGTGGCAGACAAACAGAAGAGCACCATCTCCAGGTACAGTGGTTACTGAAAGCACAAAATGAAAGTATTCTCCATCTTTAAGATGCACCTTACGGTCTCTTTGAGCTTTGCATGTCTGGCTGCTGAGCTTTTTTAAGTCTAGACATAAACTGGATTTAGATCTGGGATGGACAGCGTTGTTTTTAAGGCATTCCTGTGAAGCTGAACAACAGAAGTTTCTGACTCCATCAGGTTTTTCCGACAGTATTTCCTTGGAGGAAATAATCCTGTGACCACCGTACATCACAGTGTTTGTGTGATAACGTGTATGGCATCTGTTTTGATCCCATTCTTTCATAATAATAATAAACAACAACAACAATAATAATTATAGTTATTAGTTAATAGTTGTTAGTAATATGTTGTTGTTATTATTAATGGTGATATAATCATAACAAGGTGCATAACACAAATGCATCTTTTTAAATATATTTTTATACTATTTCTCTGCTATGATAATTTCCATTAATATTTTAAATTAGCTTTTCATCTTTTAGTCAATTTTAGTTTTGTGCTTTTCTGTCAGTTTATATATATATATATATATATATATATATATATATATATATATATATATATATATATATATATATATATATATATATTACTTTACATTTGAGAAATGCAAGTACTTTAACTTAAAATAATTTAATTTCAGTTATTTGCCAAAGCATCATTTCTAAATTAGTTTTAACGTTTTTATTTCTTCTTAAGTTAAAAGTATTATTCTTTTTTAATGATTATTTTACTTTATTTTATGTACTTTGCACTTTGAATTACCGTCGTGTACAAAATATGCCATGTGGATAAACTATCTTGCCTTGTCTATTGATGTTGCTGTAAATGGTGATATACAATTTAAGTAATATAAATAAATATTGTAACAAAATAATGATAATATAATTTATTAATTCTGCATTTCTTATAGATCAGTTTGTAGCAAAAATAAAATAAAAATCCAAATGAGGTTTGTGATTCAATGCTGTAAATCCAGAAAACGTGAAAAGTCAGAGGGATGTTAAAATGTAGATTTTTTTTTTTTTGCATTGTGAGCACTGCTTATGTGTAACACTTTCGTTATTGGCTAAAAATGAATGTGAATCAGTGAGCAGTCGTTTCTTTCGTTGTCAGACTCGTTCATCTGGACGGTAGTCTGGTGGATATCTCCATGATCAAACCTTCATTTAACTCCATACATGAGGAGGAGACTGAGGAGAGAGTAGACCTGGAGAAAGAGGAAGATGATGTTCAACAAAGTGAGGAAGAGAAGATCTCTGAGCCACTCTTCAGCTGCTCGATGACAGCAGACGCTGAGCCGGAGCAGGAGTCAGGTAGATACGACCGGCAGATTGGGTTTGGATGCACTGAAAAAAACTGAAACGGCTGAGTCATTTACTTCAGTTTGTCAAAAAGCAAATAATACTCCCCATAAAAAAAAATAATGAAAGGAAATATATATATAGAAATATAATAGTTTACATACTATTTAATTAGTATAGCTGTTTTGATTGTGGGTATTATTTATTTATTTAAGTAAATCACAAAAAAAAAATATATATATATATATATGTGATGCATTAAAAAAAAAGGATATTGCGATAAACATTAAGGTCTTTGAAAATTGACTTCATTTATACAGTGCAGACTAAATGAAACATTCAACGACAAAGTCTATTTAGTTTTACCTTGAGTGAAAATTATTATATTGACCTGCGTTTAGTCAAATCTTTGGCTTATGTCAAGAAAACAAAAAACTAATTGTTTTCATTAATTATATATAAAAAAAAAATACTTTTTTTTTTTTTTTTGCATTGTATGAATGTTTCTGTCATTAGGAAAATAATGAATATTAAATCAAAATTTTGGGTTTGAACAAACCCATAAATATAATTTGAGAAAAACTAATGGATTTGGAAAATTTGCTTCCATCAAACAGAATTGCATTGTGTCATATTTCATTTCTGCTAAGATCTAAACTAAGGAGGAATGTTGGAATATTAAAATATACACAGTTTTCAAAGTACCCATTCATGGTATCGTCTAAATCAGAAGTGTCATTTAAGCATAAGTAATTAATTTACAAGACCAAATCATATTTTATATCCTGGCTTGAATGAAACACAGAATGTAAATCTGAATTTATATTGGAGCGATGCAACTGGAAGAGGCTTTTACCTGCCGATGGAGCTGGACGATTCCAGCAGAGCAAACAGACCAGAATAAAAACCTCTAGACTTGTTTAATGTTTAAACACTTTTACAGTCAGCCGATATGCTGTCTGAGCCACTGTTAAAGTCTTCAGCGATACTTAAAACTGGACTGAATGAAGACTGAGTACATCAAACACTGCGAAGTCAGGCATTTGATTTCCAAGTGTTTCTCTCTTTAAACAAAAGACGTGAGATTTGAGAGTCAGTAAACCTTTTTTGTTGTTGATTTATTTATATAGCACTCTTAATGCAACCTGTTGCCCAAAGTGCTTCACAATCACGAACAACGAATGCATAAATACAAAGTCAAAGCAAAGGTCAACAATCAAAAACTCCCCATCACGAAGATGCCCAAAAAGTCTTTAAATGATGTGCTTTTAACATGGCCTTAAATTTCTGTTATGACTTTACTGACCTTACAGAAAGAAGGAGAAAGTGGTGTCAGTTTTTTGGCTCACTCGAAGATGTGCCAATGCTCTGTGATCAATTCCAGAATAAAGCAGATTACAGTAATCCATTTGTGAGAATACTATCACTGTGATTGCTTTCTTAAAATCAACAGTTTACAAAAAGGTTTAGTTTTAGCTAAAATAAATCTTGACCTGACGACCAAATGTACTTGTTTATCCATTTTTAAATCTGTGTCCAGAACAAATCCTACCTTTCTTACACTATTTGTAATTAAACTAGACAGATGGGTAGATTTTAAGCATTGAGCCTCTTTCTCAATCCAAGGGTCGTGCAATATGACCTCGGTTTTAATTTCAAAAAGTGTGCAGCCTTCCAGGATTTCATGTCTTGTAGACACTTTACAATTTTTTTTTAATGATGTTCATGTTCTGCTGTCTCACTGGAAAGTAAATCTAAACAGTAGAAGGATAAATTATATTTACGAAAAATGGATACTAAACATATAAAGGGAAAATAATATTGGTGCGAGAATCGAACCCTGAGGTACCCCCCATAGAAGAGGCAAACTGTATGAATTTTCCCTCACTGTTTTAGACCTAAAACTGTCTGGCCTATCTTATTTTTAACAGTACTGGTTGTGTAGCTTCTTGTTAGCCTTATTTAGCGATCTTCAAACTGTGTTTTCTGTGATCTGCATGCACCAGAGAACAGCTGCGAGTCTAACTTTGCTCTTTAAACTGTTGTTACTCCACTGCTCGTGCTTTATGCATTTCATAAAAATGTCTGGAACGTCGCTGTGATCCATCTGTGGGTGTCTGTGTTTTATGACTGTTTTGAGATTGAGCTATTTTACCCATTATTGGCTGTTTCAGCGTTGTAATGTTGAAAAACGGCTCTGTAAGTGTTGCTGTGCACAGGGTCATTATTTTACTGTCCTGGAATCAGCTGTTCGCATTCCCCGAAATCCTGATGTGTCTCTCTAATCCTCTAATATCTAAAATGTATTCTAATGCTTTTTCAGTACTGATATAATATTTATCAATATCTACAATAAACTTATAAGTGTGTGTGTGTGTGTGTGTGTGTGTGTGTGTGTGTGTGTGTGTGTAATTTGTGATTTTTTTTTATATTCTTTATTAATAAAATTAGCTTTATTAAATATTATTTTTAAAAGTAATTTTAGTATTTCACTTTTTTATTTCAGTTGGTTGCCAAGGCAACATTTCTAATTTCGTTAACAATATAAGTGCATATTTTTAAGGTTTTTGTTAATATTATGAAGTTATTTTCATATTATTTCTATGCTATTATACATTATTTATTAATATTTATTAAATTAATTATGTATATAATATTTAGAATTAACTTTTAGCTTCAGTGTTGAGTTTTATTTTGTTTTAGTCATTTTAGTCAAATTTGTGAAGTTGTTATAATCTATTGAGCTTTATTCTTTTTTATATCATTTAAATTTTTAGTTATTGTAATATTCAGCCAAAACTTATTTTATTTCAATTACTTGCCAAAGCAACATTTCCAATTTCCTTTTTTAAGTATGAATGAAATATATACTTTTATTTTATTTTATTTTAGTACTTCACCTTTAACTTGATTTATTTAAATGAATTGCCAAGACAGCATTTCTATTTCCATTTTGTTCATTATTATTACTAGAGGTGCATTACTTTCAGGTTGCAGAATCACTTTTGTTAGTTATTTTAGTATTATTTATATACCATTAAATTATTTATTAATACTTTATATATGTAATACTTTTTTCTTAATACTTTAACTTAATATTTTTGTATTTTCAGTATTGATATTATTATTATTTTATTTTTTTCATCTAGTATTTTGAGTTCAAAGCAATAGAGATGCTGAAGCTCTTTATGTGAGAGACAGGCTGCTTCTGTCAGTGATGCGTGTGTTTCTCTGGTGTGAAGAGCTGAAGAGTAAGTGGCATCTGGTGCTGGAGCGTCTGACCGTGCTGTTCCTCAAGCTCCTGGAGTGTGTTCAGAAGCTGCAGCTCTTCATCTGGTGGCTGCTGGAGCTCCACATCATCAAGATCGTCTCGTCCTACATCATCTGGGTCTCAGTCAGAGAGGTGAGGAACAATTACAGCTTTTGGACAATCCAGCAAAGTAGTAGCAGGTCACACACGGTGTCTAGTTTTATAACCATATAATTAAACAACCAAAAGTGACAAAACACACAGTACAATTATAAAGGAAAATTAACTAAAATTAACATTGATATAAAATCAAAATGTGTATTATTGAAAAAATGAGTATAGTATAAAACTAGTGCTAGTATATCGATGATGCTAAAATAACATTGGCACTGAATTTAAATGCCATCTATATTATTTTTAATTTAAAGACCAACTTATACAGTATTTTCTTTTTTTTTTAAATGTGTTTCTAAATACAATTTAGAAAATATTTTGTTTCAGTTAAGCTTGTGTGCTTGCTTATATTCATTATATTGTTAATATAGATTTTTTTTTAATCTTATTTATTTTTTTTATTTCTTTATTAGTTTTATTTCTGAATTGTAGTTTGTTTTTCTACATTTTATTTTCTCTCTCTCTCTCAACATTTAGAGAGATGTGTAAAGCCAGCTTGTTTGCTCTCTGTCAGGTGTCTGTGTTTAACTCCGTGTTCCTGGTGAGCTGGGCCTTCGCTCTGCCCTTCAGTCAGTTCAGACCTCTGGCCTCCAGCGTCTGCACTGTCTGGACCTGCGTCATCATCGTCTGTAAGATGCTGTACCAGCTGACCTCCATCAACCCGTCCTCGTACTCCAGGAACTGCAGTATGGTGAGTCCTCACACACTCACGACACACACACACACACACACACACACACACACACGCTCTGGTCTCAGTCTGTTCTTCTCTCCTCCAGCCGGAGAACTACACGGATGCTCAGCGCTCAGACATGGCCAGATCTCTGCTCTACAGCGGCCCGCTGGATCCGGCGAACTGGATCGGCCTCAGGAAGTTCTCTCCGCTGCTGGAGAACCTCAGGGTGAGACCTGCTGATTGTTATAGTTATTACACGCTTTCAAATAAAGGTGCTTAAAAGGTCGCCTGAAGCATTTTTGGTTCAGCAAAGAACCATTCTGTCAAAAGTTCTTTCTAATCTCTTTCTTAGCTTTTATAATCTGAATAACCTTGTTCGAAACTGAAACTATTTAGACACAAAGGTTCTTCTATGGCATCGTGATGCTCCTCTGTTTTTAAGAGTGTACAGTTAGCGAAACTAAATGTGAAACTAAAATTAAAGCCTAGCAAGTTCAGTTAGTATTTTTGAGATACTATAACATATTTATATATTGTTTATTTCAATTTTTATTTTAAAGTTTTTGTAATTTTGTTTTGATGTTTTTATCATTTCTAGTAGGCTACTTTTTGTAGTTTTTATTCATTTTTATTCTGTTATTTTTGAATATTAGCTTGGTAGCTAGTTGAAGTAAGTTAGTAATATTTTGTTTCATTTCAGTTAATGTTTATTTTATTTCAAGTATCTTTTTATGGCTTTAGATTCAGTATTAATTTTGGTTAACTTTGGTCACACAAATTCGTTGTTAATCAACCAAAAGCATTGATTTCTGTGTAAAAATGTGCTTAACATAGTGCATATCTACACTATTGACAATAGACAGCTTTCCTTTCTTGCCCTTTAAAGCATCGTTTTCCATGGATTGATTTGTTTGTATATTGGTTTGTTTTCGGCACACAGAATAACCTACTGATGCTGGCTCTCTTGGCGTTTGAGGTGACCGTTTACCGTCACCAGGATTTCTCCCGGATGAAGAACAACCTCCCTCCTCCGGTCACAAGAACCATCTTTCACAACATCACACGCCAACATCTGGACGACGGCATCCTCAACTGCGCCAAATATTTCACCAACTACTTCTTCTACAAATTTGGTCTTGAGGTAATATCAGTATTAACTATACACTACCATTCAAAAAACTGAAGTTGGTACTGTTTTTAAACAAGTCTCTTCTGCTCACAGAGGCTGCGTTTATTTGATCAAAAATACAGTATAGTTTAATTGATGTATAGTGATGGTATAAAATGCACTCATTATTGTCCTACTCTGAAACCCGTGGCTGAATGTTGCTCCTCCAGACCTGTTTTCTGTTAGCGGTGAATGTGATCGGCCAGCGGATGGACTTCTATGCCATGCTGCACGCGTTCGGTCTGATAGCGGTGATGTATCAGCGCAGGAGAAAAGCCATCGCCCACGTCTGGTCCAAGTATTGCTGCTTCCTGGCCTGTATGTTAGCCTTCCAGTACCTGATGTGCATCGGCATCCCGCCTGCGGCCTGCACAGGTGAGTCACACAGGTGTCTGCTTAAAGAGACAGTTCACTCAATAGTGAAAGTGTGCTGAAGATGTGCTCACCCTCAGGTTATCCCAGATCAGGATGAGTTTGTTTCTTCATCAGGTTTGGAGAAATGTAGCATTGCATCAGTGCCTCATCAGTGGATGCTCTGCAGTGAATGGGTGCCGTCAGAATGAGAGTCCAAACAGCTGATAAAAACATCACAATAATCCAGAAGTAATCACCCCTGGAGCTTTGATTCAGTTGTTGTCTTCTCCAGATGTTCACTGATGGACTGGAGTGCTGTGGATTATTGGGATGTTTTTATCAGCTGTTTGGACTCTCATTCTGACGGCACCTATTCACTGCACAGACACTGATGCAATGCTACATTTCTACAAATCTGATGAAGAAACACACTCATCCTGATCTGGGATGGACTGACGATGAACACATTTTCAGCAATTTAATTTTTAATTTTGGGTGAACTATTCCTTTAATTAACAGCAAATTGACTCTTGGTTAACTTGAAGAAGGATCTTGACTATATTTCTGAATTTGATTAATATCTCTCCTCTGGTTCAGACTATCCGTGGCGACGGCCGTCTTCCAGCATGGACTCAAACGTCATCAAGTGGCTCTACTTCCCTGACTTCCACACCAAACCCAACTCCCTCTTCCTCCTCTGTGAGTGACGTTGATCTGCTTTAACGCTCTCTCATCACGTTACCTGATCTTCTCTCTCTCTCTCTCTCTCTGCAGTTGACTTCATGCTTCTGCTGTGTGCGTCGCTCCAGAGCCGTGTGTTTGAGGAGGAGAGCGTGACGGCCGTGCAGCTGCTGGCGGGGGATAATGAGGAGATCTGTCGAGATCTGGACGCCGCCAGCTTCAGCCAGCACAACCCTGTGCCCGACTTCATACACTGCAGGTGAACATCTCACACAAACATCCCAGACCAGAGCAAATACATTTCATTAGGGGTAATTGGTATAAGTCATGCACCAAATAAATTTTTTTGGCCAAATCCAGAACGAACATTCAGGATTCTGGATCAAAATAAAAAAGAAAAAAAGTATCATACGTCCTTAGCCATCTTCAAGGATCAGCTAAAAACACATTTCTTCCATCTTTATTTGACCCTCTAACTCTAGCACTCTCTATTCCAACTCCATTACGAAAAAAAAAAAAAAAAGCCCTGCCCCTTTTAGACTTGCACTCAATTCATTTACTAACTGCTTTTCTTTTTCTTTTTTTAAACTTACTCTAACACATCATAATAACTCTAATGTTTTGTATTCTATCTATTTGTTTTTTTTATTTATCGTACAATTAACAAAAGCAAAAAATGGCTTCTAACACTATATTGCTCTATAATTTATATTTTATTTTTATTTATTATATAATAAAAAAAAAAAGCTTGCTATGTGTACTGTGTTTGGTTAACTGAGACTTGTTACAGCACTTACTTATTGATGCTCTTTTGTTGATTTTGATTGCTTCATTTGTAAGTGCCTTTGGATAAAAAAAAACCCTGCTAAATGACTAAATGTAAATGTTAAAATGACCTTTTTAAACTTATTTTAAAGTAGTGTTTTCTATAACTGTATTAACATTATTGTGCCAATTTTTGAAGAATTTATTTATTTATTAATTAATCAATTAATTTGTCAAACGACACTCGATGCTTAAATAAAAACCTAAAATGCACATAAGGCCAATTATATGGACATTTTAATAACAGAATTATGCATCGATTACAATTTTGTTGTTGAAATATACACATTTAAAAAGTGGCTGTAATAATAAATTGTTTTATCGCAGGTTTATTCAAACTTGAATTAAATAAAGAGGACAACAGGTTAAGGATAAATATCATTAATAAGTAATACTGTGCATATATTTATCAAAAGTAATTTTTATGGACATAAATTAGGTAAATTTGGTTTTACTGAGTACTTGAGACATGAATCACTGCAGTAAGTGTATTGTATCTCTCTACGCCATCTGATATTTATTTATGTTCATTTAATGCAGAAACCAAAAACTGTTTCACACTTTTATGTCACAGTCGGTTACTCTTGACATCACGTCGGTGACTGAAACCTAATTTCTCTAAAAGAGCTTCATGGGTGCGTCTTTGTAAAGACGATGCATCATCCTTATAAGGGTGCAGTTTCACCCGTTTCGTTTCGGGGTGCGGTCATTATCTGTATATGTGTGCTGCACAATCACTACATCAAGTGTCCGGGCATCATGCTGCAGAGCTGCGAACCAGGCTCCGCCACCTTCAGGATGGAGGAATCCCATTGCCGCGATCTGGGGCTCGTTCTGGTGGCCGACAGACGATAACCACTTCCAGCAATTGCGCGGGTGGTTTGAGGATTACAGTGGTGGCAAACCCTGCAGGAAATCAACCCTCTGGAGAACATCACTCCTCTTGCACCCCCAGTCTAGTGAAGCAACCCACGCAGGGCCTACCTAAATATGCATTTCCCCCATGAGCCTTCTCGCACAGACACTGTGCAAAGTCTGGAAGGACGAGAAGCAAGTCTTGCTAGTGGCACCGTATTGTCCCACGCGGACCTGGTTCCGCAAACTAGTGCTCCTCGTGACAGCCCCTCCTTGGCCAATTCTTCTGAGGAAGGATCTAATGATTTAGAGACCGGGCACCGTTTGGCACCCCATCCAAACATTTGGAAACTCCATGTTTGGTCCCTGGATGGGACGAGGAGGATCTAGGTGACCTACCCTAGGAGGTAGTGAACACCATCACTTCACCAAGAGCACCGTCTAAGAGACATGCTTACGCTTTGAAGTGGAACCTAATCATCGAGTGGTGTTCTTCTCGGCGAGAAGACCCCTGAAGATGCTCGATTGCAGTCGTGCTTTCCTTTCTGCAGCAAGGGTTGGAGCGAAGGCTGTCTCCCTCCACCCTCAAAGTCCAGGTTGCTGCTATGGCTACGTACCATAACCGCATGAATGGAAAGTCTTTAGGTAAGCATGACCTTGTCACATGGTTAGATTAGGTTAAATCCTTCCTGGCCCCCCTCTATACCCTCTTGGGGCCTGACTCTAGTGCTTAAATCACTAAAGTAGGGCCCATTTGAGCCTTTGCATTCATTTGAGCTAAAGTTTCTTTCATTGAAAACTTTGCTCCTGCTTGAACTGACCTCCATCAAGAGGGAAGGGGACCTGGATGCATTTTCATTCTACGATTTGTGCCTAGAGTTTGGACCGGCTGACTCCCAGGTAGGGGTTGCATCGACTAATCGATTAGTTGACTAGTCTAGTCACCGGTCCTATAGAAGGCGCAACAGGATAAACCTTTGAAGGACTTCCACAGTTACGTTCCATTTCCAAACAGTTAAAATAACAAATACATACATACTATGAAAGCACTCGACATGCATGTGTGATTATATTACTGGACGCTCGAAATTGAAGGGGAGAAAGCACATTTTATTCCACTTATTATACAGGTAAGTTAATCACTGTTCTAATCTAATGCGCTGCTGCACTGTAACGCACACACATACAGACAGTAGCTTGTATGTCATGTGCAGATCACTAGCACACAGAATCAGTGATTTATCAATAAATGGAAGCTTGGAAACCGAAAAGTTCTATAATTTATTTTTTAATAACTAAATCCCACAGCTTCACTAGTAGAGAGACGCTGCCAGGTAAAATTAATTCACACATGCAATCTCACTGATGCATTCATATAAATGTAATCTTTACTATGCTACTTTATCTGTATCTGATTTAAAATTAGAAGAAATTTTGTGAGAAATATAATGACCCAAAGACAAAAGAACTGACAAAAATGAGCTGTTATAGGACCAATAACCATGTGGGCAGCGCCGTGTCATATACCATAACTATGCACAAGGTTTTTTTTTTACAGCTCCAAGCTTATGTTCATTAATGAAGTCATCAGTGACTAGTCGACTTTGACTCGACTTTCATCACATAAAAGTCGACTTTAAAAAATCTCTAGTCGTTCAACCCCTACTCCCAGGTAATCCTAAGGCCATGGCCTGGCTACGTTCCCAAGGTTCCCACTACACCCTTCAATGACCAAGTGGTGAACCTGCAAGCACTGCCCCTAGAGGACGTAGTCCCAGCCCTGGCTTTGCTCTGTCCCGTCCAAACATTGAGATGCTATGTAGACCAGACACAAAGCTTCAGGACCTCAGATCAACTCTTTGTCTGTTACGGAGGCCGGCAGAAGGGGAGTGCCGTCTCCAAGCAGATGAAGGCCCACTGGATTGTGAATGCCATAACCCTGGCTTATCAGGCACAGGGTGTGCCCTGCCTGTTCAAGTTATGAGCTCACTCAACTAGAAGTGTTGCATCCTCCTGGGCGCTGCTTCGTGGCGTCTCACTGACAGACGGGTAGTGGCACTGAGAGGCCCCGGTTAGTGTCAGCTTGCTGCTCCAGAGTGTCCATACTGTAGACCCTGTTGAGATCCTCCATCACCCTAGGCAGCTGGATGTAGCCAAACGTCCGGTGCCAGGTCTTCATGATGAATCCGTGAGAACCGTGGAAGGCTGGGTTCCATATTGAGACCTAAGCGGTACTCGTATGTCTATAGTCCACGGTATAGCCTTAGAGTCTATGTTTCCACGGCAGACTTCTGCCTTCCCAAGAGGGTTTTAATCACCTCAGATTTCTCCATATACACCTAAACGTACACTATATGAGTATTTGCCCCCGAGACCTCCTTCGAGAAGAATGGGGCTTCCGCAGAGTCCCTGTTCCAAGCTGAACAGGTATATTTTCCCAGTGTTATCGAATTTCACCCAGTGAGTTATTGCTTTAACAATGGTGAATGGAACTACTTGTTATGAGCCCTGGCCTACTCCTAATAGGGGCGCAGGCGGCTAAAAGAGGCAGCACCCATGGTGCTTTGGTGGGGATCCCAATTAGTCGGTCACCGTCTCCTCAGCGAACACCTGTTATGCATTGCACCTGCTGCCTTCTTATGCTCACGCTGTGATCAGCGGCAGCTGGATGCAATTATTGTGCCAATGTGCATTGGCTCATTTAGTTTACACTCAAAGTAGATAGTGATATCCCAATTAGTCAGTCACCAATAGAAAAATATTATTAATAATCTGTATTTCTAGTGTTTTCCCCCCTGCATAGACTTTCAAAGGGCCGAAGAATTGTTTAAAATGTTTTAAATGGGTAATATTTATATAATTTATCTAAGCGGCTTGAAGTCAGCAGTGCTGTTACAGACAAGAAACACCTCTTTCCGCTGTTATACACTGATTACTTTATCTGTCATCTGATATGGCCTCAGAAAACACTTCTGTCGTAATTACAAGGCTAATTTCTCAAGACTGCAGTCTTAGTTTGTGGTCTCAGGATCAGCTAAGCTTTCTCTGATTATTATTGCAGAGTAAAATGAGACGATGAATAGTGATTGTGGACCAGGGCAGGGCCATTTATCTCTGAGTAGGTCATCCATCAGCTGTAGAAAAACCCTATGATACAACAGCTTCAGCCAGTCCAAACAATTAGAGACGATGATGATGATGATGATGATGATGATGATGATGATGATGGAGGAATTTGGAGATTTTCTGTCTGTTGCTCTGATCATGTTAGATTTAGAGGAGGACACATGTACACTTAGTTTTTCCACTTCTTCATCATTATACATATTATTATACTCGCAGATTCCAGTAAATCCAAACAACCTGCTAATGCATTATGGTTAATTTTGAGGAAACAAGGAAATAATATTGTGGCAAAGGTGTTTGCAAATGTCTGCTTTTGAGATGTGTATTTTGAATGCAGTGCAAGAGATGTGAGGCGTTCTGCAAATGAACAAAACTGTTCCTCCTGCAGGTCGTATCTGGATATGCTGAAGGTGATCATGTTCAGCTACATGTTCTGGTTCGTCCTCACCATCATCTTCATCACGGGCACCACACGCATCAGCATCTTCTGTATGGGATACCTGATTGCCTGCTTCTACTTCTTGATCTTTGGGGGCGAGCTGTTACTGAAGCCAATCAAAAGCATCCTTCATTACTGGGACTTCCTCATAGCATACAACGTCTTCGTAATCATCATGAAAAACATTCTTTCGGTGAGTATCTTTCACTCAGAGGAGCTGAAAATCAGCTTGAGATGTGTCCTGGACAGCCAGGTTATAAAATCTGTTTATAGCGCTCTACATTTCTGTGGGTTTGAATTAATTAATAATTACAAGCCATGTCAAGACAAGTCACTTTTATTTATACAGCGCTTTTAACAGTACAGAATGTGTCTAAGCAGCTTTACAGTATTAAATAGGAAAATAATGTGTCAATAATGCAAATTACACGTTATTGTTGGATACATTTTTTTATTTTTTTTATTTTAAATTATTATTATTATTGCTTCAGGAATTTGACATACCACTTTAAATGTTAATAGGTTTTTTGTATTTAAAGGAAACATTTTATTTAATTTAATTTAATTTTATTTAATTTTATTTTATTTTATTTTATCAGCACAAAGAATGAATGAGAAATGCAGCACCCCCCATTTCTTTACACAGTATATATTTTATTATAAATTTAATTAATTAAAATGAAAAAAAAAATGAAAAGATGTTGTTCTTTTCCTATAATGAAATACTCGTGTGCCAAATCATTCAAACTTCAAAAATAAAAGTTTTAATTTAATGCTCCCAGTTGTTAGTGTTTTTTTAGGTCCATGTGTTATGAATTAAATGTATGAATTGTTGCCAGTGTTATGGTGAAACAAGCTTGATTTGAAAGCTATGTTAAGTTTTTGTTGATTGTGAGACATTTTTGTATCTTTGGCCAAGATTCATGTTGGTAATGCAGTCTGAACAATGCTTATTAGCAGTTGAAGGAAAAGAGAGAAGGTTTTGACTGTGGTTTCTGTTCTCTGGGCTCTCAGATCGCGGCGTGTGGATATATTAAAGCGCTCGTGGTCAATCACTGCTGGCTGATCCAGTTATTCAGTCTGGCCTGCACTATTAAAGGATATTCAAAGCGTAAGTTGTGCCTTCATTTACTCTGTGGTTTAAAGAATTGAAGGATACCTACTACTTTTATAAACTTTGATGTTCCAGTGCTTTTTTTGTTTTGTTTTTTTAAGCTTTACTGCCACAAATCATGTCATGAAATCTGCTGAAAATGCACTCACATGAGTTTGTTTCATCATCAGGTTTTTAAAAAATACGTTTCTCCAAATCTGATGAAGAAATCATCTCATTTACAAACTATCTCTGGTGGCCTGATCCTTTGGGTGAACTATCCACTTAGACTCAACGATTGTTTTTTGTTTGTTAATCTGAAGGAAAGCCACTTATAAAATAGGACAGAACAGTTTTATGAGCATTAAAGATGAACTCGTTTTAGTGACCGAAGCTGCAGTATAATAGCTGTGTCAGACGGAGCTGGATTAGACTGTGATGGTTCTCTCGCAGCGGAGCAGAGCTCAAATGAACAGTGTGAGCTGCCGAGTGACGAGGCCGGGATCATCTGGGACAGCATCTGCTTCACCTTCCTGCTGCTGCAGAGGAGGGTCTTCATGAGCTACTACTTCCTGCACGTCGTAGCTGACATCCGTTCCTCTCAGCTCCTCGCCTCCAGGTACACACACACGTGACGAGCTACTGCTGTCCGCTTTCATTCGCTTCTCATGTTTGCCTGCATGTTATCAGCTCAGCTCTATCTTATTATCATTCAGGTACTATTATACTTATTTTATTTATTTTATTTATTTATTATTTTATTTATTATTATTATTATTTTTTAATCTAATTAAATGTATTATTTATTATTTTATTTTATTAGTTTTATTTGTTTTATTTCTTAAATTAATTTATTATTATTATTATTATTATTATTATTATTATACACACACACACACACACACACACACACACACACATATATATATATATATATATATATATATATATACGTGTGTGTGTGTGTGTGTGTGTGTTGTTTTAGTTCCTAAAGTTAAACCAAATTAAAATGAGAAATGTAGTAGCTGAAATAAAATACAAAATAATAATTTAGTGTTTTTTTAGTGTATTTTATTTGCCTATAGTAACCCTGCGCCTGACATTATGTTGTGAGTTATTTTAACATAATGTTCACGAAAGATCTTCTTAATTGTCGCATGATAAAAGACAACATGATAGTGATAAATGAATATGTGAATAAAAAGCACTACACAGAGTGCATCTGAAGCGATTTCATATTTTAAAATGTCATAATTGTGTTATTCCAGACGTGTTCAGACTGTGGTTTCTCTGTTTCGTGTCTCTGTTTCTCTGTGTCTGTCTGTCAGAGGAGCGGAGTTGTTTCAGGCGACCATTGTGAAGGTGGTTAAAGCCAGAATAGAAGAAGAGAAGAAGTCCATGGATCTGCTGAAGAGACAGTGAGTTCAGAGTTCAGCTGTTCTCTGTGCCTCCTGCACACACACACAAGCCCCGAAGTGAAGACTCTTGATCTTCAGTTAGACTCTAATTGTGTTCAAGAGAACAGATAAATTAGATCAGCTCATGCAGACAGACTGAGGAATCAATATAACAACTTCTCCGCTCTCCTCCGTCTGTTCCTCTCAGGATGGACCGCATCAAGAGCCGACAGCAGAAGTTTAAGAGAGGTAAAGAGAGGATGCTGTCTCTGGTTAAGGAGGAAGAGGACGATGACGAAGGTATATTGGACTCAGAAACATCATGTTTTCACATCTCAGGCCCTAAGTAAAAAGTTGTAAAAGTCTGGGTTCAGGAAGAATTTTATTTTTTTATTTTTTTAAGAAACGAATGATTTTATGCGGCATTGATTAATTAAATTTAGCAAAAGTTACAGTACAGACATTTATAATGTTACAAACTATTTCTATTTCAAATAAATGCTGCTTTTTTGAACTTTCTGTTCATCTGTGAATCCTGAGAAATAAAATGCATCACTGTTTCCACAGAAATATTGTGCAGCACAACTGTGTTCAACATTGCTAATAATCAGAAATGTTTCTTGAGCAGTAAATCATCATATTATTCTGATTTCTGAAGATCATGTGACACTGAAGACTGGAGGAATGATGCTGAAAATACAGCGGAGCATCACAGAAAAAAAAAAAGTTTAACACTGATTCACATAGAAAACAGCTGTGCTAAATTAAAATAATATTTCATATTTTTTTTTTATTTTTACTGTATTTTTGATCAAATAAATGCAGCCCTGGTGAGCAGAACAATTCAGACCGACCCCAAACCTATACCTATATGCTGATTATATCTCATTAAACAATAAAACATAATTAAATTCATCAAATAATAGATTTGCAATAAAATAAGTATATTTTAGTATCCAGTTAATAATAATATTAGTAAATCATTGGTGTTAAATGCATTGCAATCACATGAAACACAGATAAGCAGAGCTCTGAGTTAATGTGCGCTCTTTGAAATGTTTTAAAGAGTGTTGTGTGTGATGTCCTCACCGAAGCGTTTCTCTACATTACAGGAGAGAAGAGCGAAGAGAAGAAGAGACACAAAAGGAAGCACTGGAGGAGGCCTTGGGTCGATCATGCGTCCAGTTAGTCTCTTATTCATATTCATTTCACAAGAGCCCAATGTTGATCTGACGTCATTAGGATAAATACTGCAACTCAGATCCACATTTGAAAGGGAAAATCATAAGAGTTCTTTGATGTCTCAAAGTGTTTCCTCTAAACAACAGTGAGACTCGTTTCTCAAATGCGTTTCCCTTGAAAATCTCTAATAATCTCAGATATGTCTGCTCAGAGATCTTAACAATGTCTAGGATTCAGCTCAGATTTGCTAAAATACCAACATACACGATCATTAGAGAGAGAGAGATCTCAATGTGAACTCAATATTTCACATCTTAGCACAATTTATTTCTGTTTTTACTTAAAAAAATTAAATGAAATATAAGTGAAACATGACTGGGCACTCTGTGAATAAATTATATAAAGAATAAAAAAAATGAATAAATATTTTAAAAAATAAATGTGCACAATATAATAAAAAAAACTAATTTAGAAAAATAAAATGCAATAAAATAATACGCATTTTTAAATTATTAAAATAATTTTTTTTTAAAGTTTTTTCAATATAAAAGTGATGTGTGATATGTTGTCTCTTGTAGTGGTCCGAAGTGGCAATTATTACTTATTTGAGACCGATAGTGAGGAAGAAGATGAAGACGAGGACAAAAAGGATGAGGAACCTCCCAAAAGATCAGCGTTCCAGGTCAATATTCCAGAAGCTTCAATGCTTTACTGCATGTGCACCCATTTTTAAGAAGTATCACTGTGCTTAACTGTGTTGTTCCCACACAAACCAGTGTTTAACCTAAATGTCTCGGTGTTACGCAAATGTTTCAGTGTATTCTTCTACTGTTTCCTCAGCAATGTTTTATTATCTATGTAACCACTAATCTTAACTAGCGGCCTGACTAACCCATCCCTGCTCTGTCGTCTCTTGTAGAGAGCTGTGGTGATTCTATAGTGCTCCTCTGCTTTCTCCTGCTCTTCAGTTACACAATATCCATGCATCTGTGGCATGCACGTGTGACTGGAGAGCAAACAGAGCTGAAAGGTGTACATGTGAATTATCTGGCTGCTGTGTAAACGGAGCAGATACGGTGCACTGAATGACAAGGAAATGTGTCAACATATTCTGTTACACCAAATAATGATCTTTAAAAAAAGCATTTTATGACTCCTTTAATGGAGTCTCTCATCAAGGCTGTATTTATTTGATAAAAAAATGCAGAAATAAATTATTTTGTGAAATATTATTGCAGTTTTAATATCGGGTTCCTATGTTAATGTACTTTAAAGTGTAATGTATTTCTGTGATGCTCCGCTGTATTTTCAGCATCATTCCTCCAGTGTCACATGATCTTCAGAAATCATGAAAATATGATGATTTATTATCAGTCTTAAAACTGCTGTGCTGCTTAATATTTTTTTGTTTGTTTTGCTTTTGGAACTTGATACTTTTTTCTTTGAAGAATGAAAAGTTAAAAAGAATCTTTTCTATCAATTTAAGTCTTTAATATCACTTTTTATCCATTTAACACATCCTTGTTGAATAAAATTATACATTTCTTTAAAAGAAAGTAAGAAAGATGGGAATAAAAGGATATCTGAAGATATAACATGTTAAGCTTTATCGTCCAGCCCTTGGTTCATGTGAGTTGCAGATGTTTTCTGGGGTTTAGTTATGCTAGTTAAACAAAGGCTGTGTTTTTCTCCTTTGTGAACAGTGTAATTATTCTTTCTTTGGACGAGACCTGACACCACAATCAGAATGTGTGTTCTTCGGAGCAAAACATCCCCTAAAGCGGGTTCCCTGTCTTGTGTATTGTGTCAGTGTCTTTGATTGAAAGGAATATCTGAAGCTTTTCCTAAAGCAGTCTGCTTTGCTCAGCTAAACTCTGGAACGGTGTGCAAGTTTATACCCTGCATGTGTGTATTTGTTTTTCACTATGGGGCAATTAAACTGGGCTCTAAAACTGGTTCAAAATACCACTGTAGTTAGAGAGAAATTAGACACGGATTATAAACAGCAAAGCTGCTCACTATCTTACTTGTCGATAACTTTTTTCTGATGAGACCCTCTGCTTCTCAGTTTGTGTATCATGCCTGGATAACTGACTCAAAAACTGCCATGAAAGAGCGAAGTAAGGAAAGACGGAGATTCTGGCAAAGATACACAGAGCACAGAACGAACAAGAGCAATCAGAAGGAAGGTACAATTACACATTGATATTAAACCAATCATTCTCTTGCTCTGCGATCAGGGGATGGATGGATGGATGGATGGATGAACAGAAGGATAAATGGATGGATGATGGATGGATGAACAGACGGATAATGGATGGATGCATGATGGATGGATGAATGGAAGGATGGATGAACAGAAGGATAAATGGATGGATGATGGATGGATGATGGATGGATGAACAGACGGATAATGGATGGATGGATGGATGATGGAGGGATGGATGAAAAAACGGATAAATGGATGGACAGATGGATAAATGGATGGATGGATGGATGGACGGACGGACAGACAGATGGATGGATGGATTGAAGGATGGATATATATATATATATACATATACATATAAAAACATTTCTCCAAATTATTTTGGCTAAAAGCCAGTGCCAATACAATATATATTTCCTTTTGTTTTAAAACAACACCAAGTCTATCCTTAAACTTTCATTAAAACTTAAAGTTTAATTAAAGATAATCTTTATTAAAGTTCCTTTTTATTAATGAGGTTATAATGAAGCCTTGAAAATAAAATCAATTGTTTTGTTCCTTTGACAGATGCAATTTAAACCTGTACATTTTATTTGTGGATTTAACATTAATAGATGCTCTAAACAAAAAGAGCTGTAAAAAGTCAAAAAATCTTTTAGAGCTCATTATAATAATAATAATAATAATAATAAAACTGACCCGTGCTGTAAAAATGAGTCGGACATTGCATGTGTAACACTATATTACATACATAGAGCAAGTCTTAATATAGGCCGTCTGTCGCATTAACAATAATGTTAAACAAACGACAAAAGAAAAGAGGCAATAATTTGCTGCACTTGATTTAATTGCTTTTGTAGTTTTAATAATCAATTTATTTGTAATGAACACACTAAAGTGATTTTTTTTTTCATTTTAGTTAGTTTTTCCTACTTGAATGCTTTCGTTTAGATGCTAAATAAAACAAAAGTAATACACAATAAACTTTCTTATTTTTTTCTGTTTTCATCTGTTCTTATTTATAACAAAAAAATTATATTGTGATTATTAATATAGTAATGATTTTTAACAAAAAAAAAAATTTCTCAAAATTGATTTTGCTGACTCTGTCTACTTCAAACAATTGTAGACTTGTGATTTTATGACATTGATCCCTAGGAACAAATGTGGAGTAGTGGTTATCGTGTGCTTATTACACTGTAATAACACTGTCCTTGTTTTCATCAGCTGCAGAGCATGTGTCCATTGAGGAAGGTGTCACAGAGGAGGACGTATCTGACGGTCCAGGTGAGACCAGCTTCAAGACCCTCCTCATATTATGAGTTACAATCATCATGTGCATCAGTATTCATACAGTTGAGGTTAAAAGGGGGTGAAAACTTTTGAACCGAATGGAGATGTGTAATTTTTTTCTTATTTTGCCTAAATATCATATCAATAAACTTTTGATCTTGACTGTATCTCTCCGCTCCAGATAACATCCTGAAGCGAGTGTTTAACATCCTGAAGTTCTCCTGGGTGCTCTTCCTTGCCCTGCTGGACAGTTTCACCGCCTGGCTCAACTCCATCTGCCAGGAACACATCGATATCTCCACCGTCCTGCGCATCGAGCGCTGCATGCTCACTCATGAGGTCAAGAAGGTAGTGCTGCCACCACAAATCACTCTGGAGTGCATCTGCACTTCTATTTTATCATGCCTTATTGGCTGCATATGACCCGTGATCTTTCTTGTTGTTGTTTTTTCCTATTGATAAGTCTTTATTATTATTATTATTATTATTATTATTATTATTTAGTATTTAACATATGCTTATTTTAACTGTTTTGTAGCTTTTAGCAACAACTTAAAATTAAGAAACTGTATCGCATTATTTAATGATGTAATAATTTAACAATGCAGATATTGTTAATATGCCAGTGTTTAGAAATGGCATGCAAAATGTAAAATATGAATAAATCTATTTATAAAATATGATATAAAATATGAATAAATATAATCTTTTTTAATTAATACATACATTTTCCACGATACATTTCAAGCTTTAAAATGTGTAATTTAAATGAGCTTCTCATTCAAGTGTGGATATATCCTTACTTGGGAAACAAATAATTACAAATAAATGTTGGTAATTTGGTTATAAAATAAGTAAAATATTAGATGAAAATGTCAAATACTAAAGAATACTGTACATATCTTAATAAAATGAGATATCAGAAATTAAAGTAGAAATTATAGTATTAAGTCAAATAACTTAAACCAAAATATATATATATATATATATATATATATATATATATATATATATATATATATATATATATATATATATATATATATATATATATATATATATATATATATATTTAAATATAATAGAAATGGCAAAAGCAAGTAACAAAATTACTAAAATTTTAGATAAAAAATAAAAGCTAATTAGTCCTAAAGTAAAGGATAATGTACTTCCAGCTGGTTGTCATTGCAAAATTATTTTAAGTTCTCTGATTCCTTTTTACAGTGAATACTGTTGATAGATGACCTCTGAATTTCACGACTGACCAATCAGAATCAAGCATTTCAGAGCCATGCAATAAAAGTCTGTAAATAACAGTAAAATAACAAGTCTCATTGAATCTAGATTGAATGCAGAATCAGTATTAGCAACAATGCTCTAATTACACTTGACATGAATAATGAGCTTCATGCTTGGAACGGACAGCACTGTAGACCTTGAGGTTTAACCCCTCGTCTGCTGCCCTGCAGGGGAACATTCCATCACGGGACAGCATCCACACGTACTACCAGAGACAGATGTGCAGCCCAGCATCCGCCGAGTCCAGCCTGGACCGGACTGAGGACGATTACTCAGACTTCAGCCCACTGCGGAGCCAGGCTTACGAGTCCAATCTCCCCCGAGAAAACATGTCCAGGTGAAGAAACTCCATCAGTGTTCTAGATCTGTTTGAGACTAGGGTTGGGTATTGCTTGAATTTTATCGATTCCTAGTTTCAATTCCAATAAGATACAATACAATAAAAGTCAGCAGCCTACAGAATATTGCAAGAGGAACTTTGCTTATGTTTTTAATAAAAATACCACAGCAAAAACAACTAAACTACTATAAATACTGCAAACAAATCAATAAGCAATTTCAGAGATACCTAATTTTAGGTACAGCAACTGTAATTAAAAATAAAAAAAAAACAAAAACGCATAGTTTTCTTTCATAAGTAAAATTTAGATTAATCCTATGATAATAAATAAACATTAATGACACAGACAACAGCAGGAATATTAGGCTGCTGTCACTTTAAGACCTAATGCATCGGTCTAATATACTGATTCACGTTTGTTTTTCCTCAGCTGCTTGCTTACACTTAAGACCGACAGTGTTTATGAGGATATTTCAATATCATAATGTGTGTATTTGTTGGTTCACGTGAAAGAGAACTCAATTCGGTATTCAGTACAATATATGAGAGGCTTTCTATGTTCATGCTGTGGATGTGAAAACTGAATGAGTGCCGAACTGAGTTCTCTTTTACATCTTTTTGCACTTTAAAATGTGCCTGATAAGCAGAATTGAAATGTGCATGTCTTATCGAATCTACTGTTCTTGGAAATTCAGAACCGGTTCTCAAATTGAGCTGATCCTTGATACCCAGCCCTGCTTTGGTAGTCTATATAAGCGCTCAAAGTAACTCGGAGATGATTCTCAAAACAGTGAGGGTCTGCACAAGACTAGATGTCTACTAGTAAAAAGTATGACCTGAGCAGCACTTTCCTTTGAATTTCAGCTTGTTTAGTGTCTGTGAACTATAATTCACCAGCTCACACATGCCAAATCACAAAAAAACTGTCTAAACGTGCTGTCTAACTATGGCCAAACTCGGTGGTATAAAACATAACAGCATGATTTAAGTTAAGTAATCTCAGGCAATTATTACCATATTCCTACTACTCCTACCGTAATGTTGCCATATTCAACAAAATTTGCAACTGATATGTTCTTTATTGTAAGTGAATCCTGAATCTGGTTCTTGTCTGTGTGTTTTCTGTAGTGTGTACGAGTCTGAGGAGACCAGCGACCGCGTTCTCAAAACCAGCCAGCGCTCTCGAGTCAGACTGTGCCGCCTGTCGAGTGTAGACCTGCAGTCGTCGAGGTATGAGCCTCCAGCATCCACTCTGCTTCAGACCGGCCGTGTTTCTGTGTACTTACAGCTCCAGGGCTTTCTGTCATTACCTGCTAGGAGGCAGGTGACTCTAGAATGTGTGTAGATGAATCTATCCTAGGCGTTAACACACACACACACACACACACGCGCACACACACACAGAGCTGTCCATGGTAACTATAGCTTGTGATGACAGACAGACAGTGTTTCCAGAACCTTCTGCTCACACACAGACAAAGCACAATGCCTCTTCACACAGATATTCAGAGTGAATTCCGTCACAACGCCACACAAATTAAAATCATACTGCATGGTGCATCACGGTTTGAATAACACAAATAATCATGGTATTTGCAACTTTTTATCTTACTATTTGGACTGCATTTCTTGCAAGAAAAAATAATTGATCAGATCATTGTGACTGTACAGATGATTGTATGATTGTAAAAAAAAAGATCCCCACATAAGAGTCATAAAAATTGCATAAATCTGACTAGTGCTGTAGTAACGTAATTTTTCAATGAACTTAATTATTTTAAAATCCAGGTTTTTAGGGCTACAAAGTTTGGTATATATTATTATATATTGATATGGCAATAAATAAACAATTAAGTAAAGCATTACTAAATTAAATTTACTGAATAAAAAAAACTATATATAGTTCCTCTCTGTTCCTCCCTGTTCCTCTGTTCCTCTCCTCTCTGTTCCTATCTGTTCCTCTCTGTTCCTCCCTGACCTGTACTGTGTGTGTTCCTCTGGCAGTGAGCTGTACTTGCAGCAGGGCACCAGTGACACCGTCGAGGATGATCCAGAAGCCTCAGACCTGCCTCCTCCCTCGTACAGCACAGCCACAGGCCTGGACTCAGCGGGACGCACCGAGGGCAGGAGGCTGAGGATCCAAACACCTGATGATGAGAAGAGTGCAGAGACTCTGCTCTCCTCCAGCCATCAGCTGACAGCCAGCGAGCTGCTACAGAGCAGGTGACCACACACACGTCATGTGACACTGATACACACATCTACACCGTCTACAGAACACGTTTATTGTTCTGTTTAAAAGCATCAGCATTCAGTAGGTTTAGACTGGTAATTTTAAAGAAGTCTCCTCTGCTCACCAAAACTGCCTTTATATGATCATTAATGCAGGAAAACAATTCCTTATTGTAATTTATTTCTGTGATGCACAGCTGTATTTTCAGCATCATTCCTCCACTCTTCAGTGTCACGTGATCTTCAGAAATAATTCTAATATGATGATTTACTGCTCAAGAAACATTTCTGATTATTATCAATATTGAAAACAGTTATGCTGCACAATATTTTATTTTTCAGGATTCACAGATGAATGGAAAGTTCAAAAGAACTGCATTTATTTAAAATATAACTCTTTTGTAACATTCTAAATGATTTACTGTAACTTTTGCTAAATTCAATTGATTAAAAAATAATAATAATAATTAGACCCAGTGAACAGTAGTGTATGTTAAAAATGTCTAATTCGTATGTGGCAACACATTATACATTAGTTTTTCCAACAGTACTTAAAATGATAATAAATTAAATAAATTAATCTTTAACAGCAACAAAAAATATTTTAAGGTCCAACTGGTTAAATTATTTTAAATTATGTTAAAACAAGGCTATTTATGTCATGTGGATGGCATTGTGACAACAAAATAAATGTTATAAATATTTCCTGGGCAATAACAATAAAAATTTTAAAAAGCCAAAATAAAATAAAATAAAATAATACAATAAAATAAACTTTTGTTAATTATATATATACTTTCTTCACTTGATTGTGTCTGTTTTATATAGTGTTAATCCCCGTCTGATGTTGTTCTCCGTCAGGATGTTCTATGACGAGGAGCTGGAGGCGTCGGAGCTCTTCTATCGCTCTCAGCCACAGTTCCTCCAGCTCTGCTACGCTCTCTACAACACACTGGTGGCTCACTCTGAGACGGTGTGTTATCTGGTCATCATCCTCAACCACATGATCTCTGCATCGGTGGCCACGCTGGTGCTGCCCATCCTCATCTTCCTCTGGGCCATGCTGTCTGTTCCCCGGCCCAGCAAACGCTTCTGGATGACCGCCATCATCTACACAGAGGTATCTCTGATCGTCTGATTTACTGTCTAATGCACTAGCTAGTAATAACAATACATTATACAGAATTACAAACACTACAGTAAGTACGTAATGTTCATATTCCTCAGTACTTGTAACAAGGAAACCTTAGAATAAAGCGTAACCAGGTTTCAGACCAAAACAAGTTTGCATTAGTTAATTAACATTCATTAACGACGAACAATGCATTTACTAATCCTTGAATATGTTTGTTCATAAAAACACAGCTGTTCATTGTTAGTTCATGTCAGCTCAGATGCATGGCATAATATTTAAAGGTACAGTTTTTGATTTTAATCATGTATTAGTAAAGGCTGAAATTAACAAGTACGTTTAATAAATGCTTTAGAAGTATTTTTTTATTGTTCATCTAATGTGAACAAATTAAACTTTACTGTAAAGTGTTGCCAACTGTTCTCTTAACCCTCATCTCCTGTTTCGGAGAGGATTTTCTTTTTCATGAAAACACTAGTTTATTTTCTTGCATCGGATTAAAAGTCATGAAGGTTTTTTTTTTTTTTTTTGCACTTTTTTCCCCACCCTGTTACACTTGTAGTGTTCCCAGTCAGAAATGGATGACCTACATAAATAGCTTGTACATTTTTCATTATGATATATTACTACTAAATATTGGATGCATCCTTTTTATCAGCTTTTTTTTCAGTTAGATCTAGTGTTTCTTTCTGGAGCTGATTGATTGCAGTTTTCATCCACGAATAATGTTTTTTTTGTTAGATTTTTTTCACTACAATCAATCAGCTCCGAAAAGAAACAAAATACGTGCTGAATCCTAATAAAATGTCCCTGTTTTGGTGCAACTTAATGCATTCTTCTCTCTCAAAGTACTCTGTTTCTTCTTCTCTGCCTGCAGGTCACCGTCGTGTTCAAGTACTTCTTCCAGTTTGGCTTCTTTCCCTTTAACCAGAGCATAGAGCTGGACAAATCCAAACCCTTCCACCCGCCCAACATCATCGGTGTGGAGAAGAAAGAGGGCTACGTCCACTACGACCTGATCCAGCTGCTGGCGCTCTTCTTCCACCGCTCCATCCTGAAGGTAGGAGACGCTCCTCCACGTGTGTCACGGGTCTGAAGTGAACAGGAGCTCTGAGACTGCTCTTCTTCCTCAGTGCTACGGTCTGTGGGATGAAGATGAGCCCAGGTCAGGAGGTCAGACGGAGGTCTCTCAGCGCTCTGATTCAGACAGTGAAGAGAAAGAGAAGAGCCCCGCACGCATCCGGCTCCGCAGACAGAGCTCCAGCGTCTCGCAGCGCTCGGCCCGATCCACAGCAGGTGCTCAGATGTCTGCCTGCACACTTACATTTGCTAAATTTAGTCTAACTGCAGTGGTTTCTAACCAGAAACTCCTAATTGAGCCTCAAGAGAACTTAAAATTATCTAAAATAGGACAAAACTAGCTTTAAAACATACTAAAACTGCTGTTAGCTGACATATTTCTTATTTTAATGTGATTGCCCTAAATTAATTCATTTTAGAAATTACTAAAATCTTAGAAAGCCATTTAAATTGTATATATATATATATATATATATATATATATATATATATATATATTTTTTTTTTTTTTTTTTTTTGTCAAGCTCCAAATTTTCATTTTACATTTCTTTTAATTGATATAAGTTGCTATTTGTCATTTGCTTAAAAAAAGAAATAATAATAAAACACCACACAAAGCAAAAGAGTCACAAATTTGCATGACCAGCTGAATATGATATCTCACCTTTACGCGAAATGCCAGATCTCTTCGATTTCTATCGAAACCACAGGATTTTGGATGTGAAAAATTACTGAAAAACAATAAATGCATCTTCAGACCTATACAAGCTTAAAATTGTTTTTAAAACTTTAGGCAACAATAGAAATGTCATGAGGTGTTTTTCTTTAACAAGGGGATACAGACTGGGTTAATAATTGTGTAATCGTGTATAACTGTTATAAACAGATTATTGCGCCGATGCCAGTAAAATATATATACTGAATGCATAAAAAAAGTTTGCTCAGACAGAAGCTTCTAGGGTTTACGTTACATTGAAATCAGAACCTGAAGTTACTAATCAGATGGTGATTAAGATGTCTGTGGCTCAGTTTAAGGCGTTTCTAAACACTGTGTGTGCACACGTGTACTTCTTCAGTCTGTTGTCGTCTCAGATGCAGATGGTGATGTTGTTTCCGCAGACAGCAGCCGCACGAGGACGAGTCTGTGTTCACGGAGCGCTCGACAGAAGAGCCACCAGCAGCTGGTCACAGAGAAGCTCAGAGAACAGATGATCAGAGCACAGCGCTTCACTGTCGAGACGTGAGGCTCACTCGCTCATCTGAGAGGGATTCACATCCTCGTGTTGTGTTCCTATATCATTCCATCTGCTGGCTTTGTGTTGTTGCAGGATCCTGGACATCTATCTTCCCATCCGGCAGTTCTTCTATAACCTGATCCACCCGGAGTACAGCGCCGTCACCGACGTCTACGTGCTCATGTTTCTGGCCGACACCGTCGACTTCATCATCATCGTCTTCGGATTTTGGGCTTTCGGGGTTTGTAGAGCTTCACCTGCTCCATCACAAACCAGCTTAAAGGAACAGATCACCCAAAAATGCTGAAAATGTGTTCATCCTCAGGTCATCCCAGATCAGGATGAGTTTGTTTCTTCATCAGATCTGGAGAAATGTAGCACTGCATCAGTGTCTCATCAATGGATGCTCTGCAGTGAATGGGTGCCGTCAGAATGAGAGTCTGATAAAAACATCACAATAATCCACAGCACTCCAGTCCATCAGTGAACATCTGGAGAAGACAAAAGATGAAACACATCCAGCATTAAGATGATTTTAACTCAAACACATAGAGTCTATAATCCAGAATAACACTTCCTCCAGGGAAAAAGTGTTCTGGTCTGAATCAGGAGAGAAATCTGCACAGATCAAGCAGCGATTAAACAGATCTAAACTAATCTGTGAGAGACAACAGCAGATGCACGTCTTCACTGGAGGAAGTGTTATTATGGATTATAGACTCTATGTGTTTGAGTTAAAATCATCTTAATGCTGGATGTGTTTCAGGTTTTGTCTTCTCCAGATGTTCACTGATGGACTGGAGTGCTGTGGATTATTGTGATGTTTTTATCAGACTCTCATTCTGACGGCACCCATTCACTGCAGAGCATCCATTGATGAGACACTGATGCAGTGCTACATTTCTCCAAACCAGATGAAGAAACAAACTCATCCTGATCTGGGATGACCTGGACACATTTCAATCAATTGATAATTTCGGGGTCAAATATTCCTTTCATATAAGATATCCAGTTTGAATCAGAAGTAGCAACAGATCTGTTTGTTTGGTGTAACTGCAGTAACACTGAAGTGAAACTGGTTCCTCCACAGAAGCACTCTGCCGCGGCTGACATCACTTCCTCTCTGTCGGAGGACCAGGTTCCCGAGGCCTTCCTGGTGATGGTGCTGATCCAGTTTGGGACGATGGTGGTGGACCGTGCGCTGTACCTGAGGAAGACCGTGATGGGGAAGGTCATCTTCCAGGTCATCCTGGTCTTCGGCATTCACTTCTGGATGTTCTTCATCCTCCCAGGAGTCACCGAGAGGTACATGAGGAATGATATCACTATTGAACCGGCTGAAGAAGCTGGAGGTCATCTAACGAGTGACTGGGTTTGATTTCCCAGGCGTTTCAGTCAGAACAAAGTCGCCCAGCTCTGGTACTTCGTGAAGTGCATCTACTTCGGTCTGTCGGCGTATCAGATCCGCTGCGGTTACCCCACACGCGTGCTGGGCAACTTCCTGACCAAGAGCTACAACTACCTCAATCTCTTCCTCTTCCAAGGGTAAGACCTTCAGCTGCACTCATTACACACAGAGAGCATTACAACATATTAAAGTCACTCTTCATGTGAACGGTGCTCAGGTTTCGGTTGGTGCCGTTCCTGACGGAGCTGCGGGCGGTGATGGACTGGGTCTGGACCGACACCACGCTCAGTCTGTCCAGCTGGATCTGTGTGGAGGACATCTACGCTCACATCTTCGTGCTCAAGTGCTGGAGGGAGTCGGAGAAAGTGAGAGACGTCCAGATGTCCAGTGTCTGTCCGAGCGGCGTTCAGACGCAGGATTCACGGAGGTGTGTGTTTGTGTGTGTTCAGAGGTATCCCCAGCCTCGAGGACAGAAGAAGAAGAAGGTGGTGAAGTACGGGATGGGGGGGATGATCGTGATGCTGCTCATCTGCATCGTCTGGTTTCCTCTGCTCTTCATGTCTCTGGTCAAGTCTGTGGCTGGAGTGGTCAACAAACCGCTGGACGTGTCTGTCACCATCACGCTGGGCGGCTTTCAGGTGCACGAGACACTGCTGACATCAGGCCAACATCACAACAACAACAAAACCTCATTACTTTATATTACTGAAGCCCATTTCCACCTCAGGAAAAAATAAATAAAATAAAATTTAATCTAAATTCTGAGTTTGCAATTATGTTTATTTTTGTTTTTGCCACGTAATAAACAAATTAAACATGCCATTTTTATCTCATCATTTATACATAATTTCAAAAGTTTATATCTTACTGTTCTGACTTTTTTAAAATATAAAAACCCCAAAAATAAATAAATAAATAAATAAATAAATTTATTTTGCGACATATACAGGCTTAAAAAAATAAAATAAATAAACTTACTTTGTCAGCTAGCTGCAAAGGCTAATTTTCCTGTAGTTTTAGTTTAGAAGTGTTACTATATCTAAAACTTCACAAAAACTATATAGACAGATGAATAATGATACTAATAATACAACGTGTACAGGAACAGTGACTTACAAATTGTAGTTCATTACTAATTACAGATTACATGATTACTTTTACATAGTAATGCAAACATATTCTTTTCAGATGACTTTTAATCTAATAAGAATAATTTACTAAGAGAAAGAAAATATATAGCATCATGTAAATGCATTGTAACGGTTCTGTGATGTCTGTGTTTTCCAGCCCATCTTCACTATGAGTGCGCAGCAGAATCAGCTGAAGGACGTCGCTCACACAGATTTCATCCGCTTCCTGAATTCATACAGACACAGTTCTGTAAGTCACTCTCAGTGTGATGTTAGGAGAAGCATGCTGGTCTAGCATCGCCGCTCTTTAGTCCTCGTGTAATGTGTGAGGTGTTTCCCAGAGTGCACTGCAGTTCTTGGAGGCGTATACGGCGGAGGGCGTGACCGTGGCGGAGCTGGAAGGAAGCTCCAACTCTCTGTGGACCATCAGCCCCCCGAGCAGGAAGAACCTGATGGACGTCCTGAGCAAAGAGGACCAGTTTCCTGTCACCATGTCCTGGAGCATCCAGAGGTAAAGATACAGAGCATCCCCTCGGGTCTCGTTTAGAAAACCAATCCTAAACGTGAACAAAAAGCTAGGAAGAGTGTACACATGCACTGATTCAGATTTATAAAACCATGTGTGTGACAGAACCCCTGTGACTCCTCCCTGAAATCACCATATATGGAGCTGACAATGCATGCCTCATCTGCATATCATTTACATGCATATAAATGCTCATTTATTCTAGTGCAGTTCTCAGGTGCATTGTAGTAAATATATCCCATAATACCTCTCTCTTGTGCAGGAATCTGAGTCTGGGAGCAAAGGCTGAGTTTGCAGTGGACAAACACATCACATATCTGGACATGATCACTAGAGAGGCGCTGATAGCGTTACTCAATGGAACCAGAAATAAACCTGTGTTAGTACAAATTCAACATATAAATCATGCATTTCATACTAACATCAATGCTTATATTTATGGCCCATTTTCTGATTCTCAGGGTCATAGAGCAAGTGTTTCCCTGCTTTATTCGAGCACCGAGTGACTCAAACGCCAAACCCGTGGATCAGCTCTATACAGGTACTGTAGAACCAGGATGACTGCTCTCCATGAATACTGCCGTCACCTGTAACTCACACATCTCATCGATCCCTCTGCGCCAGATGAGGGTTATAAGAGCATCCAGCTGGACTTGGAGAGGTCTCACACCGGCAGTGAGGACATTCAGGAGTGGTGGATCGTGGACCAGCCGTCGGCAGCGAAGATCCAGATGAGATCCGAGTCCAAGCTGCAGAAGAAGAGAGGAGCAGGACTGCAGCTGTACGTCTTCAGTGATAAAGTCAGTCCTCCCAGCCTGGGCTTCCTGGCAGGATATGGGTGAGTCACGGGATACGCTCCCAAACATCTCGGAGCACGCAGATAAAGAGTTACATCATCACCAATTTCACTTTTTGATTTTTTTTTTTTTAAACGTCAGATTTTGTGGTTGCATCACATTGACCATTTAATGCAATGTTAGATGTGCAGAGTTGTCATGCATTACAAAAAAAAGTGTTTTGTTTTTTTTGGAAACGTGTCAGACTTTCAAAAGGCAAAAAAAAAAAGATTATAGATATTAAAAGTAAGAACAAAGACACAAATGACAAACAAAAGGTAGGAACTGTATCCAGGTACAAAATAGTACAGCAATTAATCAAATCTAAAATAAAGCATTGCATAGTTTTCACTGTATCATTTAAATATAGATTAATCCTTATTATAAAGGCTGCTGTCACTTTAAGACCTATCACACAGCTGTCTACATTCACTTGCAGCCTACGGTTTTTATGTCAATACTCACCAAGACAGACATTTTTACACAAGCGTGTGTGTGACACTTTGTTTTCTCTATACACACCTCAGTAAGCGCATTGTTTTTTTGTTTTTTTGTTTTTGCAGCTTGACTGTTATACAAGAAGCATTGCATTTTCTCATTCATGCATGTTTATTAGTGGGCAACCAATATATTGCCAAGGCAAAGAAAACCTTTTTCGAACTTCTTCTAGACCATTTGTCCAATTTTCCCCAAATTTGAGTCCATAGCTGCAAAAACATAAGGATCACGAGTCGATAGATAAATTAGTTCTCGTTTACCACATCAACTCATTTGATGGCATCATGCAAAAACTGCATCTGAGACCACACCACATCAATTTAGAAATTAGACCTATTGGTCAAAAATAATAAAACATTCAATCAGATCACTAGTGATTCATGATTTCATCTCAAAATGTATTTACTTGCTCATTTTTGTTGGTGCGGTGCTTCCTGCCATGCTTAGGTCCTCATTTTGCATTGACCCCTTAAAGGATAATTCACTTCCAGAATTAAAATGGCCTGATAATCTACTCACCCCCATGTCATCCAAGATGTTAATTTCTTCGTGGCTGAGGAAAGAAAGACATGAAGTTTTCAGAGGAAAACATTCCAGGATTTTCTTCCATATAGTGGACTTCAATGGGACCCAATGAATGCAACTTCGAAGAGCTCTACATGATCCCAGCCGAGGGTCTCATTTTACGAAATGGTCATATTTTTCCTTTTCACCCAAATACTGGACTAGCTCTGCAATGTGCATGCATTACGTAATCGTGTTGAAAAGGTCACACACATTAGTTCATCTTCCCACTTCAGTTAAAAACTTGATCGTGAAGAGTCCTATGAAGCTATCACTATCACTGGCCACCACTGAAGTCCACTATATGGAGAAAAATCCTGGAATGTTTTCCTCAAAAAACAAACAACGTAATTCCTTTGCGACTGAAGAAAGACAGACACGAACATCTTGAATGACACGGTGGTGAGTAAATGAATAGCTGCTTGTATATTTAGTGTTGTGTTGTGATCGCGGCTGCGGATGTAAGTAACACAAGTGTCTCCTGCAGGATCATGGGCCTCTACGCATCCGTGGTGCTGGTGATCGGGAAGTTCGTCCGCGAGTTCTTCAGCGGCATCTCACACTCCATCATGTTCGAAGAGCTTCCGTGCGTCGACCGCATCCTCAAACTCTGCACCGACATCTTCCTGGTGCGGGAAACCGGCGAGCTGGAGCTGGAGGAGGACCTGTACGCCAAGCTCATCTTCCTTTACCGCTCGCCGGAGACCATGATCAAGTGGACGAGGGAGAAGACCAAATGAGCCTCCTGGGATTGACTAAAAAACCCAACGATCCCGAAGAAGGATGCTGCAATTCAACGAGACCTACAGGTGAACCAGCTGTACCAAAGAGCCCTGATTCAGAAGCTGCCGCTACCAGAGGGATCTTTTAAAGAGCTCTAGCGCCACCTGTCTGTCTGGAGATTGGTTAGTCGCGCATTGTGCAATACGCTGTGCTGGAAGCTGGCCGTAAACTTGAAGAAAGAGAGGAGACGGTGACTGAACACTAGCCACTTTTTTCTTAAAGAGACAACTGGACACCAGAAGTGCTTGGGTTTCTAAGACTACTTAGCATTGAAATCATGATCTATAATAGCTTGAACGAAGAACAGAAGGGTTCTCAGGAGGAGTATCCGCTCTTCAGTGTGATTGTGGATCAATGAGTATAAAGCACATTCTAGAAACCAATTGTTGGTTTATTTGTCCGTCTACATGTTGCACTTTTAGTCTTCGTTACATGTGTTTCAATGACCATTTTGTATGCATGTAAAAGTCTACAGAAACTCGGATCTTAAATATGCAAAAATCACAGATTCTCTTTATTCAGTGGCGTTGTGAAACCATGCAAATCCAGAATGAACAGAAATTGTTCCCTGCAGTTTCAAAGCACACTTTCTCCATTAAAACAAAAAAATCAACTAAGACTGGGTTTCTCATGTTCAGATATTCTTAAGGCATTTCATGCATTTCATGCTGCTTCATTTTCTGCTGATGGTCTACGTGACAAGACTCAGTTGAGTGGAATGAGTTTAAACAATATTGAAGCTACAAACACAATGTACAGTAAATACATTCCCTCTTTTGGTAAGGCAGGCACTGTTATTTCATTTCCAGCATATAGAAGATATGCAGTATAAAGTAAAACAATGACTTGTGTAGTATTCCAGCACTAGTCAAAATGTTTGAAACACTGCACAAATAAAGACTGAGCTCCTGGTTTACTCCCGTCGAACCGTACAGCTGTCCGTCAGCTGTGGGTCGTGAAGCTCGTTTCCACCATGCATTTAAAAAAGTTTTTTTTTTTTTCTCACAATTTGGACTTTCCCCTCGCAATTCAAATTTTTATTTTTATTTTTTTATTTTTACATTCTGTTTTCAATTCCCAATTCCTACTTTTTTCCCTCTTCATAAATCAACATTTTACATCTCACAATTCTGCCATTTATTCTCTGTTGCTGTTGTATTTTCAAAGGGACTATTGCAATTGCATGAAAAAACGTCTGAATTGGTGCAAGTGTATATTATAAGTGCAATTCTGCATTTATATCTCACAGATTTTGAAATGACGTCTCACTACGTTTAGCAATCCTTCGTTTATATAGAAGAAAGAGTTGAATTGTGAGATAAAAAGTCTTTAATTGTTGCGTCACGTGGCAGAAACAAGCTTCAATATGGGAAGGAAAACTTTTATGAAAAACAAATGTCCATGAGTTTTGGAAATCAAACCTAAATAAATATGCACACTTAAGAGAGGCCTAGAATCAAGAGGCTTTTCTTCTCCAGAAGCTTCTTGAGACACAAACCCCTCCAGCACAGGAATATAATGTTTAGGATCATGCTTGCTCCTTCGTGGTGTGGGATATGTTTGTGGGGTTTAACAGAGGCCTCCAGCGTACTCATCCTCGTCTTCCTCCGGCGCCGCGGCTCCAGCATCTCCACCAGCAGAGGCTTTCTTCTTCCCTCCTCCAGGAATCTTCAGGCTGATGGCAAGCTTTGCATACTGGAGAACAGGCCAGACGAGATATGAAATCAGTAAGGCATTGATTTCACCTCCAGTATTCAGCATGCACTGACTGAAGCATGTGAACTAAACTAGTTAATATGACAGTATGAAAGAGATCATTCACAGACTGATGGGTTCAGAAGCAGGGATAAAATGATGAATTATGACTGAGATTATGGGGGGGCTGAAGGGAAATACAGTACAACAGATGCTCTCTACACTACTGTAATATGCAAAAGGCCAAACCTGCCACAATCTTGAAAGGGTGAGTGAAACCAATAAGAGATGATAATGAGAAGATTAGAAAGACTGAACTAAAAAAACAGTAACCTAAGGTAAGTGTGCAAGTAGGCAAGACACTACAGGCACAACTAATGTTTTCTTTTTTTAAAGCTTTCACTAATGCAAAGAAATCATCCAAAATACAGAAGCATTTATTTTATTGAACTTTATCGATTCGCTTCTGTAGATTTCAGTTTCAATAAATATATTTAAAGGCATTTTCTCAAAATGAATCAGAAATCTACACTTACAAAAAAATACTATATCTATATTATTAAGGTTTTAACAGAGGGATTTGTTCATATATGATTTTGCCTGGTTTTATGATTGCACTTTTATCTATTTGCATCTGCAGATTTAATTTTCCTCTCTTATACCAAACATTACAGATTTAAATATATATACACATACATACATACACACTCTGATTTAAAGAACATTTTATTCAAATAAAAAAAGTGCTGATTTTTTGTGTGTGTGTGTGTGTTTACAGTATTTTCTGATTTATGGAGTAATTAAAACAGGAATCCAAAATCCCCTCTGTAAAAGCCTTTACTATATCAACATTAAACAAGAATTATCAACCTGACTTTAACCAATCTTCAGATTTCTGTTCTGGAAACGTATGCAAATTAGTGCATCAATAATTAAACAATGCCCCATTTGCATATTCAAACAACCAATGCCTTAATGTGTCGTGATTAATCAGCTGTAGAGGATTCAGTTACATGTATTAGTTACGAGTCTATATTCACCTTATAAAACTTAATTTAACTCAAATTAAGCTACATTGAATGAAGCCTCTCAGAAAGGGTTAACTGGGTTTCGGAGCAAGTTGTTTCTCTTTAATAAAATGCATAGTTTTCCTATTAACTGGAGCCCCTTGCGCTTCCTTTAATATGCTATCTGATGTATAACAGGTTCTGTCTCTGTCACTTCACACTATTGATATGAACGGTGCTGGAGTGATGCATGCTGGGAGACTCACGTCGTTGTCCATGTATCTGAGCAGCGGTGAGGTGCAGACGCGAGACACCTGCTCCTCGTCCTGCTCATCGTATCCCTGCAGAAGCTGCTCCATGGCCACGCAGTCCTCGCTCCCGCTGAACCCTGGGATACTGTAGCTCTCCCGCACGCTCTTCTCCGCCGCCACATAGTCTCCTCGGTGCAGATGCACCAGCACTTGTGCGATGGTTTTCTGAGCACACAACAGGACACGGTCACGTGTGGGAACGCACAGGCTTTACAGCTCTGGAACCAAGACGCACCTTAAAACACGTCGGATAATTCTCGATCTCTTTATACATGTTCTTCTCCTTCTGGAGGGACACAGCGGCTTCTTCAAACCTGTTACGAGCATCATTCATCTCGTTACAGTTAATTAACGTTTTTAATGCAAACTAGATGACTGATTAAAATGAAATTCAAGTAAGAAGAAAGCAACAATCACTTCTGCTGTCTAACGAGAAGTCTGGAAGCTTTGCCGACGAGCTCCACTGCTTGTCTCAGTCTATCCTCGTTCTGAGAAAACAGGAGAGGTCAGGAGTGTGTGTGTGTGTGTGTGTATGTAGCTGCTCCTAAAGTGTGCGCTGATCGCTGGAGCCGATACCAACCTCGAACACTCCTGCTGCCTGCTGGTACAGATCCACCGCTTTGGCCAAATCCAGCGCCTCGATCAACCTGCAACCAACGAGATCACCCATAACCAGCTACACAGAACGCCATGGTATTACACAATAAGTGTAACCGTAATCGATTACAGCTACGGAGAAAAAAGGTTATCTTAATTTAACCTCAGAATTATCTCAAAGTACTGTAAGGCTAACCCTAAATGGTTTAAACCATTAACAAATTTGGAAAAGTAATCAAATGTAATCAGTCAGGATGCACGATAATATCGGACCATAATGGCTTAAAATGTATATATCGGCATCGGCTCCATTTTGCCAATATGTCTTACACATAAGAGGAATTATGCATTGTCTGTCTACTTTTAATAAAAGTTAAATAGTCAAATGACATCTAGACTGCGTTTCTGATTAATTAAAGCAGTAACTGAAGTCATAAAATCATTGGCATGATTTGATTTAAAGGTCAGAATATATCTTATATGCATATAAAAAAAATCACAAGCATGACACTAAATTAAATGTAATAATTCTATATATACCGATTTATTCATTTACGTGTAATGTTATATTTTTTAAACTAATTTTAAGATTTAACATGGTGTAAAAATTCAGAACTATTTCAGCACTCATAATTTAATGATAAGGTTACCACTGAATCGTTCTGAAAACAAAAGTAAAAATTAAAATATAGTGATAGCTCTATCGTTTATTTATAGCTATTTTCCAAGCTTCCTTATAAAAGAACTTCATTATTGGTTATTCGCTTCTAACAAATAGAATTAGAAAACCAAATTTAAAAACAATTTTCTTATAATTTCCACACAGGAGACTTGGTGTTGTTGTTGTTTCCAGCTAAAGGAAATGTGTCAGTGTCGGCATCGACTATCGGCAAAAGAGTTTAAAAATATCTGCAAAAATCCAATATTGTGCATCCCTCGTAATCAGTTGCATTACTTTAATAAAGTAATAATAAAAATAAAAAAAAATTACACTACTTATTATAATTTTTTTAAATAGGGTAGTTTGTAATCTGTGACCCATGAGGTTAGCACAGTAATCTTCCCAACAGTGTGAGAGGTTTGAGAAGCACACACTTCCCGGCTCGGTCCAGGGCCATGGCGGCGGTGTCTGGAGTGCCGTTCTCCACATACATCATGCTGGCCTTCTCTATGTACTGCACAGCCTCGGGCAGCCTCTGCATGTCCTGCACACAAACATCTCAGATCTCAGTCGAGCTAGCGGATGTCACGCACACGCACACACACACGCACGCACACACTCACACACATGTTTGTTTTTGTGTAAAGTGTGTTCATCCCATAGGTGTAATGGTTTTTATTCTGTAGAAACTGTATATTCTATGTCCCTTCACCAACCCTACACCAACCCTAACCCTCACAGGAAACTTTGTGCATTTTTACTTTCTCAAAAAAACTCATTCTGTATGATTTATAAGTGTTTTGAAAAATGGGGACATGGGTTATATCCTCATTAGTCACCCTCTCCTTGTAATACCTGTGTCATACCCATGTCATTATACACACACTCACACACACACACACACACACGGGTCAAAGACGTTAAGAGCTCCACATCAAAAGAAATTTACTAAAGTGTTTTATGTCCATAGAAAGCACATTAAATGTAAGTAAAGTGTCTACTTTTAAGGTTTTAAATACGTTTTAGGAGAACAAAATTTTAAGTAACGTCACATTGTCATTCAGTGTAACACAATATCTAAATAAAACTTCAAACAACATGCTGATTCTTCTTAAAATATATATAAAATAACAAGGGAGCATATTAATTTTGATTGTGTTTTAAAGGAGTCGAACAGTGGGCAAAACCTAGGATAGTGGCAAATTATATATATATATATATATATATATATATATATATATATATATATATATATATTAAAATTACAACTTATTCGCATTTGGGATCAAAGTAATTAGTCTTTTAATGTGTCATAAATTGAAGATTGTTACACCAAATTATATTTTAGTGGGTCTCTTCTGTAAATCAGGGGAAAATGTGTTATTTTTCTGCTCTCACACACACACACACACACACACACACATATACATATATATATATATAGTCCTCAGCAAATCTGAATGATTGTAAAACAAGTCGAACTGAAGACAGGCCTCGCTCACCTTCAGCATCATTCCTGCCTGCTCGAAGGCCCTGTGTACAGTTACAACAAAGAGCAGAATCACACAAAAACAAGGATTTGGCCAAATAACAACCAGATACCTGCAATCAACATGACTGTACTCACTTGGCAGCATGAAACAGACTGGCCAGAGAGTCAAGGACAAACACAGTGGCACGGTTCAGTTATTATAGATGAACTGATGATGTTGAACAGACAGAATAATCAATCATTCTATCAGTGAAAGAGAGAGAGGGAGAGGATACGATCTGTGGTTGGTGTGAGCCTCGGCCTCCAGTAAATACGCTTCTTTCGCCTGCTCCAGCTGTCGGGCGTTCTTGAAGGCGACCGCTGGAGAACAAGAGAAGAAGAAGATCATCATCATCATCATCATGAGCTCAGATCTCTGGACATCATCCTCATCATCACTCACCTGCTTTAGCGTACTCTGCAGCAGCGCTGTCATAATCCGGCTTCCACTTCATCAAACTCGTCTTCAGACTGAGATTAACACATTCATACATCAGTTACACCTTTACTTCACATCCACGCGTCTCTCCTTTATAACAGCGTGTTAGTGTGTGTGTGTGTGTGTGTGTGTGTGTGTGTGTGTATATATATATATATATATATATATATATATATATATATATATATAGAAACGTTACGATTTGTACAAGTCGCTTGTAATAATCATGTTTCGATGATAACACGAGCTGATGTTATCGTTATAGTAAACATAGACTGGCTTTACTTACTATTTCTCAGCCTTGGCGATGTGCTCGTGAGCTTCGTTGATTTTTTGCGCCATTGTGTTAAATAAGCCCTTCAAACATGAATGATTAAGATTAATAAATGAGTCGGTTTTCTGCGGATCAAACACTGCTTGTTGTTGTTGTCACCTGATGATGACGAAGCTAACGCTTACTTCCGGGTTACTACGTCATCTGCGTACGTCACCTTACAGCCCTCGGCGATCAAAATTTTACTCCATATTCTTATATTCTACATATTGTAGTGTATGTTAAATTAAATTACATATAATAATATAGGTTCAATATTTGTTTTCTATAAAATATGTTGAAATTACGTTTATTTTCATTGGTTGTAATATGACAACCAATGGTTGTAATATACCTCAAAACGTTTAGGTGTCAATTGAGGTTTGAAATAAAACCTCAGAAGACTTTTACTTGATACATAAATGGAAATTCAACTCGACAACAAAACGCTTTAAAATAATTTTCCCGCGATCACAAAAGACAGTGATTGGTCTACATTTTGACCGTTGAGAAAAGTAACAGTTACCACGTGACACTGCTTGTGCGCTGCGCTTCTGTTCGTCAGACTTTTAACTGAACAAAATTACTTAACTTCAATATCAAATTAAATTAACGTTCGGAAACTGACGAATGAATTTCAGAATTATTAAGAAACATCAGAACTGACTAATGAGTTATTATTCAGACGCCAGGAAGGTGATCCAGTTGTTTCTGCTGCCCTCTGTCGGCCAGACGAGGCACTACAGGAGCGCTTTTAAATCATATTTTGTCAAAAAAAACAAAACAATCTAGATACACTGAGCGAGCTCATTTTCTATATTTAGGAATACAGTCATTTAGTATGTCACACTGCAATAGACTGCTTCAATTGGGTTCAAATTAATTGTACTAGCCAGTAAACTAAGATCACAATATTCTTCACTGAACTACTTCATGGTTTGTGGATCTGGCAGCTCAAAACCTCACTGCTGAATTATCTGAAACATGAACACTTACAAACACAGGCACTGCTGTGTATACTCGATTAGAGATGTACACGAAACGCACAAATATACAAAGAATCACAAATACAAGCACATATTACATGATTGGCATTTCTTTAATAAACATTTGCCAAAGGGGGAGAAAAAAAAATCTTCATACAAAAAAAAAAAAAATCTCCTTGAAGTCAGTTAAACGTCTCTTAGTTTTCAGTTTTACAATGTCTGCGTGGGAAACAGCGCTTTGATCCGTTCACTCGTTCAGTTCAGAAGTGCTGGTGAACTCACACTCGTGACAGAGCCCTTCATTACTGAACCATCAGAGCAGAAGACAGAAACAAAAACTAGAGGATAGAAAAAAGAAAAGGATTTCCATTACGGGTGGAGTACGTGTGCAGATACAGCACACCTCCGCTTGTTTCCACATACTTCATTCAGTAGTGCAGAACATCATTATAACACTAGACCGTCCTCACGCAGATAAAAACACTTACCCTGCACACTCAAAGGTACGGTTTTAATTTAAAAGACAGCAGTAGAATAGATTACAAAAACACCATGGGAGGGGAACAGCTGTGAGAGGATGTTAGGAGCTGTTCCTCAAGCGCTTCGGGGTCATCACAGACCCAGGTCTGAGAGTCTTAGTGCTGGTCGAGGACTGATGATGATACACCGCACAACTTCTTGAGCACTTTCTCACTGAGAAGAAGGAGTAGCACATGTCTATCAGGACACTGTAGTTCGGTCGTGGGCCGTTTGTTCACCCAAAAATATCATTTCTGTCATTGATCACTTTATTGATTGATTTTACAGGGTCAGAGAGCTCTCGGATTTCATCAGAAATATCTTAATCAGTGTCCTGAAGATGAACGAAGGTCTTACAGGTCTGGAACGACACGAGGGCGAGTGATCAATGACAGGATTTTAATTTGTGGGTGAACAAACCCTTTAAACCAAAGTTGCCCGACAGCATTGCTCAAAACATTGCCTCGTGTATCACCAGCCGAGGCGTCTGGGAAACCTCCGGCATCTCGTCAGAAAGGCAGTCCTCTGCCCCGAAGTGCGACTGTGTTGACGTGAGGACCGTACCCGAGCGTGAGGGACTGTGAGGGAGAGGTCCAGGCCTGTCCTGGAGGGGGAACAGGAGGCGCTGCGCTGTGATTGTACTCAAAGCGATGGTCCTGGTCTCCGCTGAAGAGCGCTCCGGCTCCGGGGCCGAGAGGGGGCTGAGGGGGCATCATGTGACCGAGGTAGCTGTCAGCGAAGCCGAACGGCGGCGGGGGGCAGCTGAAGTCCGGCTCCGGAGCCGTGGAGGACGTCAGAGCCGGACTGGGCTCGGGAGCCTGTCGGTAGTCCAGGTCTGCGCAGGGGGGCGGTTCTGGAGGTTCTGGGGGTCTCTGGTCCGGCGGGAGAATAGAGAGAGGATCTAGAGGTCTGGAGGACGAGCCGCCGACTTCAGACGCTGCAGAAACACAACAGCAGGACGAAATATCAGTCGACATTCATTTGGCCATTAACTGTAATTTTCCGCTAATCTTGTGTGAACTACGGCATGCAAAGATCAGAGTAACGTGTGAGGGAGCTCTCGCTCTTAAAGGGACAGGACCTTTTTCATTTTTACACCATGCATTACTTTCATTGAGTTCAAACCGTGACAGCGTGAAAGAAAACTACAGGTTACACTTCTAACTGTGTGGTTGTGTATTATAAATCCAGAACCGTGCTTCAGACATTACCTGGAGATACAGGGCTGGGCTCCGGCGGAGGCTCCTCCTGCTGGACCGTGAGGAGCTGAGCCAGGAGCATGGTGACGGCGCTCTGTGTGTCTCCCAGCCGCTGCGGGGATGGAGGTGAAGGAGGCTTGGGCATGGGTGGTGTTCGGGGCGGCTGAGGGGGTTTGGGGAGTGGAGGCGGCTCCGGGGGTCTCTCAGACTCCAGCGGTGCGGGGGGCAAGGCCTGCGTCAGCTGCTGAAGCGTCTCCAGACTCAGCTTGGATCCCCCCGGAGCGCTCTTGGACTGCAGGAGGTTCAGAAGCACAGCCAGCTGCTCGGGGGTCAGCTGTGAGGCGGGGGCTTTGGGGTCTAGAAGCAAGAGACATGTGAAGATTAAATTATCAAATGAAACCTGATTTGATATAGTTTCCATGTCTGCAACGAGACAAATACTAGGGTGAGTCTGGACTGTGGTTGTTGTGTAGAGAGTGTGACAGACACAGAGCGACTAACAGCAGGAGGATGAAGGTTTTACCCAGCAGGGCCACAGCGGCAGCAGCACTCGGACCCTTGTGTGCTCCGGCGGAGGAGAAACCCTGCGGTGTGTTACTGCGGCTGTCGTCCAGACCCAGCTCCTTCCGAGGGGCTTTAGGAGCGCTCAGCTCCTCCGGCATCTGCTTCTGCCGCCGCCGCTTCTTACTCCACAGCTCATGACAGTCCTGCCACAGAGGAAGACTAGAGAGAGAGAGAGAGAGAGAGAGAGAGAGTGAGAGAGAGAGAGACCGTATCAGAGCACACACACAGAGGAGAAGACTCTAATCCAATCGAATGCAATCTCTGTTTGTTTGTTTTTATCACTATCTAAGAAAAGTTAAGCACAGTCAGAAAAACTAAAACAAAAAAAGTTTAGTTTATTAGTTTTTTATTTACTTAATAATAGTTAAATATGACTTTTCAATATTTCCCTGTCATGCAATTATTATATATTTTTTTTCAAATAGTTAAAAGCAACTTTATCTTGCAACTGCAAGTTCATATTTCACAATTCAGACTTTACGCCTCAGAATTCTGAGTTTCTTATAACATCTTATTTTTTTCCTGAAATGAAATAAAATTAAATAATGAAATTATGAAATAAAACAAAGAAATGAACTGAAATAATGAAAATAAATAATGAAATAATGAAATAAAACAAAGAAATGAACTGAAATAATGAAAATAAATAATGAAATAAAAATGAAATACAAATAAGAACTGAAATAATTAAATTAAATTAAAATTAAATTAAAACGAATTGAAATTAAATTAACTGAAATAATGAAAAAAAATTATGAAACAAACTGAAATGAAAAGAAATTAATTAAAATAATGAACAACTGAAATAATGAAATGTACGAATGAATTGAAATAATGTAACAAAAATGAAACGAATAAATGAAAAGAAATGAAAATTAAAAAAGAAATGAAAATGAAATCCAAGTGAAATAAAAATGAATTGGACGAATGAAATTAACTGAAATAATAAAATGAAATAAAATCTGGTATAGTAGGGCAAAAAGTATAGTAAAGTGAATGATAAGAGCAAGAACAGCATGACGTCATACTCTGGGGGGGGCATCTTGGTGGGGTCGACGTCTTTGAGGAAGTCACTTCTGAGCGCTTGTTCTGCAGTGCAGCGTTTGCTCGGGTCCAGCGCAAGCATGTGGTCGAACAGATCCAGGGCCATCAGAGGAATACTGAAACATTCATGTGATAAAGATATCGCTCAAGAATACAGGTTTCTTTACACCTCTGATGCTTCCTACACATCACATCAAAACAATCACCGCCACAATGACACGACTGCAAACTGAAAGACAGTAAGTTATGAGGACGCTGATTAACAACAGCCTTAAATCCTGCCACAAAACACTGCTGGTTTATGAGATGACAGACACTTTCCCGGGGATCCTCAGAGAGAGCATCCATTACACACTCACTGCAGATCCTCTTCATTTAATGACATTAGCACTAAAAGATTCCTATCTTTATCAGTAAACTAACACAAATAACAAGCTCACATTACAATTCTGACAGAACTCTCGGATAAAAACTTCCCAGAAACACCTGAAGGCAACACAAGAGTCAAATAAAACAAAGCCAGTACAAACACTGAAATAAGGTGTATATGGATATGAGTTTATGATAATAAATGTAAAAAATGTTTAAGACCAGTTAAAGACAAGTTAAGGAATAAATTGTATGGAAAACAATATTCAATATGGTCTCTAAGTGCAAACATATCAGCAACACTAAAGTTTGTAAAAGCAAGAGATATCCATTACTTTTCAAGAATTAAATCACTGCATCACACTGCAAACAAAAGTGATCATATTTTTGGCGTGTCCTCCCAGTGCAAATGTCCAAAGATTCTTAAATTGTACATTTAATTAAAACTATATATATATATATATATATACACACGTTTCGGTACAGGGCTTTCGGTTCGGTGCACGTGTGTACTGAATGACGGAATGCAATATCTTGTGCGCGGAACGCAAGTACATTTTCATGTTTCCAAAACGAACATATTAAATGCAACATTTAATGCCATGATTTAAGACTTTCTGCTCCAATATACAAGACATTTTTGGTCTTAACTGTGAAAGGGCAATTTTAAGACTTTTTAAAACCCTGTATATTAATTTAACCCTTTGTTGTCATGAGCTGTAAACTGGTGTGACTCATTTCTGGCTACTCACAAAGCGAACTCCTCCCTTAACCTCCGCCGGTACTGTTTCTTTGGTTTGATGGTGTTGAAGTAGGGCAGCTTGATCACGTCGGGCCACACAGCGGGACACGGGCTGCCACAGATTCGGCTGGATCGGACACACACACACACACACACACACACACACAGGTCAGCTGAATCTCAGACTGTGAAGGGGAACATCCCGTCTGGATCCCGCTCCTCTTACCTGATGAGCTCCAGCTGCGCCAGCTCCTGATTGGCCTGAAAGATGGGCTTCTTTGTGAAAAGCTCTCCCAGGATGCACCTGTGTGACAGGGAGGGTGTAAACAGGTGGAGTCTGGAGGGACGTGTGTATTAACAGCTCAGTTTCCTCACTCACCCGCAGCTCCACATGTCGATGGCTGGCGTGTACCGCTCTTCTCCCAACAGCAGCTCGGGCGGACGATACCACAGAGTGATCACTTTATTAGTGTACGGCCGGCTGGGGAACACACACACACACACACACACGGGACAGTCAGAGTCTGCTCGGTTCACCCGAATCATAACCGCTTGCTGAATCACATGGAGAGACGTACCTCTCTTCAGAGTTATACAGACGAGCCAGTCCGAAATCTGCCAGCTTGATCTGACCCCTGCAGGACAGCACACATGTACACATCAGACAGATCCGGCAGGTTATGAGAGTTTGTGAGCCTTGAGCACAAAACCAGTCATAGGGGTCATTTTATAGAAATTGAGATTAATACAGAATCTGAAAGCTGAATAATTTAACTGGTCTTCAGAACACAAATTAAGATATTTCTGATCAAATCCGAGAGCTCTCTGACCCTCTGAAAGCAAGGGAACTGAAATGATCTCGTAGGGCTGATTTTCTTTGCATGGAAAGTTGGGATTATTTTAAAGCACTCCAGGTTCGTTCCACTCACATATAAGCCGAAATGATCCCAGAGGCTGAAAACAAACCCAATGTGAAACACTGACTTGTTGTTGAGCAGGATGTTGGAGCACTTGATGTCTCTGTGCAGGAAGTTCTTCTTGTGGCAGTAGTCCAGTCCCTCCAGCAGCTGCCTCATGAAAGACTTGATGTGGCTCTCGTTGAAGTGCACCAGACCGGACTCCAGCAGACCCATCAGATCGTGGTCCATGTACTCAAACACCAGGTAAAACGCCCCTGAGAGCAGAAAACACAGGTATCACACGGCGAGGAGACACTCTGAGCCAAAGGATGGGTCAGTCCCAAGCAATACCTTTGTCGTTCTTGAAGTCTAGGGCGTCCTCCTTGTCAGTGACGATCTCCTTCATGTTGATGATGCTCTTGTGGTTGAGCTGCCGCAGGATCTTGATCTCTCTGATGGCTGTGATGGGAAAGCCCTCCTTCTCGTTGTCCAAACGCACCTTCTTGAGGGCCACCAACTCGGCTGAATACACAAAGCCAGAAAGACAGATGAGCTACATTAAGAGATTAAAGGTCTGAGAATGCATTAGCGTTCAAATTAAAGCACATGAGCACGGACTTCAATACTACTGTTAAGGTATATACAGATGTTTGAGAACATCTCACCGGTGTCTTTGTCCTTGGCTTTGTACACCTGTCCATAAGTGCCTTCTCCAGTGATCCCAATGATCTCAAACTTGTCCACGCACCGCTTTCCCCAATCGATCTCCGTCTCCTTGATCTCTCCGAAGCGTGGGCCACATATTCTGCAGAACAGACGCAGGTGAGGTTTAACGCTGCTGACCTGAGAGTAGATGTCTCGGGAGGAGTGTGTGACTACATACTTGGGTCTCTTGCGTGGGACGGGCGTCTTCTTGTCATCGGGCGGGCTGTGGGGCGATCCAGGGAGCTCTGGGGGAAGAGGGAGGTCTGCCAGGAGCTGACGGGCTTTCCTCTCGGGTTTCTTCTTCCCTGTGATCGCTGAAGACTCCTTCAAGACACTGCTATTGAAAAAAGAAGCCATTAGTGGAACTACGGAAAATAATACACAGAGTGGATCCAAGGTTTCTGCAGGTCCTAAAGACTTAATATTCACCTTTCCACAAATTAAGACCTTAAAAAAGTCATTGCGCAGTATTTTTTGTCTTGTTTTCCAGAACAAATATCTGAACACCCTTAACACAAGATGCATGCACTTGAGAAGTAAAATGAAGATAGCTGATGTCTTGTTTTCTGAGAAATTAAACAAAGCTAAGCGCGTCTCTGCTTAAACCCAGAATAAACATCTGTCAATGGGCTATAAAAATGAAGCGTTGACTTTCTAAACCCGCTGGCAGATATTCGTTGCAATAATAAACTCGCTAGACTTTGATCCGTTTCGAAGAAAACAAAACTTCTAACATAAATGTGCTTCTATATTAGTCTTTACGACACTTTTAGACATCTGCACTGGAAAACAAGACAAAAACACAGAGAACAGACCTGAATCTGATCAGAAGATATAATAAAAGCCCTTTTCATGTTTTAACTATGCTGCTTCTTCATAAAAACAATTAAATGAAATGTGTTAGAAGCTGTATTTTTAATACAACTAATTTTCAGCTCTCTATTCAAATCACATGACTCAATGAACTCCACTTTATTTTGCCCTCAATTTGGGTCTTTAAAAAGTCTTCAATGGACCTGCAGAAGCCCTGGTGAAGTGTTGGAGACGCACCTGTCGTCTCCGTCCAGGTGATCCAGATGGTTGTGTGTCAGAGGAAGAGACGCTTTCTCTCGCTCCTTCAGCTTGGCTTCTCTGCCGGACTGAGAGGCGTCTGAGCTCCTCTTGGCGGGTCGCTCCACAGGAGACTGCGGGGTTCTGGGGCCCTTCTCGGCCCCGGGCGGAGGCGGTGACGGGGGTCTGGTCTTCTTGGTGGTGTGGTTGGTGACGGGGCTGGGCTGAGGGGTGGAGGCGTTGATGCGGGCGGCTTCGGCGGCCTTGGCTCTCTTCTGCTTGCTGAGCTCGGCGGCCAGGCTGCTCTTCAGGGTCAGGGAGCTGGGGGACAGACTGGACGGCCGACTCTGGGACCGTGAGAGTCTGTGACGGCTGCGTGAGCGAGAGTGACGTGACGACTGGTACGGGCTCCTGCTGCCAGACTTTCCCGTCCGCCTGAGAGACACAGCACAAGTCATTCCCACACAGTTTATGTTTGTATTTTTGTGCATTCATCATCAGTAGCACAGCTATATTTGTAGCAATAAACAACAATACATTGCATGGGTCACAGTTATCATGTTCCATGAAGATATTTAGCTAAATTCCTACCATGACTATATCATTTTAATTAGTAATATACCAAAGGCTTTTATCTTTACAGTACAAGCTGCATTTAAGTGATCTGAGCGTCGGAAAGACAGAATTTATATTCCACTTTTCTGTGACTGTGAAAGTTGTCCGTGTGATAAAGTTTTGTAATTGAGAGTGGACCTTCTGTGACGCAATACAAATTCCAAACCTCGTCTGACAATAAAGTCGTATCATCAACATAAAACATATTTAATCACCAAACAGGATTTAAAACAGAAGCCGCAAATGTGCTTTGTCTTCATCCTACACAACACAGCATTTAACGCTGAAACACTTGTAGAGTTTACTATAAACAAAAGAAGGGGAAATAATCCTGAGTTCACGGTCACAGTCTGTGCTGTCTGCTTCTGCAATCATCCTCCAGAGAGAGGAAGGAGTCTACGACTATGAGGACAAACCAATCAAATCAAATGTCTTCTACACCTCTGTGTTCACTAGAACTAAGGTTGTCTTTAACTGCAGTGAAGTCCACAACTGTCAGAAAACAACAGCACAATCGGACACTTCTACTGACTGAGAACTTCTCATTTCAGATGTTATATTACATTCATTTATCTACATTTAATCTGAAGGAGTGTGAATTTTGATAGGACAATCACAGCTTCTAATCGTACTGTATCCTCTTTGCGATTTAATTCGGATAAATTGTGCAGCCCTAGTTACTGACCAACGCATAACATATAGTTAGACTCTCTACACAAGACTAGTGTTCGGCCGATATTGTGTTTTTTGACAGCCGATATCTTGGAAAATAGGGTTGCCTATATATATATATATATATATATATATATATATATATATATATATATATATATATAAACACATTGACCAATCAGAAAAACTTCTCGGAAGATGCCGATATTTGTAAAAATGCCAAATATCGGCCGATATACACACACACTACGAGACTGCAGTCTGTGGCCGGAGGAGCCGTCACTCACCTGGGCTCCGGGCTGGGGCTCGGGCTCTGTCGGTAAGGGCTCCTGGAGCGCGGGACCTCGCTCTGCTCGTGGCTCGGGGACCGGCGCCAGCGCGGGCTGCTCGGGGAGCGCTTCCTCTTCGACACGGTGTAGTTACCGTACAGCTCTGAATCCCGCGCGTAGCAGCTCGAGCTCGGAGACGGTCTCTTAGACGGGCTCCTCCTGGAAATAAACGGGTAGTTCGTGTTCGGAGACTGGTGTCCGTAGGGGTACGACGTCGCGAAGGGACTGACGTCACCCGCCGCTCTGAAGCTCGGGCTGCTCCGCCGGTACTCGTCACGGTAAGCTTGTGGCGGATCCCTGTACGCGGAAGGAGGGTCCTTCTCGGATTTGGACTTGCTTTTAAGTCGTTTCGAGTCTTTTTTGTCGGCTTGTGCCGCGGAGGAAGGCTTCCTGCAGTTGCTGTCGTGATTCCTCTTTAACGCCGCGTCCCGTTCCCGGTTGGACCGGTTCCTCTTCATCTGCTTCTCGTCTCTCCTCCGAGAGGAGTCGTGCTCGCTTCTGTCCCGGAGCTCGGCTTCGCTCGCGGGCGGTGTGCCGGTTCTGGGCGACGGGCTCCCGGAGAAGCGCTCGGACTGCGAGCTCACGTCGTCGTACTCCACTAAAGTACGGACAGCTCCGTCGTAAAGCGCCTCGTGCTGCTGCTTTTCCCGGTGCTGGTGCTTCTGTCTCCGGGAGGAGGAGGACGAGGCCCGCCGCTTCCCCCGGTGTCTCTCTCGGCGGCTCTTGCTCCGTCTCGCCCCCCTCGGAGTCCTCTGCGGCGGGCTTCTCCCCCGGCCGTCGCGGGACACGACCTCCGGGTTCGGCATTGAAGATCCCGCTCTTATCGCTCGCGTCTCAATCCCGGTGCTACACAAAACAACACATCTGAAGCCTCTTCGAGCGCTAATCTAGCACAGCTAACGTTAAGTTAACCGTCTGTGTGTTCACACAGCGACCGATCTCGTCCGGATCACACCGAATCCACCGCACACAACCATCCTAACGCACACCGATTAACGTTGCATTAATCCCTAAAAAGCCTCAAGAGTCGTCAATAAAAGCCTCGAGTTGTGATCTGATGAAGAGCTTGTGTTAGCAGCTGTGCTAATCTATCAGATCCGCCTAACAACCGCCTTTAAATCCGCCTCCATGGCTCGGATCGCGCAGACCTCCCGGTGACGAGGTAAACACGGCTCGTTTCTTCGCCTGCAGTTTCTGAAGAGAAGATCCCGTCGAAAATGTCAGATAAATCCTCACACACTGACGCGGGGCTCAAACTTCTCGTCCTCTCGCACCGACTCACTAACACGGAAGTAGCACACATGCGGCTCAGCGCGGAGTTCAGATCGGCAGATTCCACACTACGCAGAACATCAAAATCCCGTTTAGTCCTGGGAGTCTGATTTAACGTTGCATTTTTCATCTAAATAGCATCTCAATAAAATATTGAATAAACCGCTTCTGGTTATAGGACTGAATTAAGCTGCAATCATTCAAAGCAAAAAACAAAAGTAGCGAATCGAGCGCAGTAGGCCTTTGCTCTCTGAGGCCTACAATAGATTTGCTCGGGCACTTATTAACTCCTAAAGCTCGCCAGGGGGCGCCACCACGGGCTCCTGGTGTACACGTGTGGCTGGTCTCTATAACAGCTGGGAAACGAAAGTGTTAGCATTCTGGTTTCACGTGGCGGTGATTTACAGTGTCTTGTGCATTGAACGTTTGTTATTTTTCATCAATAGGATTAATCTCTTGGAAAACTAGAGAGGTTTTCCTGAGGTCTTAAAGACAGACTGACCTTTGGCTGATCAGCTGCTGCATAAATGTTCCGAATGAATGTTGTAATTGAAATAAAACCTGAATGGTTACTCAATATTTGCTGATTAGAAAAAAAAAAAAAAAAAAAAAAAAAACTTGCAATAAATGGATTTTTATATATAAAAAGTCTAGCAGATCAAGAAATTTATGATTTTCAGTAAATAAGTCAATGCACAACTACAGGATATGCTTTTAATGAGCATTAATATATATATATATATATATATATATATATATATATATATATATATACATATATATATATATATATATATATATAAATATATATATATATATATATATAAATATCTATTTTTGTTTAGAATTTTGATTTAAAATCTATAATTTAGACAATTATTATTATTATTTTTTTTTTTGACAATAATGACTATTGGCTAATTACAGGATATATACAGAGGTAAAACTAACTGTAGTAGCGATAATATTTCCACTGGTCACCGTTTCATAAGGGTTGTTAATAAACCAAAATAACCTGACCTCAGTTCAGCGGGATCAAAAATTATTGAGAAAAAAAAAAAAAAAAAACACAAATAATGTTTGTCATTCATTATTTATTTAAAGGTACCTATTATGCAAAATCCACTTTTACATGTTGTTTAAACATATATGTGTGTTGGCAGTATGTGTACACAAACACCCTACAATGTTAAAAATCATGAGCAGTGTCTCAAAGTGTGACGTCACAATTTACAAGCCCCACCCACAATATTTGATTGACGATTGTGTTTGCGTGACCCCACCCCACACACACTCTGATAATGTTCATCTTCACACCAGACTCAGAGCATTTAAAAGTAGCATTCAAGTAAGAAACATCTTCTCATTAGTGCTATAGAAGTTGTTTAGTCCAGACAAGTAAGTGAAAATAGCACAGCTCTATTCTGGAAAAGGGGGCGGAGCAGCAGCTCATTTGCATTTAAAGAGACATGCACAAAAACACCCTGTTTCTGCTTCCACTCAAAATATACATTATCAGAATAATATCATAAATAATCTGTGGGGTATTGTGAGATTAGATTTAACAAACATGTTCTAGGGACAGCTGAGATTTATAACACATCTTGTAAAAAGGGGCATGATAGGTGACCTTTAAATAATTTAATTTAAACAATTTCATTTCTGTTACTTCCAAATATTACCTTCACAGTCAGAAATCTAGGAACTTGAATGCAGTTCATTACTTTAAAGTTCAGGTTAATATATAAACTTGAAATACTACAGATTACTGAGAATTAGCTATATATTCTGTATAGTTTATTTTGTAATCATAATTGTTTTTTAACAGAACAACCTTCCTTTTAAAATGCATGTAAATTCTGGACACACACCGCCCACACACACGAAGGGTAAAGTCTTTGTAAGCAACTAAATTTAAGTGAGGAATGTATTTATTTTGTTCTCCCTTCAAGTTGCTAGAAGTGCTTATGATGATCTCGACGATCTGCCATATGTTTATTTTGTACTAAAATACAAATATACAGAAGCTTGTTTCCACAACTGGATAAAAAAATTAAATAATAATAATAAAAATATTTTTTAACCACAAAATAAATGTAAAATTTATTGTAAGAAAAAAAAAAATTGTAGGATAAAAATTTCAGTTTTGACCGGATGGGCTTCCATGCACTACAGAGGTATAATGGGAATAAAAGTTAGTACTGAATATAAATAACATTCTTGCGAATAATAAAACACATTTAAATTAGAAAAAAAAAATATTTTTTGTAATAGCTGAAATAAGCTTTCACAATAACAATACATATATAAAAAAGGAGAAAGGCAGAATGAAAAGAAACAGTCACTGATATACATTGAAATGATTGAGACTGGAGCCGTGGGGCAGGAGCACACATCACATGTGAAAAACATAAGATTGTCATCAAACTCCGCACCACAACTAATGTGCGTGTCGTGGTCTGAGAGCAAGGATGCAGACGCATCGAGAGTAAAGGGACTGGATGAGAGTCACATTCACCATGGACATCAAGGCAGCAGGAAGTCAAGCACACTGAACCGCAGCAGCCAGAGGAACTTCCTGTTCCACGAGCTGCTTCAGATGTTAAGGAATTAAAAAAAACACCAAACTACACAGATCTCATCGCTTCTTAGTGTACTGCAGTTTTTATGCATAACAATTACTACTTGCTTAGCCACAAACCAACAAATTGACGGGGTTTTTTCTTTAGTTAATAATTTAACCATAAAGCTTGTCTTTTTTTTCTTCTTCTTGAAATCCTGCTAATTAGCTCTTCTTGTGTTTTCAGTTTTTCAAGACCCCTCAAGTCAATAAAGTGTCATGTAATGCATTTAAACCTACATTAAAGTAATACATCACACACTCATTTTAGCTGTAAGGCTAGAAGAAGACTTCTTTACACCAGAATGAACTTTGTTTTCAGGTGATCTAAACATTAATGTAAAAGCCTCGTCTCAGTAAGACTTTCTTCTTCTCAGGAAATCAGTACTTCTATTCATGAAGGATGCATTAAAGTGACAGTAAAATGTTACAAAAGTTGTTCATTTCAACGACAGAATGATTTCTGAAGATCATGTGACACTGAAGACTGGAGGAATGATGCTGAAAATACAGCGGAGCATCACAGAAATACATTACACTTTAACACAGATTCACACAGAAAATTGTATTTGATATTGTAATAATATTTCACAATTTTTGATCAAATGAATGCAGCCTTGATGAGCAGAACGGACTTCTTTCAAAAACATTTTTAGAAATCTTACTGACCCAAAGTGGTTTTATCAGTAAAGCAGAAATGTGTTCATATACAGGAAGAGTCCTGAGAACTCAAACACATCTGACATGAATGAAATTAAATACACATCTCTCAGATCTCTCACACAGGAAGTCCGGATTTCTCACACAGGAAGTCCAGATCTCTCACACAGGAAGTCCAGATCTCTCACACAGGAAGTCCGGATCTCTCTCACAGGAAGTCCGGATCTCTCACACAGGAAGTCCAGATCTCTCACACAGGAAGTCCGGATCTCTCACACAGGAAGTCCGGATCTCTCACACAGGAAGTCCGGATCTCTCACACAGGAAGTCCAGATCTCTCACACAGGAAGTCCAGATCTCTCACACAGGAAGTCCAGATCTCTCACAGGAAGTCCAGATCTCTCACACAGGAAGTCCAGATCTCTCACACAGGAAGTCCAGATCTCTCACACAGGAAGTCCAGATCTCTCACACAGGAAGTCCAGATCTCTCACACAGGAAGTCCAGATCTCTCACACAGGAAGTCCAGATCTCTCACAGGAAGTCCAGATCTCTCACAGGAAGTCCAGATCTCTCACACAGGAAGTCCAGATCTCTCACAGGAAGTCCAGATCTCTCACACAGGAAGTCCAGATCTCTCACACAGGAAGTCCAGATCTCTCACACAGGAAGTCCAGATCTCTCACACAGGAAGTCCAGATCTCTCACACAGGAAGTCCGGATCTCTCTCACAGGAAGTCCGGATTTCTCACACAGGAAGTCCAGATCTCTCACACAGGAAGTCCAGATCTCTCACACAGGAAGTCCAGATCTCTCTCACAGGAAGTCCAGATCTCTCACACAGGAAGTCCAGATCTATCACACAGGAAGTCCAGATCTCTCACACAGGAAGTCCGGATCTCTCACACAGGAAGTCCAGATCTCTCACAGGAAGTCCAGATCTCTCACAGGAAGTCCAGATCTCTCACACAGGAAGTCCAGATCTCTCACAGGAAGTCCAGATCTCTCACACAGGAAGTCCAGATTTCTCACACAGGAAGTCCAGATCTCTCACACAGGAAGTCCAGATCTCTCACACAGGAAGTCCAGATCTCTCACACAGGAAGTCCAGATCTCTCACACAGGAAGTCCAGATCTCTCACACAGGAAGTCCAGATCTCTCACACAGGAAGTCCACCCTCTAGTGCATGAATCTATGAAGTTCTCTCCATCTCAGTGAGCTGTGCTTCGTCTGGTCGGACACATCGCAGCCGAGGACGAGAACACACAGGACACTAAAGGATCGCAGACACTATAAAATACAACATCTTTCACGGATTCGTTTGGCCAGACATTTCCTCTTCTTCTTTCCGTTCTTTTCCTTGCTGTCCTCCATCTTCCTAGAGCGGATTTCCCTCATGAGGTCGAAGAAAACCTGCAATCAAGACAGTCTCTCTTCAGATGAATACTAGACTGCTCGTATTATTATTGAAAGTCAACATTCCAATAATCCACAGCACTCCAGTCCATCAGTGAACATCTGGAGAAGACAAAACCTGAAACACATCCAGCATTAAGATGATTTTAGCTCAAACACATCGAGTCTATAATCATAATAACACTTCCTCCAGTGAAGACGTGCATCTGCTGTTGTCTCTCACAGATTAGTTTAGATCTGTTTAAACGCTGCTTGATCTGTGCAGATTTCTCTCCTGATTCAGACCAGAACACTTCTTCACTGGAGGAAGTGTTATTCTGGATTATAGACTCTATGTGTTTGAGTTAAAATCATCTTAATGCTGGATGTGTTTCATCTTTTGTCTTCTCCAGATGTTCACTGATGGACTGGAGTGCTGTGGATTATTGTGATGTTTTTATCAGACTCTCATTCTGACGGCACCCATTCACTGCAGAGCATCCATTGATGAGACACTGATGCAGTTCTCCAGATCTATATATCTTGCGTGAGCTAAGGGAGAGGACATCTTCAGCCATTTTTATATTCTGTGGTGAACTATTAATTTTTTTTTTTTTTACATATATACAGTTTAATTAAACGTGTAGACACTATAGCCCAGAAGTAGGTTAAGAAAGCGTGGTAAAGCCCTTCTGTGTCTCTCACCTTGTCCACGTTGGCTCTGGTTTTGGCAGACGTCTCCACGTAGCTCACGCTCCACTGATCCGCTCGGGCTTTGGCCTCGTCAGCGTTCACCTGTCTCCTGTCCTCCAGATCTGACTTATTTCCCACCAACAGGAAGGGGACGTTCTCGTCCTCCTTCACCCGCAGAATCTGCTCTCTGAGCGAGAGAGGGGTGTAACGGTACACACGTGTGCCAAATAAATCATCAGATTATTTCAGGAAATTCAGACAATAAATGCAGTTTTGGCTCTGTGTGATGAGGCACATGTACTAACGCCTCAGTTCTGATCACTCCTCGCTCTTTATCACTAGATTCAACACAAAATAAACATCTCATCCCTCACATAGTCACTTTATTAGTGGAAAAATGTGATTAAAACAGTAGCTTTTAATTAACCTCACCAGTGTCTACAGAAGAGCACTTCACCAAATATTAGACAATATACTCATTATATTTCATTTGACCTGTTAGTGATGTCTTAATTATTTAATGTATATTTAGATAAAAGTTTTATGAACGCTAAATTATTTAATTTCAATTACAGATAGAAATTTAAATTTAATTTAAAAACAATTAACATGTTTGCAATGAATAATTTGTTTTTTGTTTTTTTGAGTGCTGATTATTATAGTTAACAATAACTAGTAATTGAATTTAAGTTTGTCTGTTGTTAATTGTAACCTTATAAAAGGGCTCTCTATAGTTAAGAGCGGAAGCGGAGGTAGATTTATCCCCAAAAACCTTTTTATTATAGTTTAATTTATTTAAAGATTTGATCAGTAAACCATTGTTAATATATATATATATATATATATATATATATATATATATATATATATATATATATATATATATATATATATATATATATATACTTATTTTTTTTCCTTCTGCTGTAGAGAAACCATACTGAACCGTGACGTCATGTTTGTGTATCGTTAAGCGTTTACGCATCACATGCAACTCCTTTTTGCATTTAAACTTGAACTAAATAACTATTTAAAGTGTCATAACTAAATAAATAAATAAACTAGTCGAACCATGATCAAGCACTAACAGAATGAGATGAGCGAGATGAGCGAGATGATCAGTTGAAGTGTAAACCAGTCGAGCTCTGCTCTGTGGATCACCTGAGGTCAGCCGTGGCTGTAAAAGACTCGAGTTCGGTGATGGAGAAGACGCAGAGGAAGCCCTCGCCGCTGCGGAAGTAGTTATCTCTGATCGCTGCGTAGTCCTCCTGACCGGCGGTGTCCAGAATATCTATCTGCACCTCCTCGCCGTCCAGAACCACCTTCTTCCTGTAGCTGTCAGCCTTCGTGGGCTCGTAGTCCTCCACAAACTGAGGAGAAGAGGACAGATGTTGATCTACATACAACCCATTTATGACCCCTAAACGATAAAAACACACTCAGCAAACATCCACTGAGCCTAATAACAACTCAAATATTTAATATTTATGAAATAATCTAAATTATAATAATAAACAAGACATTATGTTTATTTCTTCTTTTACATTATAATCAGTGGAGCTGAGTTACTACTTTAGACCCCTTTCATTTTCATTTTAGTTTGTTTAAAGAATTTTTGGTTGACATGTTTTGTATTTTTTTATAGATATATTGTTTTTATTGATTTATTTAAGTTGTTTTAGTACAAGTTAAAATACATGAGAATGAAAAGACAATATATTAGATTTTTTAATTAATTGTTTTATTACATTTTATTAACAATTATATAAATCATTTTAGTTTTAGTTTCAGTTTAATTTAACAATAATAATGCTGATTCTAATTGTATTAAGAAAATATATTTTAAAGATAAAAAAAAAAAATTATATCTATTTTTTTTTTTTTTTACAGAAGAAAAAATAGTTATTGAAACCCCTTCAGTCACAAACTGAATTGTGGTTTATTTAATATCACATTTCTGTTTTGTGTTCCCGTTTCTTCCAAAAGCAAAATCCAATAAATATAGTTATAAAGCTGAATAAATCATCTCTCCATTGATGGATGGTTTGTTAGGAGGACAACTGAGAAAATCATCTTTAAAGTTGTTCAAATGAATTCTTAGCAATGCATATTACAATCCAAAATGTAGTTTTGATATATTTACTGAAGAAAAGTTACTATATATCTTCATGGAACATGATCTTAATATCCTAATGATTTTTGGCATAAAAGAAAAATTGATGATTGCGGCTCATAGTGTACTGTTGTCTACTGATCTACAAACACAGCTGTGCTGCTGATGACAGGGTCACCGCGGGGTCACAGTATCGTTCTAATGCGTGGAAGCCATCCTCACCTCATCGTACATGAACTGCAGAGTGAGCGCAGACTTCCCGACTCCGCCGCTGCCGACCATGATCACCTTGTGCAGAGCCAGCGAGGTCTTGGCTGCTGCCATGGTCACGGCTGCCAGGGGTCAGAGGTCACTGAAGCCAGGGGTCAGGGGTCAGTCAGTTCCAGAAGATCATGTACTGCTGCTGTGCACCTGGAGCAGATGAAGACAACAGCTTCACGTCTCTCCTGAGTCAGAGGAACTTCCAAATATGGTTTCTTCTGATCATCGAAATAAACAAGATTTGGTGAAAAACTTATGGTGAAGTACTAATATTGGTAAAACTGAAAAGAAAATAAATTAGAAAATATAAAAAAATAACACACGCTCACTGAACTTAGAATTACAAAATAAATGTAAGTAATAATTAATAAAACTGAAATATTATAAATTTTTATTTTATTTAAAATGTATTATTGTTATATTATAAAACACATATAAAAAAATAATAAATTACTAAAACTTCAACGAAAATGAAGATTAGAAATGTTGCAAAGTTGACGGTGAAGTATTGATTACTAAAACTGAAATAAAAGGAATAGAAATAATATTTTTATTTAAGCCTAAACCTGACCCTAAACTGAAACAATATAAACATAGGAGAGAAAAATACACGGTAAACATTACACAATTACTTAGAAATATTGCCTTGGCAACTTACTCACGTAGTCAAAGTACTAATATTCTGAAACATAAATATTGATAATTTAAAAAATAGAAAAAATATATATATATGTTAAATAAAATACTGCAAAAATGGCAAAAAAAAAATGCAACAAGATGATTAAAACAAACTAAAAATAAATAAATGAAAACTGAAAATTTTAGTAATAAAGGCTAATAATTAAAAATATGATCATACATGCTCTAATAGTGTAGATAAAGTAACACTGGTCTGGTTCATCTGACTGATCCTCAGCACACTAATAACATCAGACAGATGTGTGTGTGTGTGTGTGTGTGTGTGTGTGTGTGTGTGTGTGTGTGTGTGTGTGTGTGTGTGTGTTACTGTAGAGAAAGAGACGACTCCCAGATGAAGGACATCCATAACGACTGGAGGAAAGGATCGATTCAGAACACATGAGTGTTGTGTACATTAGTACATAAGAGCATATCACATGTGTGTGTGTGTGTGTGTGTGTGTGTACAGACAGCGAGAGGCCAGGGCTGGGTCTGCTTTTACATTCACACACTCACACTCTGCAGGTTTCAGTACAGCGCACACACACACACACACACACACACACAGAGAGAGAGAGAGAGAGAGAGAGAGAGACCTGGGAGATATGATGAGATATGATATATGATATGATTTCACATCCCTAGCCAGGGTTCATGTTTTTGCCAGACTCCAATCCAGTGATTATTTTGAATATGTACAGTACATTGATCATTTTATGCTAATCTTCATGAGAGTCATACTATGGGAATCATTCTTGTATACCATGGTATTAGCATCTGTACTGTACTGATGCGGAGGTGCTGATCTCACCTGTGTGTCTGCTTCAGCTGAAGGTGATCCAGAGACACAGGGGCTTCTGGGAAGGGAGAGCTTCCTCTTCCCTGATCTCTGGCGTCACTGCAGCCTCCACATCCCGAGCGAGGTCATCAGATCCGGTCCGAGTGCTCTGTGTTCGGCTGAAGCGGGTGTCTCCGGTCTCCGGTGCGGCGGGCAGCAGTCAGAGCTGGGTGTGTGTCAGAGGATGATCCCGACACAGACGGGTCACGTGGATCTGTTTGCGCATGCGCAGAAGACCCCTCTAGATTCACGGAGCGCGCGCTTATAGAGTCACTCCTATTCAAGACAAAATATCTCAAAGCAGTTTTGCTGTTCATAGATGGTTTAAACTAGTCTGTGCTATCTAGTTTCTTCATCTGACCCTCTATCACTCTCTATTCTAGTTCTACTTCATCTATTTTTCAAACGACTCTTTTGAGACTTGCACTCTTTGTTTTATTACTGCTTATTTTGGATTTTTTTTAAAAAGACACAAATAAAATATCTATTTTATTTTTGCTTTATTTTATCTATTATATAATTAACAAAGAAACCTTTCTACCTGTACTACTGCGTGACTAAATATCAATGTATAGCTGGCTAAATGGTCAAGTGCCCCAAAACAGACTCAAAGTCCAGACAAGCTTAGGCTGGTTTAAGATATGTTTTTGTTGTTGCTGTTTTATTCTTAGATGGTATTAGTATTTTGAAACACAGAAGTAATGTATTTCCTGTGAATGTGCGAGACCGGTTCATTCTCTAGGCAACTAGAACAACAAAGTGCAGTAAACGGTACAACAATTTGTGCTACAAACCAATGTGTTTGTGATTATGATGATACTTTTAAATAATATGCTAGCAAGAAATACCAGATTGTGATATCAGGCATAACGGGATGTTTTTGTCACCTGGTGCGGAGATGCATGGGGAGACAATTGCCTTCAAGAAATATCCAAAAATCAAAAATAATGTATTCGCTCCTGTGTCATGTTTGCATGGCTATTAACTGATTACATGTAATCAGATTCCAAAAATCAAGTAGGCTACTTGTAATTAGATTCAATCACATTTTAAAATACTCCTAATCAAAATACAGTTACCTTTTGAAGGATTACATAATTACACAAGTGCAATACATTAGAATGTCGTGGAAAATTCATTTATTTCAGTAATTCAGTTTAAATTGGGAACCTCGTGTGTTATTAAATTCAGTGCACACAGACTGAAGTAGTTTAAGTCTTTGGTTCTTTTAATTGTGATGATTTTGGCTCACATTTTACAAAAACATGCCAAATCACTATCTAACCAAATTAGAATATGGTGACATGCCAATCAGCTAATCAACTCAAAACACCTGCAAAGGTTTCCTGAGCCTTCAAAATGGTCTCTCAGTTTGGTTCACTGGGCTACACAATCATGGGGAAGCCTGCTGATCTGACAGTTGTTCAGAAGACAATTATTGACACCCTTCACAAGGAGAGTAAGACACAAACATTCATTGTCAAAGAAGCTGGCTGTTCACAGAGTGCTGTATCCAAGCATGTTAACAGAAAGTTGACTGGAAGGAAAAAGTGTGGAAGAAAACGATGCACAAACAGCAGAGAGAAGCACAGCCTTATGAGGATTGTTAAGCACAATCAATTCAAGAATCTGAGTGAACTTCACAAGGAATGGACTGAGGCTGGCGTCAAGACATCAAGAGCCACCACACACAGACGTGTTGAAGAATTTACTGAACCAAAGAAATCGTCAGAGGCGTCTAACCTGGGCTCAGGAGAATAAGAACTGGATTGTTGCCCAGTGGTCCAAAGTCCTTTTTTTCAGATAAGAGCAAGTTTTGTATTTTATTTGGAAACCAAGGTCCTAGAGTCTGGAGGAAGGCTGGAGAAGCTCATAGCCCAAGCTGCTTGAAGGCCAGTGTTTAGTTTCCACAGTCTGTGATGATTTGGGGTCAATGTCATCTGCTGGTGTTGGTCCATTGTGTTTTTTGAAAACCGAAGTCACTGTTGATATAAATCTTGAAATCTTGGAGCACTTCATGCTTCCTTCTGCTGACCAGCTTTCTGAAGATGCTGATTTTGTTGGTGTTGGTGTGCTTGACTGGCCAGTAAACTCTCCAGACCTGAACCCCAGAGAGAATCTATGAGCTATTGTCAAGAGGAAGATGAGAAACAAGAGACCAAACAATGCAGATGAAACCTGTGCTTCCAGTTAAATGTGAGCATTGATTTTAGTTAATACACACAAGTTTGACAGTTTGAGTTGAATTACTTCAATTAACTTTCCTACGACATTCTAATTTGTTGAGATGCCCCTGTATTTTCATATAGAAAGGTCACATTTGCATGCTCATGGTTCTCTGACCTCGATAATGGTCGCATGAAATGCAGGTAAACTCATAATCCCCGTGAAGATCTTTCACAAACCTTGGGGAACCTTGACATTAATATAATATTTAATATACGTCATATTGATAACTACAAATGGAATATATGCATGTTTGGGTTAAAGCAGGGTGAAAAGGTCAAGGCTGGGTCAATTATTGTGCGTTAGAGTCCAAACTTAAGTCTCACAGAGATCAGCCTCAGATTTTTGCCATTATGTGTGTGCACAACCTTCCAAATCTATTCCAGATGTTTAGCTTAAGACCGTTGCGGATTGCATAAATCAGTGCCAGAATAATATGCGAACAGCAGGTCGCTCTCCAGAGAGATGATTAAATCTGAGTTTCTCTGAGCAGCTGTAAGGTGCAGAATGGTTGGAAAGTCACTCCAGGATATGCTCGGGGTTATAGTTTTTGTCTCAGAATGTCATTCCTTGGGGCTTTTCAGCATTTCTCAGTTTTGCTGTGTTGAAACAAGCAGGTGAGGAGTATTTTTCTTAATAGGAAAAACTAAAGGAGATGGCGGAGTCTGTGAGACAATCGCACAATGTCTTCAGAAGATCAACGAGGCGCTCAGCGGTGAGGATGTCCTTGAATTCAACTCTAACATAGTTCTGCGAATAAAAGATTTGTTTTTCTTGGTGTTTTGTGTGTTGTCTGTAGGGTCTTCCTTGGTGTCCAGAATAGAGATGATTGCCAAGCAAAGAGGGTTTGAACTTTTCTTACACGCAGATATTGCAGATCACAACACACACACACACACACACACACATATATATATATATATATATATATATATACAACCAATGGAAAAACTGCAGGATTACCCTGGAAAACCTGTTTGAACACAGTCATTATTTTAGCAGTTCTGCACTGTGCCAGCTGAGATGGAAATGACTCTTAAAGCTGTGATGAATTGAACATCCATCTGAAGTTCAGTATTGACATAGGCATCCTTGTTTGCGTTCCTCACAATTTAATACTTTGTCAGCATTTGAAAACCTTGGATGAGTTTCAGATTTCATTGCTGTTCCTTAAAACCCCCTGTGCAGCTGCCTCTCATCATTTCAGCTGACAGACTCCTGGTTTTTGTAGGTTGGGGTCACACATGAGCCCCACAGAGACCGTGTGTATCTGACAGCAGACCTGTTTTACATCGAGGTGGTGCTGCTGAAGCTCCCGTGGTGAGACGACCTGCTTCTAATACTGTGCTTAAAGAGTCTGTGAAATGCATTAACATGGTTTGGTTTTGTTTGTAGTCCAGCCCATCACTCCTCCAGTTCTTGAGGTGACTTCTTTATTTTAAGAGAAAAATGCATTGAAATATAAAATGGTTATCACATTCCCGCAGGATGAAGACATTAAAAGACTCGCTCTAAAGTTAATGATCTTTTCTCCTTTTACAGCATCCCAGGAGACCGGGATTGCCTTCTGGTTTCTGATTATGAGTAGTGAGTAGTAATATTTATTAGGTATATATAAATACATACACATGCATATATTATATTTAAGAAAAGTGTTATGTTTATATATTAAATATATTTATAAATTATATGAATGTAAATATATACATGTTATTTTCTATAGCCTATACATAATAAATATACACAGTACACACACATATATTATGTACACAAAACTTTTATTAATAATACAAAGTCTTTATTTTAAATAGTATTAATTTTAGTAAACAAGTTCTACACTGTAACCGGCAGCTGTGGTTGCCAGAAATCTACCGTAAAAAATACGGTAACACCATTTAAGGTTTTACGGTTTTACCTTAAATTTGGAAGTAAATCATCATGGTGAGACTCATTAAACTGAAATATGCAAAAAACATTCATTTAACAATATTATACGTGACATACAACCCTAATAAACATAACAGATAAGAAAAAAAAGAGGAAACATAGTCATTTAAAAGAAAAAATACATCAAATTCAAACAGAATTTGAAATGCAACGCACGGTTTTCCCCTGTAAATTTTATACAACTATAGCATTTTCACAGTTTTTTCATCAAATCACGGCCATTTTTTCAGTAAGTCCAATTAGATAACAGATAATTCTTTTTAATTGCAGTTTTAGTTTTACTTACAGTAGTCAAGATTTGAAGTGGATCAAAAAAGTCCATTAAAGTTGTGCTGAGACAAGAACACATTTAGGTTTTGGGTTTTTGGTTTTGATCCACTTCAAATGTTGACTACTATATTTTAGGACATCAAGAAAAGTTGAAAAATTTAATATTTTAGACATCTATTTTATTTCAGTTCACTTTTTTGTGGTTTTAATTGTAGTCTTTGTTAACTCAAATAACCCTGAGCCTTACGCTTTTCTGGATTGTGAATTGAATAGTCGAGGAGTGAATATAGTGGGTAGTGGAGCACCAGCTGTTTTATTAATTGTGTTGGTTATAGATTTGTGCAGCTAACACAAAAAGTTGCAGGTTTGAATAGAGACTGAGAAGGAAATGGGCAATAGTTGTTCCCTGAACAAATGCTTTTGACCCTTTACAACAGTCTAGCTCTAGAGAGAAGAACGGAGGGTGCAATATCCATTTATTCTGACCCTTATTATATCAGACAAGATGAAATCTTCATGTTTTCTGTGCTCTAGGTTTCCAGTGTGAATCCTGCTCTGAATTACTCCCTCCCACCTTTCTTCTCAAACCACCGTCACTCATGCTGATTCCCTTCACAGAGAGAATGGGCAGCGTCAGGTGCATCAAACACTGAGACGTTATGGCTGGACCATATCATGTACCAAAGCCAAGAAACCTTCCTCTAAACATGACTCAGATGGAGTTCTAGCTGAGAAACCCCAGCAGGTGGAGCCTCTACCTCAACGTCTCATGAACACCAGCGAAACACTGAGCTCCAGTGCAGCCAGAGATTACGGGATATGCAGAAGTTTGGTTTGTTTGATTTTGCCTTCTCACTCTTCATAAGCTGTAGATGCCGGCTTGCTGTATGACCTGAGACTTTCAGACCACTGCCTTTCTGTTACGTCTGATGATAGCATCCATCTGGCTGTTCGTAAGACCTCACTGATGAATAACGCAAATTCATTGCATGCTGTCTGAAATGTTTTACATCATATGTTGAATGCTGTAGAAACCAGTCAGCGTATGTGCAGTGAGAATGTAATTTTCTGCGCTAGTTCAGGTAACAGCGGTGGACTCTCATCAGATGAGCTGCAGACTTCTGATGATTTTGTGGTTCATAAATTAAACATCTACATATCCAGGGTCCTTATGGGGTGCGTCCAACATTTTTTGCATTGCCTCACTAATTATGATGTAATTTTTGCATTTGAGAATGGTTCCCCTTATGAAAGGAAAATATATTTACCAATATATTTCTTAAAATATATTGTGATATATTGTAATATATTATTTTCCTTTTTATTTCTTATATTTTATATATTTTAATACATTTAATAATATATTGACGACACATATATTATATAATATATTGCAAAATATACAAATGATTGCCGTTTTCAATATATTGCAATATATTGGAAAAAAATAAATATATATATAAGAATATATGCCTAATTTATTACATGCTATTTTCCAATATACTGCAATACATTTTTGTTTCATAAGGGTCTGTTTACCATATCGATAAAAAACTCAAAACCTAAAGGGTTTGTTCATCCAGAAATGAAAAGGGCATCAGTTACTCACTCTCATGTCATTCCAGATTCATAAGATTCTTGAGAAACAAATTAAGATATTTTAAAGATATTTAACAAAAGTCTTGGGTTTGAAACAACATGATGACAGAATTTGGATGATTCTAGAGACCTTCATGATTATGTAATATATATATATATATATATATATATATATATATATATATATATATATATATATATATATGCATGTATCTACATAAAATGTCAACAAAAAATACTTATTAGTAACATGAAAATGACATTTCTTTGGGAGGGTTTGCCTTGGCCATGCTTCCTGGAAGAGGAAGCCTAATGTGACAGGAAGGAAGTGAATACCATTTTCTTTTTCTTCAAATCCTTTATTTGGTTGTTTTCTTGCATGTCATTGAGAATTAAAACATAGATAACATCCAGAAAAATACTTACAAATGAAAATGACAACTGTAAACTGCAGCAATTATAGTTGCCAGTGGGTTTAAACGGGTGAAATAAACAATGAGGTTATGCACCGACGTAATCCTCGGAAAACTCTGCAGATTTCCACAGAATTTAAACACAGACCTTCCCTGTTTACTAACTAGTTTGCTTCCACCTCCCTGTAAGTGTGTAGTGCTCTCAGATTGTATGTACTCTGCAGATTTTTACCCCAAAAATGCCCAGAAAATGTTAATGATTCAAAGTGAGCCTTGTCCCAGAGAGCTGCCTGTTCTCTGGAAACTCCCTCTGTTCATCAATCGTCCTTCACCCATTCGTTTTCTCTGTCCAGATGCATGTCCATTCCCATCATGATGAGGGCCATACGCAGGAAAGTCAACAACAAATCAGAGCTGTTCCTGGTCATAGTGTGCATGATCTATCATTCACTTGCTGCACTTATTTTAAAGAGAAAAAATACTTCTCTTCATTATTCACTGAATCACAGAATATACTTTAAAATGCAGTATTCTGAAATGCATTTATTTATAATTATGCATGGAAACTTGGCTGGTGGTTGTCTATGGTTCACCCTTAGCATTTCTGCCAGGGTCCAAAATTAACCACATTTTAATGTGTAAAAATCTGCTTTGGCAAGGATTTCCCTGTGGTTTTCCACCAAAAGAGCCCTTTATCTGTTTGTGAATTCCTACAGTTTCATAAGAAAAATCTGCTTGTATGTTGTGGTCCATATTGTTGTCTTTTCAATGCTTACGCCACACAATTAATTAATCTAATTATATCAAATAAAACATCAAACAAAGTGCCAATTTAAACTATGAGTTACTTTGAAAAGTAATTCATTACAATGTTGTGTTACTTCCTTAAAAAGTATCCAATTGTGTTACTTTTTTGCATCTTTTTATCAAATGTGTTATTTAACCTTCAATTCTTACAGGTTTTCGTCATACTCTGAGTTCGACTGTATTTATTCATTTCGAGGAATACTGAAACAGTTTTTGTCCGAGTAAATGCATGTTGATTTGTTCTAGAGCTACAGTAACATCACGTATTTAAACAACACCTCTCCCGATTTCATGGCCACACGAGAGCTGTCGTAATTTATTTGAAAAAATAACTCGGATATTTTCTTTAAAATTAAAAAAAAAAAGTAATGCATTACATTTTTAGTTACTTGAACAGGTAATCTGATTATGTTACTCTCATTATTAGTAATGTATTACCCCCAACAGGTGATGTGATGACCGAGACATTGTGACATCATAGGTCATAGGTCATCAAGGTTTCGGCAGTAAACAAATGCTAGCTTTGTGGAGTCTGGAGCATAAACCTTCTGCTTCTGGTCAAATGCTTTCTTTAAACTGAGTGTTTTCTTTTGTTGTTTTTTTTTTTTTTAATGATTTGCACCCCATCCTCCAAAAGGAAGAAATATTTAACATGACTAAAACCTCAGATTGCAACTTCAATATCTGACCTTTAAAGTTCTCTCCAAGTCTCAGGTTTCACAGCCGTTTTCAAAACCACATTTTGAGCAGCTGGCTCAAGGTTTTCTTCCTGTTGTTGTGCTATCACATCTGCACATGTGTGTGTGTGTGTGTGTGTGTGTGTGTGTGTGTGTGTGTGTGTGTGTGTGTGCCAGCCTGCATCAGAGACAGGAAGTAGATAGCGTTCTTGGGTTGCAGAGCGTTTGGCTCTAAAGGCTTTCTCTGGCTTGGCATTTGACCTCAGTCCAGACAGCCAACAGACCGCTGATTGGTACCATGCAAGCCAAACACACCAGTCAAAAGTAGACGCTAAAAGTTTTCTCAAACTCTGCTCCAAGAAAAATAACTTTTGTGCAACTCTGCATGTTTTACAGACTCTCCTCAGATCTGTGTTTGATAGATGGGTATAATAAATGAATACATAATTAATAACAGCCATTGGTATTTAGAAAGATCTCTATTAAAATACGTGGTCCGGACATGTCATTAGTCCCTGAATGAAGAGTGTGTTCACCTTTATCATAATAGGAATTTGATAGAGACAGAGATGTTGACGTCTAAAACAATACATGTCCACCCATTCAGGGCCACCAGCACAAAAACACAATGTCAGCACGCGCAAACAATAAGGAACTCTGTATTGTCGCTTCAACAGAAAGGTCACAGGCATTTACTAATTGATGGGAGTTTCATGGAAGTCATTCCTAGACTAAAATACCCTTGTGTATGATTCCTGTTTTGTTCAGAGTGAAAGGCTTCCGCTAATAGTCCCAGATGGATTTATTCTGCACAGGAAGCCTAACTCACAATAGAACACACTGTAAAGATACAGACTAGTTTGGTTAAAAAGGAAACATGTTGTGCCACCGATATTAATATATTATTTTATTAATGGCCTCTCGAGTATAACACAGTTCTGAAATGCTGCAGTACTCAATTCAGTTTGTTAATCCAAATGTTTTATAAAGTGACATCTGTGCTCGTAGATGCAAACTAATTTTCCTCTTTTAAATACTTTTGGCAATGTATTTTCATCAGATTTAAGTGAACATGAAGTCAGTTTCCCACAAGTTCTCTCACATGGCACGATGTACTATGAACCTAGTGCACTAAACCTCGATGACCGCAAGCACACGTAATCAAGGTTTTCTGTCTGAATTCGCCCTTCTGCAATGAAGAAAAAAAGGTCTTAAATTTGTGCAAAAAGTCTTGAAGTCTTGCAATTAAATGTTGCATACATTGTACTTCGTATTTTGTTTTGTTTTCCAATATAAACACAAAAATGTTACCTGTTACCTTGTTTCCTGAAAAGGTACACATGTGAGCTCATGCTTAAAACAAGAACAAATATCTTTCGATTGAGTGATAGAACTTTAAAACTTTGTAATTTTGCTTCTCAAAAAAATGCATATTGATTGAAGAATCTTTAGACATGCACTACATGCAAAACAAGACAGAAATCCTGAAGAAGATTTTTTTTTTTTTTTTTTTTTTGCAGAGTCATGAGAATAAAATAAAATAAATGAAACCCTAAAGGAGATTTAATGGAAGTTGCATTCTGAAACTTTGCTAAAACATTTATGCCTAGATCTCACATTGACTTATTGTGTTCCATTTTATTTATTACTACTTCAGTTTTCTTTACTCGGTCTTAAAAAGTTTGTAAAAGTGCTACATACGTATCCAATTGGCTATAATGATATCATATTATGCATTCTTTGTATTATTGTTCTTCTCCTCGAAACGCTCTAATCTTCAGAGGGTCTCTTTAAAGGTGGTCCAGCCCCTCCATCAGTCAGTCACACGGAGTTCAGCTCAGTTTCTCTTCACACATCTGTCGGAGTCCGCTAGAGACCCGCGCAGCTTCTCTCCAGTAATGAGAAGATCGTTGTCAGCTTTTACCAGGATTCTGCTCGTTCTGCTTTCTGAATGCTGCGTTACAGAGAAGAGTCTGTCTGTTCCCGTAACGGAGCTATATTGTGCGTGCACGAGGACTTCCCGTGTAACCTCACTGCTTTAGATCCGTGCTTGTGAGGAGAGACTATGTGTTCTTCAGGATGGGGGCGAACAATGGCAAACAGTGTGGAAGTGAAGGTACGTGATCTCCAAGACCTAAAACACTTCACCTTCAATTCGTTAAGCATTGCAAATAATGTTTTTTAGTGACTGGCATGGACTTTTAGTTGTTGAAATAATGATACAGAGGTGCCCTGGATGAGTTGCAATAAATTGAGCACATTCTGATGATGTCGAAATGTTTGTTTTGTGCAGCTTTGTTGATTTTAAATATCTGGAATGTAATGGTAAAGTTGTTAATGAATAAATAGTACTAGTTGCACCAAGACAGCGAAATCGATGGGTGTGGCTGGTCGAATATAAAGTATAAGTGAACCTGGTAACAACCATAAAGCGTGGTATAAAAAATAAATAAATCCTACAAACAGCAAAAATATTTTAGAGATACTGCTTTCTTCTAGTTGCGTGTTGTTGTAGGCGGGGTTACCTGGAAAAAGTGTCTGCGTCCATCAATAATAAACCACGCCCACAGGATACTATCTACTAATCACGCCTACTAGAAAGATACAGACCACGCCCATTCCTTAATACATGCGATTCCACCGCGACAGATACAACACGACACCAAAGCATTCTCTTTTTAGCCAGTTTTCCTGGATTTAAGTCAATTTAATAAGGCAACTTTTTAGTACTTTTACAGTTTTTGAAGCCAAAACTTTGTTCTTCCAACAAGCCTCTTATTTTAAATTGCTAACATCTTTCTGCTAGGGATTTTAGGACAATTAGCAGCACTGATAGTCAGTGGTGGCTCCTGCCAATTCAGGGGGGCAAATGTTTGTATGAGTAATGAAGATGGGTCACCCATTCAATTGACAGTTTAACTGCTAGTTAAAGATGTAAAGGAAACTGAACTATTATAGTATTAATTAAAAATCCAACAATCAACCTCGTGCTCTCCTTATGTTTTCTATATGTGTATTAACACAATTCAGCAGCAAATGAAGACTGACACCAGGATGTGGTTTTCCAAAAAACAAAAAAACAAAAAAAAAAAAACATTTGACTTCAAAATCAGTTTAATAAAATAATAATTAAACTTAAACAAATCACTATTTAGACAACTCACTTATATTACACTGCTTATTTTCAACATTACTTGTATTATTACACAGCTCATTTGAATTACACCGCTCACTTAAAATCACATTACTCACTTATATCACATTATATTACATTCTTCCCTTATCTTAAACTGCTTACTTACATTACTCACTTCATCTGCACAGACAACTGAATTTGAGTCGGCTTAGCTGTCCTCGTCTCTCTCTGTTATTTTTATTTTTTCACATTTTATAAAAATATTAAAGCAGTATTTCATTTTATCTTGTGGTTAAAATTCAAAATATTTTTTAAATATCATTGGATGCCACTGTTCCCACCAATCCTTGAACAGGTTAAGGTTATGCATGATGATGAAAGCACGTTATGGCTAGCCCTCCCTGGAACTCATTGAGATTGCATTGCAGTGCCCGCAGATCGAAAACATTTATATTAATTTTAATGGAAGTCAATGAGAGCACTCGGGGCGATTCTCAATCTGACAGAAATCACCCAAAAGTTTTTAGATTTTAGAATATAAAGTTAAGCTAAATTAAAATGAGAAATGTTTCCTAATCTTATTTCCTAAATCTAAATTAAATTAATGTTTACTTTATTTAAAATAACTGTTTATGGTTTAGTTAACTATAATAACCCTGGGTTAGCATAGGATATGTACTTTTTTCCCACCGCTGCTTTCGACAAGCCATTGGTCACATGACAAATATTCAGAGTCCCCAAGAAGCAAAGACGGCATCTAGGGGGTTTGTTACAAATAAGCAACAGCTACTGAGGTGAATGGAAATGCAAACAGATAAGTTTTTCCAGGTATTGTACACTTCCTAACCATAATTGAGAAACCTGTTTGGTAACATTAATCATCTGTGTAACTTCATATGGTACCACTAGCAGCACAGAATAGAGGTTTTTGTGCAGTTCTAATCCCAGAAGTAACCGCTGATGTTTACAAACAGTCTTGTGCTCCTCCAGCCCTGTGTAATGGTGCCGTGCAGATGTGTGTACTTTATGTAGTCTTGAGTAAATCTCAACACTTGTGGGTGTGTGAAACTGCTCAAAGTCAACTTTCTCCGGCTTTGTTTATATCTGCCATTAATATTTGTCTTGTGTGATGTGATCATAAGTGGTCAGGCGAAACAGATCACTGTGTACCTGATAGTGATGGGTCTCAAATGCACTTCCTGTCACCACTTGTGGTTTGATTTAGTGGGAAGATGTCTGATTACTTACTACTTTAACCTCACCATAATCATAACAACTCAAGCTGAATATAAATTTAATAAACCCCTTGTTTTAACTGAGATCAGCACCTTTGCTGTGTCTCTCTAATTTTAATAGACCAGTAAATGGAGGTACATGAGTGTGCTGCCTTCAGCACGTTTGCATTTCTTTTATAGAGTGTGAAGCAGTTACTATGGAAATGTGTTTCCACCATGGAATAAGTGAAAAAAGGGTAATTTGTGACTTCTCCTCCCACAATGCTGACTTTCTTTCTTGCAAATGCAAGTTTGCATCTCACAGTTTTAAATTGTGAGTTTATATTGCATAATTGAAAGTTATAAACTCTTATTTTATAAACTCTTTATACTCTGAATTGTGAGTTTTTATCTCACACTCTTTGATTCATAAACATGCAATTGTGCATTTATTTTTTTGTAATTCTGAGAATAAGTTAGACTTGTAAAAGGAGTTCAATGCATAGTGTTTTTTTTTTTTTTTGTTTTTGTTTTTCGGACCACCGTGATCCAAGCAGGTGCAGATAATTTTTGGAAAACAAATAATATTTAACTACAACTGGCTACATTTTTACTTGCTCACTGAACTGCTTAAACACAATATCACACTCTGTTTCCTGCAACCGTACAGAATATCATAAGTTATTTAAGGTATTTATTTGTGCAAAAGCACAAATGTGAAGATGATATCGTTTAATCATCTAAACAATGCCAAGTGTATCATTCTCGTTCTGTAACACTTTTTACTGCATATGAAATGCTAAAATTTACACTATGCATCTGGGACTCTGCAATCTGACCCCGATTTTGAATTTCTCTTCAGGCCTGGCAAAATTATCCTTGTGTTTTGCATAAGCACAAGACAGGAAACATATGAAAGCTTTTGAGAAGTTGTTTTCCAGACCAGAAAACAATTATGTCTCCGGTCCGCCTTGGCTCTTTTGATTACTCTGTTTCTACTGCAGCTCATGTTGATTTCAGCTCAGTGGGAGAGTCAAGCGACATGTTCATTAAACTCCCTCGACATCATCCTCTAGAATTAACAGATGAATATGTATCCCTCTCATTTAGGATAAGGACATAGAGCCTAAAGAAAGGCCTGAAGTAGTGAGGCTCCACTGATCTTTGACCACTGAAACACACCTGGAGAAGGACAGTAGCATGGAACAAATATCCGTCTTATCTAGTTTTAGACCAGTTTCCAACCTGCCCTCTCTTTCAAAAGTTTTAGAAAAAATTGTTTTTATACAATTACAGTCCTTTTTAAAAATAATTCAATATTTGAGAAATTCAAGTCTGGGTTTATATTTCAACATAGCAATGCACTTTAAAAGTGTACAGCAATATAGCTTGTTCTGTTGATGCTAAGTGCCCTGTTATATTAGTACTACTTGATCTCACAGAGGCTTTTGAAACAGTGGACCATGAAGTCCTGCTGCCCTGCCTTAACTTTTTTGGCCTAAAAGTTTTTCTGTAGTGATCAAGGACTCCTCCTCCTCTACTTCTCTCTTTTGAGGGGTGCCACAAGGCTCTATTCTCGGGCTCATTTTATTTCTACTTTATATGTGCCTCTTGGGTCAATTATGGCCAGGCACAATGCCTATGAGGCCAAAAAATGTTGACACCGTTGGGTCGCTAATTGATTGCATTTATGACATTAAACTGTTAGAGCATGACGTCCTTCACTTAAAATGAAGAAAATACTGAATGTTTTATTTGAAGAGTCTGTGACTTCTGATTTTGGTGCACTGCCTTCAAAGCTTGGACCAGCGGTCAAAAATCTTAGTGTGGCTTTTGATAGCAGTCTGAAATTTGATTAACAAACTGACAGCGTGGTTGAAGCAAGTTTTTTCAGTTATGTCTTTTGGCCAGCGTTAAATTATTTTGAATTTCCCTGACCTTTAGAAAGCTATTCATGCTTTTATCACTTCAAGAATAGATCGCTGTGATGCACTTTATGTTGGTGTCTCACTGTTGTCCCTCAGTCTTCTCCAGTTTTTGCAGAATGCTGTGCTCTACCTTTTAACCAATACACGCAGATTTTAGCACATCAATTATTATATTTTATTATAGTATTATTTGTTTTTAAAGCTCTTAATGTCCTCGCCTCTTCTTATTGACTAAGATGCTGGCACTTCGTCAGATAAATAGGGCTCTGAGGTCAACAAAAATCAACTTTTGCTGGAAGTCCCAAGGTCAAGGAACAAACACTGGGGTGATCGGGTCTTTTCCATGGCCAGGGCCCAGAACAAGTTTCCCCCTGATATGTGCAGCTTTACTTACCTGGGCCTTTTTAAAATGTTTCCCGCCACAGGCCTGTGATGATGACAAATCCCTCTTGGATGCACTCAACCACTTTTATTCACGGGTTTGACATGCAGAACGACACACCTGCACAAAAACTCCCCTTAACTCCCACAAACAGGGGTTCTGTCTGTCTCCAGCCGACGTAAGGAAAACCCCATCTAGGATTAACCCACCAAGGCTGCAGGTCCTGATGACATACCTGTCCATGTACTGAGAGACTGTGCTGAACAGCTGACAGATGTCCTAACAGATATCAGTTGTCCCCACATCAAATCCACAACAATACAAAAGAAATCACCGGTGTCCTGTCTAAACAACTACCGTCCCATAGGACTGACTCCAATCATTAAGTTTTTTCTGAGATTAGTCATGCACAACATCAGAACCAGCCTCCCCAACACACTCGATTCACTACAATTTGCATACAGTCCAAACCACTCTACAGACGATGCAACTTCCTCCACCTGGCTCTTACCCACCTTGAGAATAAAGAGTCCGATGTTAGAATACGGTTCATTGACTTCAGCTCAGCATTTAACTTAATAATACCACAACAACTGGGCATTAACGGTTCCCTCTGTAATTGGATTCTGGTCTTTCTAACTGGAAGACCTCAGTCAGTCCGTGTCAGCAACAAAACCTTGAGCACTACCAACCACTGAGCACAGCCAGGTGCCCCACAAGGCTGTGTGCTCAGCCCGCTGCTGACCCATGACAGCACTGCCAAGTTCAGCTCCAAATCACATCATCAAGTTTGCGGATGACAATTGTGGTAGATCTCATCAGCAAAAGCCCTGAACTCAATCACCCTGCCCTCCTCTGAAACCCCACATTAACCAGCTACCTCCTGAAACATGGACCATCTCACTTTCTCCCCACCCCCCAGACATACCACATCACAGAAAAACTGTCCGAGACTTTTTTTTTTGGTGCATCTGTCCTCTATGCACACTAGACACTTTATACGCACTGCTGTGTACATAATCTCACCAAATACTCAGTAATATGTGTGTTTACAAGCTCATGCACTACAAATCATCCTGCACTGTTCCCCAGCCAACTGCTGGACTTACAATGTTTCTCTTTGCACATGTACAGTATTATGTGAAGTATAATGCGGACAACGCCACCCCTTTATAGTGAGGGGAACTAACCATCTAACATATTTTAGACATGCAGGTTCATTACCAGGGGAGGGCAGAGACAAAAAAGGTATTAGTGTACACAAATGTTTATTAGGTTTACAATAGTCAGAACACTTAAGACAAAATGACTAAAACTTACCCGTGGCCAGGTGGGCAAGCTGTAAAGTGATTCTTAAAACCACACGCACGCGGCATGTGATCACAAGCGGCAATCCAATCTCAATGCTTCAAACACCACCACCAAGGTTAATACAGCCAGCCTCCTGACACAGGGGTCTAACACACAGAAAACACCACATTTTATAAAACATTTACAATGATTAAAATCAACAAGACAATTGTCACATAATAGCAAGCAAAACGAAGCAATAAAACAGCAGTGCCGTCTTAATCCTGCTCCATGTTGGAAAGGATCATCCCAACGATCACAAGATGGAACACTCCCAACAAAAATGGTTTGTCCTGCTAAAAACAAACTATTACAATTTACTTCAATCAAATAACATATTAGTAAAAGATATGAATCATACAAACCAACAATTGGTCAGCAAGTCAAGTTGTATGCCTGATCAAAGAATGAATTTTAGCAGTTTACTCAATGACTGAATTATAATCAGATGAACAAACCAGGTAGCAGATAATGACATCCTACACACCGGCGCGAGGTCACAAACAAGATCAAATTCAAACTACAATAAGTAAATAACATCAATTGAGATGCACAAGTTCACAATTACATTAGCCCAACAGCTAAAAACATACCTTTTAGGTGGAAACCCACACGCCCAAAGAGGCTGAGCTAACAATGACACATCCCAGGTGGCCTACTTTACTTAATTGTTGTATATTTGTATTTATGTAGCACCGTGGTCCTGTGAGGCACAACATTTCGTTCTACTGTATGCCCAAACATTTAGCAGAATGACAAAAACAGGACTTTTATTTTATTTTATTAACTTGTATTTATTCAGACTGGCTTTTAATACCTAGCAATGTTGTGACTTTTTTGTGTATTTTATTGTTTTCATTCTACTTATTTAGTTGTAGTTTTATGCTTTTTTAACTGTTTTGTTTTGCTTTTATTGGAAAGCGCTTTAATCACCTTGAGTGTTGTTAAGGGCTTTATAAATAAATGGATATTTTTGATTATATACTATAATAACCCAAATACAGCCATTCCAAACGAAATTTCACAATGCAAAACAATAAAAACAAATATCAAACTGTTATTTGCTTCCACTTAGTTACCCAAAAATGAAAATTAGCTCAAAATGTACTCATCCACAGATGATCTTAGATGTAGATGAGTTTGTTTCTCCATCAGATTTGGAGAAATGTAGCATTGCTCTAAACATTGCTCAAAGGCTCTAAACTATGTGGCACCCAAAAATGATTTGGATAAAATCACCTTTACTATTACCATTGTTTGTTTGCAGATGCCACTTGGTTTGATATTTTGCTTTGCGTTCATGCAATTTTAAGATTCACTTAAGTGTCAAAATGTGTTTTGTGGCAGCTGGGACTGTTTTTTTTTCTAAATGCATTGCCTGTGATGTCAGTGAATGGGTATAAATCAAGTCAAATGTGGGAATGTGTGCTTAGGACAATCCTCATTTAGTCTCCATCTGGAATACTTAGGAGTATTTGAAATTTCCATCATGGAGGAAAAGAGCTCTTATATGATTTATGGATTAGGGTCACTGGATCAAAAGCAGCACTGGCCACTCAGGCCATGAGTGATGAACCGTTTGTGAAAATTTGAAGGAAATCTCCTTTGTCATTTCTCCCTTTACGTGACGTGCTCGGGATGGCAAACGACTGACAGCTTAATGATTCAGATTTATTTTCAGAGTGAAGCAGAGCTCTTTCTTCCTAGTTTGGTAGGAGAAAGTGGAGACTTTTGGATTTTCCAGCCATCTTTTTTACAGGTCAGAGTTCAGATAGAGTTCAGCGCCCGTCCAAAGGATCTCAAATCAATGATCTGGCAGTCATAAGGACGTTTACACTGAGAATAATTAAACTGCTGTACTGTTGGTTGCTAGTTGCCGTTTCAGCTGAATCCCACTGTATCTATCAGGTGATGGATCTTGTAAACTTTAAAGTCTTCTCTCTTGCCTGTTGGTAGTTGTCACGTAGCCTTCTCCTCTGTGCATTAAATACAATTTTGGTAAATGATGAATGTTCACACAAATTAGGTGGGTCATTCTCAAAATATGGTGATTATTATGCATGACATTAGTTATGAAATATATCTTGTCATAACTTAATCAACAATATATAAAATATTTTAATAATAAAAAAAAAATAACATGAAATGGTTTGGTTCTACATTGTTTTGCATTTATTTATTTATTGTTTCTTTGTTTAACAGGGTTGTGCATTAGCACAAGGTCTAATAATAAACTATAAAAGGTTCATTTAAATCAGCATTACACTGTTTAATATTCAAATGAAAGATAAAAAAATCTAAGGTTTTTACAGGACAAAAAAACAGCTTAATTCAAGTAAGTCTTAAAATCCAAAAAAAATCTGTCAGAGCATCACATCATATATGATATCGTATCTTACCGTATCGTATCGTTTCATATCATATCATATCATATCATATCATATCATATCATATCATATCATATCATATCATATACTTTATACATTTTAGGCCACATTTGTATGCTATACATGAGAAAATCGTCTGTAAAAAATTACAAAAGCAGATCTTTCAGCAAATATCTGTGGTTTTAGCTCTTGATTCTGAGTAAGAACACTGCTGTGTCTCTTTTAGCAGCAAAGTAATAGTTTCATCATCCGTTTTGATTAAACTGAAGACTTTAAGCTTTGTGAAAGCTTTGCCTAGCAACATCATAATAACAGCGTCCATATCTGGTTGTAATTCAAAGCGTGCAGAGCACATGGGGTCCACTTGACGAATGAGTCACATGAAGCAGATGTTCTGGCTCACTGATGTCACTGCAACACGTCGTCACGCTGCGTCCAGTGCAGCTCACGTTATCCTGCTGTTTTTCCTGTCGTGACCGAGGTGATAAGAGTTCATTGAGTCGTTCAATGCATCAGTGGTAATCTGACAGCTTGTTTGAAAGACCTTCACACAACAGCTTTTCAGGGTGGACGTATGTTGGCAGCATGTGAAGGGGCGTTCTCGCATATAGCGATTTGCAACGACCAACTAAATACAGCAACTCCATGACCTTTTTATATGTGTGAAAAGAGCATTAGAGAGAGTGTTTATCCCTGTATGGATGTGTGTTAAAGGGAACTTGTTTACAGAGGGAACGGTGTTTGTGGGATGAAGGCTATGCTCTGCTCACATGGAGCTGCTTGTGGTTCACGTTTATGACCTGACAGAGGATGACGTGCCATAAACCAACCCTGCCAAATTAACAAACATGCACACACTTACACCTTGGATGATTCAGAAGACAAGTCTCAGTTTCAAGTAAAAATGTAAGCCTTAAGTTCTCATGTATTTCGGATTTTATGTGTTTTACAAAGTTGTCTGTTTCTTTGAAGTTTTTCAAAGTGGCAAATTGGTGTAAACATATGGGACAGTAGGTTACTCAATAGTTGTAACATCCATGAGTCAAAACTTTGCATGCATCAATATATCAATCAGTTTGAACACAACAAGGGTTTTGCTGGTGAATAGCATAGCAGCTAGGCTAGCACCAAATAAGCACTTACTCATGCCAGCCTACATGGAAATCCAAATGCAAGTCAGGCACTTAACACTGGCTTGTTCCTGCGAACAGGGAACCATAATCTTAAGGGTGGTGGTTGTGATGCTGATTTACGTCTGGTTCTCGGTTCCAGGGCTGTGAATGACCACACTTTTATTACAACACCGATCCAACCTTCAGATCCACAAATGTGAGCTAATGTGCAAGTATCGAACTCATTCGCCCTCTTAAATAACCTCAAGTCGTCATGAATGGTCTCCGCTCATTCTCTTGCACAGTGGCCATATTTATGTCCTAATGTATGATAGATAAATCTGTCTTGGAGGATCTTAGCGAAACTGCAGACTCTGCCAGTGTTGGAGATACTAAAGTAATTTCTTCCATCTATTGTTCCAGTCACGGATATTGTCTTGGCAGGAAGACGTAAACCGAAGGGTTTTGCTCAGCTTCAGTGCGTTCCTGATGAGCACTGAGTAATGAGTTCCTCTCCAAATCTTTAATCATGAAAACCTCAGACCTCGTTTTGGATTAAGAACAAGAGGAGTTTCCTTGCTTTCAGAAATGGTTCAGCAAGTGAATGAGTGATGGGGCCAAAATGTATGATCGTACTTTTATTGCATCTGTTATAATATTGACTTACATTGGGAACCGTTGCACCCCACCCTTCTTTGAAACTGCACAGCAGTCGGCCGATGGAGCTGACCGTACAGATCGCGAGTGCATGATCTCCAAAATGAACTGTTTTCTCAAAACGTTATTTCCTTCTTCCCTTCTGTCCCAGGCAAGGGTAGCTCCAGTATCTCCTCCGATGTGAGCTCCAGCACTGATCATACGCCCACCAAAGCTCCCAAGAATGTGGCTACCAGTGAAGGTAAACCATCTGGTCTTCATTATGAGCCAAAATGCCTGCTTAACTCCCATTCGCCCCTTCCTTTCTGCCCTCTCTCTCCCTTTATGAAATGCTTAACAATTTGGAGCGTACTCATAGGATAACCTGGCAATTGAAAAAAAAACGTGACATTCCCATCAGAGCTAACTTGAGGGCCATTTGTCTTGTGAGCCAGCGGAGAGGAGAAATCCCCAGGGCAGGTTAATATCTGGATATTAGCTGCAGGACCGCAGAGCGTGTGTGGCTGTTTTGCTTAGAGGCTTTCTTGAAATTAGGAAAACATCATCGAGATGTTTTTACATTACAGCGGTGTGGATTGCACCCTTTGCATCCCCGTGCTGTACTGTGGAAACAGCTTATAAAAAAGACAGTAAATCTGTTAATCCCTGTGTAAGTTTCTCTTGGCCTATGCATCATAGATTCTCATGTACCACATGACCTCTCCCGCAGATATATTCCACATATAAGATTACTTCACTGCTGTTTTGTAACATGATAGGGCTAACAATTACGACGTTGCTCTTGTGTTCCTTTCCATTATGGGTAACTATTTGACCCGTGTTGTTATATTTATCTGTGCATGTTTAAACAAACTCGTTCATTTACTGGTTCCATAGCCTTTTTAGTTTCATTAGCATAAATCATGTCTGCAAAAAGCTTGTAAATATTTTTTCTGTGTATTTGGCATGGGATCCCCTTCTGCTGGGTGCCGAGAACGGAGCTCAACCATCACCTCGTCGCCAACCACATACGCATGTTTACGAAACATTTATTCAGTGTGTTTGTTTTTGTCTCTGGACTATTTAATGCTTTTCACCACAACATACTCTACAGAAGTATGTGCACGCAGACACTTCATACTGCTCAGGCTTGATTTCACACGTCGTTGCATTACAAAATGTGTAAGAGACTGACTGATAATGCAATAACTGTCTTTATCTAGAGTCTGTTTACATCATTTACATATAAATTAGAAAAGAAAATTGCTGAGCAAGTTACTGTCGACATAGCTAGGGAAATTAGTTAAACTTTCAACATGTTTATATCTAGTTAAATTAAGTTAAATTGTCAACAAGTTTATATTAGTCCAACTGTCTTTTGTTTAAAACTAGTTTAAGTTAATTGAATTGTCAATTTGTTTTAACTAGTTACTGTAACATATTTATAACTAGTGAAATTAGTTAGACTGATGATATTTTATAGCTAATTAAGTTAATTAATACTGTTAGTAGAGTTAGTTGAACTGTTAAGATATTTATAGTTAGTTCAACATTTACAAGTTTATACCTTGTTAAAGATACCCTTACCAAAAAGTAGTATACTTCAAGTTTATTTTCCTAAGTATACTTAAGTAAAGTTAAAGTATATTTTTAAGTATACTTTATGTAACAAGTATACACATATCAGTGTCCTAATAGTATACTTCTAAGTGTACTGTTTCAATACTCCTTAGGACTAAATTGGCAGACTTTCTAGTATATAAAAGTATACTTTTAATTATACTTTAAGTATAACAGTAAGAAACTTTGAGTACACAACTAGTTTACCTTAAAGTTTTCCTTTAGTGTTCCTGTAGCTCAATTGGAAGAGCATTGCGTTATCAAGCGCAAGGTTGGAGGTTCGATTCCCCTGGAACACATGATAGGTAAACATTTATAGCCTGAATGCACTGTAAGTCACTTTGGATAACAACGTCTGCTAAATGCATACATTTGTAATTTAATTTAATTTAAAATTTCCCTCTATCTTTGTAGTTTGTACTGCAATTATACTAAAAATGAACTTATATGTATACTGATAGTTTACTCATTAAATACTTTCTATATATTTTGTTGTATGAATATCTGAACATACAAAACATCCAAAGAAAGAACAGGGTATCTGCTTGCAATCAAAAACATTTTATTCTAGCTTCATGCATTATTTTTTGAAACACTTAAATGAGGGTAAGTTTCTTAAAAATAAGGAAATAACATTTTGAACAAAAAGCTGAAAAAAGACTATGAATTGGTTTCAGAATGATAATCAAAACGTAGATGGAGTAGATCAACACCCCAAAGCTTGACTGAAATTATAACCTCTTCATCGGTCAACATTTTATTCCATAACGTTACAGTTTTGATGCTGTTTCATGTCAGATGATCATGTTAGATTACATGTGTTAGTATCTGTTGCCCACAACATTGCCCACAATGGTCATTCAGGAGAGAGGATGCTGGCTTAATTTGGCGAATCTCTCCGACAGAGAAAAGGAAGCCATCTTAGATGCACCGGTCATCACAGAAGGCATTTCGTTTCAGCGCTGACACAGATGCAGAAGAGATGTGAGGAGAAGAAAAGGGCCTTGAAAGAGGTAGATATTAGATATTTGAGCACTGAATAAATAACTAAGGAAGTACAAGTTCAGAATTCTCAACCATTCTACACTTCTGAAAGGATGTGCCCAGGCGATTGGTTTACATCAATAGATCTGAAGGATGCATATTTCCAAATAGGAATATATACACACCACAGGAAATGTCTGAGGTTTGAATTCTTTGGCATGGCATGCGAGTATCTAGTCCTTGCCTTCGGCCTGTCCCTCAGCCTGAGAGTATTTGTGAAATTTACAGAAGGAGCCCTAGCTCCTTCATTAAGCATTAATCTCACTACTTACATAGAGGACTGGCTGGTGACAGCTCAATCAGAGCACAGAGTGAGAGCTCACACAGCAATGCTCCTAGAACATCTACAAAAACTGGGATTAAAATTAAACACTGAAAAGAGTGTTTTAGTTCCCAGACAGTCAATGACGTATCTTGGATTGTTACTGGACTCAGTCTTTCTAACGTTGAAGCATTTTCTTGCTTTTATGAAAGGACATCATGTTCTCATGAGAACGGACAACACTACAGTTGTGGCATACATAAACAGACAGGAATGTCTCAGATCACTCACTTTACACATGTTGGCACACAAACTGATTTTGTGGAGCAATGCCAGTCTTTTATTCCTGAGATCGACGCACGTGCAAAGCATCATGAACCGGGTGCAGATCTGCTGTCCAGGGGAAATCCCCTTTATGGAGAGTGGAAGCTAAACACGGAAGTGGTTGGTCAAATTTGGAGCATATTCGGCACAGCAACAGTGGATCTGTTCATGTTGCAGGACAATGCTCAATGCCCTCTGTTCTTCTTCTCTCTGAAGGATCAGAGCACACCTTTGGGAATAGACGCACTGGCACACAAGAGGCCTTGCGTTCTCCTGTACACGTTCCCACCGATTACGTTGATATCTCTAGCTCTTCCCAGAGTGAGGGAGGAGGGACTGAGAATGATACTGGTAGCTCCACGGTGGCCAGAGAAATTTCGGCTGGTGGAGATCATACATATGCTGTACACAAAGCCATGGTCCCTGCCACTGCGCAGGAATCTGCTGTCACAGGAGGGGGGGCTAGCCAGTGAGTGGCTAAATATGAATGCAGCTGTTCTACCAGACAGTGTCATCGGAACTATACAGAATTATAGGGCCCTGTCACTCTATGAATGTCAAGGGGGCGTGTTTGAGTATTGGTGCACAGCTAGACACGTAATCCCCTTTCAGGGTTCAGTGGCAGTTATTCTATCGTTTCTGCAGAATATGATAGATCAGGGTAAAGAATTCTCAACAATAAATGTGTTTCTGACCACAATATCTGCCTGTCATTTAGGTTTTCATAACAAAACTGTGAGGCAACACCCTTTGGTATTCCGGTTTATGAAGGGTGCGCGTTGCACTTTGCCAGTCTCAAAACCAATCTCTCCATCATGGGATCTGGTTCTGGTGCTTGATGCGCTTTCTGTGACTCCATTTGAGCCACTGGACAAAGCTGACCTGAAATGATTGTCATTTAACTTCAGCGAAGCATGTAAGTGAAATTTACGCACTATCTGTGAATTCAGCGTGTACACAATTTATGCCAGGGGACGCAGGGGTGCTTTGAAACCTAATCCTGCTTTTATGCCAATGGTGGTCAGTTCTATTGTTTTTCTCAAGTTAAGAGCCTTTAACCCAATACCTTTTGCTTCAGCAGAACAGCGAAGGTTGAATACGTTATGTCCGGTGCGTGTTTTATGCATTTAGACAGAGAGAAATAAAGGGTTCAGAGAGATTGATCAGCTGTTTGTGTCTTGGCCGAAGCCGTGTATGAAGCCGATTACTAAACAGCGTTTATCCCACAGGATAGTGGAGGCAATTTCTCTTGCATTCTAGTAAGGGTCTTATGCCTCTGGTTTACGTGCTCATTCAACGAGAGGAATGGCAACAACATGGGCCCTCTTTAAAACGGTTACGTTACAAGATATCTGTGAAGCGGCGAGTTGGTTCTCACCACACACATTTGCGAGGTTCTATAAACTAGATGTTACAGCTCAGCAAGTAACCTATTGTTATTCTGCCTTTACATTTGTAGCTAGTTAAAGTTAGTTTAACGGTCTATGTTTAACTAGTTATCATTAGTTAAACTGTCAACATTTTTAGAACTAGAAAAAGTTAATAAAACTATTGACATTAATAGCTAGTTAAGGTTCAGTAAGCTAAAGTTAAATAGCTACCTTAATAATATAATATAAGACTGTGTTTTAATAGCATTGCCCTCTATCACCCTTTTGAGTACAGGAGGTTTCTTATAGGTTTTTTATAGAGTGTGTGTTTGCAATACATCATCTAGATATTTAGATTAAACAACATACTAGGTTGAGATGCGTGCTTAAATCTAACATTTAGTTGTAAATTCAGTATGTGGTTGGGAAGCACCACACCTCCCTGGAAAGCTGTTTTCCAGGTTGGCACTGTTGTTGTTTTGCTGTTGTACCCACCCTACTCAGGCTTCATGCCAAGGAAGTCGGGTCCAACTCCATATTGTCCCCAAATGGAGCATCTGGTGTGTGTGAAAAAGAGTGAGCCAGGCGCTAATAGAGTGTGACCCGTGATTATGGTTGTACTCGTAGTATTTCATAGTTTCTTGGCTCAGACAGGTGGAATAATGAATATCAACAAACATTTCACTAAGCAACGCCCAGCATTAATGAGGGCGACATAGTGTGCGTGTAAAGCTGCCAATTCATGTGGTTTAGTGAGGGTAGCTTAAACATGAGTGAAATGAAAATGAGGTTAAAGTCAATATCAAGAGCTATGATTAGATGTTTAAGCTGTGTGAAAAACTTGGAAACTCTTGTCCCCTAAACTTAACAAAGAAATAATGTGATCACATAAAAAAGTTGAAATGTTAAGCACACGGCACTGGCCTTTATAAACGATAGGGAGCCAGAACGGGAACTAAGGTAGTTGCTAAGGAACTAGCTGCTGTTTAAAGTCAACATGAAATGTATTCGCTATCCATTTAAGTTTTATAATGTGAAGTTTTTACAAATGAAACAGAATATTCAAGGAGATAAAAAAGGGTGGAACTTTGATTGGGTTGTATTTGATTGTTTGATTGGGGTGATAGTGCTAGACAATACTGTATAAAACAACCTTCGACAAGTTAAGTTACTTGAATAGAAAAGTCATTTTAAAGTGTACAAGAAATTGCATTTTTATCCAAGATTTAGATGAACATTCATGAAATGTTTATTTATTTAGTTTTTTATATTAATGTGATTAATTCTTAACCAGGAAAATAAGCTTTCCTGCTTCATTTCTGATTTCATGTTGACTTTTCTAAACACTGATAGCATAATAAAAATGTAGCAGTAAAATTCTTCAGTCCGAGCTTATAAACATTCTCATTTATTGTAAAGTATCTTTTGTTGTCTTTGGTGAATCCATAAACTCTGACTTTTTTTCCCTGATCTCTATTTTGTCACAGATAAAGGTCAGTGTGTTTATACACAAACACTCACACACAATGTAAAGACCTTGAATCCCTCTATATTTATGCCTTCAGGGAAGGATGAAATCCACTTGTGTGGGACGTTGCTTCCCACAGGATAACAAACACATGTGAGTGCGTCTGAAATGTCAGGATATTTCATATTGTCAATAAGCAGACTGTTTTTCCAAAGTGATGTGTGCTTTCTCCAAGAATGGATATGCCACAAACACACATAAAGCCTGGACGAGTGACAAAGGCTTGGAATTGTGAATGTCCAACTTATGCACAGTGGGAAATCACCTATGTGTATTATGTGAAGGCAGTTCACCATATTTTTGGGTGCGGTGATATTTGCAAATATACGTCTTCATTAATCGAGACAGAACTTGCCTTTGTGGGTTCTACTAAAACATAATAAATATAAATCCTATGATTGCATTATATTTAAACAAGATCCCATGGTAGTACAGGGGTCTAAAATAAACACTCTCACCCAAACGTAAAACACACACAGAAAAGTGAATTAAAATAAAAGTATGTGGCCAATTAGTAAAGTAAATAAAATAGAAGAACCAACCCTGCATTTTAAGGAATCGCAATGTAAAAAAGATAATCAAATCTTAAGTGATTGAATTAAAGAATAAGATAAAGGGTTTCTTGTTGCATGATCCCTCAGTGGAAAATGTACTATTAGAAGTTTTATGTTGACGACACATTGATGTAATTGAAGTATGAGGAATAAAATAATGACCTCATTTATTGTATGCCAGCCATGATTTGTGCTTTTATACACAACTACTGTCACAACTAAAAACTAAAATGTACTAATATATGTATATTTTAATGCATTTATACCAAATACAGTTTCATGTCTGCAGATGGATAATAATGCCCAGCTCAGCTTAACAGGGAACATATTGTACACTTTGCAGGAACATTTTCTTCTCTATTTATTATTGAACACTGACTGGTTTTTCAAAGTGTGGGAAAGTCTCAAACCAAACCATAAAATGCTGAGAATGTCTCGTGCCAACCATCCTACCACCACTCATATAAATCTGGCCTCAAGGTCCATCAGTTTTTGACTTTGTTGAATGGAAGAAGAAAGATGTTCCTTACTGGTTGATTTTGAAAGACTGCACTTCTCAGATCCAGTGCTGTCGAGGTTTGGTAACAAACACACATTTTAAACACCTGCAGCCTTCATCTGTTTTCCACAATCTCTGAGGCATCTGGTTGTTCAGCTGGAAAGAGGAACAGTAGATAGACCACCCTCACTCATCTGAACTTCAGGGGATATTTGAGAGTTTATTTCAAAGAACACCATGATGCTAATAAAACCTCTTTGAGCCTACGAAAGATAATGCTCAACGGAACATCTCAAATATCTTCCTATTATATGGAAAACATTTAAAAGTGGGACGATATTCCAATGGAGCACACTCTTAAAAGGAGTCTCCTGTCTCTGTTTTACAAGAGAAATACAACACAGATTTCTCAGATTACGAATAGCTAAATTTAGCTCCTTACAAATGGTCAATATGAGAGAGAATTTAACGAGGTGCTTAGCTAAAGTAGTTAAAATGCTCACAAGTCCACATTCCTTGTTTGGGATGTGGTTCAATATAAACAGTATAAGTTCAGGTCTGGCCTAGGAATGGTTGTCCCCGGATAGTTTTCTTTGGCTCCCCGTGTGTTTAAGGTGTGGTTTCTCTACAGATTGTTCAAGGACGAATAACAAATCATGAGACCAGAGCTGTTAGCGCAGGAGGATTATTCACCCACTCCGCGGTGCCTCTTGGTCAGTTTTCTTCAGAGAGGAATTAAACATATTTTTCTACCTCTTTCAAAGAGTCGTATTGAAGTTTTCTTTTTAAAGACTTAATGTACTATGTAAATATACTGCAAATTTACGAAATTGAAAATTTCCTCCCTAGTCCAACAGGACCATTTATCGAAGATTCGGCTCAGTCACAGTACTAATGGATAAACAGACTACTGCTATTCCTAAAAAAAACACAAGAAATTCTGTATTTCTAATCTAAAAATAGGAGTAAGTTATATTAAAATGTCGCCCAGTTTTCTTATTTCACATGGCAAGAGTGCTTTACCGGAGGAACTAAAAATTAAAAGGTAAAATTTGGCAAAATATGTATTGCCTGTATTTAAAATACATTTATTTGGGAGCGGGGGTGGGGGAGGGGAGTTGTTTTATGAAATAAAATCTTAGAGGGTTAAAACTTTAAAATTTTGAAAACGGTCAAACTCTAAAGCTTTTTAAACTGCTGTCTCAAATCAAAATAGAGTTTGCCCTAACAAACCTTTTATTACATTATTATTTTTATTACATAAAATTGATATATATATATATTGATATATAGAGAGATATATTACATAGATGTATATTGAGTGGTCCTTTACATTTATAGTGTATAGTTCCGATTGTTTCCATTTGTTACTGTAGTGGTCATCAAGAGATTCAAATCACTGTTACACACCGGGAGTAAAGTGTAAATCCTTCCATATATTGGAATTTCCTTAGAACGAGTTTATCTCAAATAGATGGACTTTCCTTTCCTCAGCAAATGCATGGGAGGATCCCCAGCAGGACTCATCAGCACCCTCCTCCCGTGCATGAGTGATGTGTGGACTCGTGTTTCTATCTCTCCGTCCATGCTGTGAGGTCAGCGGAGGTGAAGTTTAACAGTCCGAGCACTGCAGCTCAGTCCGTCTCTGCTGTATTCAAGCTTTCTCTCTCTTCTCGGGCTCCCGGTTATTAACAGCTGTTTGTAAACTTCTAGATTACTAACATTCTCTTTTTATATTTTTGCAAAATGTGCGAGGTGTCATTGTCAATCTTCTCTCGTGCAGATAGCATGAGTGGAAATTTGTTATACTAGGCTTCAGAGACCTGCACTAAGGAGTAATGGGGTTTTAAGTGAAGCCAAGTGACAGAACTGATTACTGATGGCTAGCACTAAATAACAGCAGATTGGACAGTTCAGCCCAAGAAAAACCTATGAATCAGTTTCTCCCGATTCAGACCGACTGCATTGCCAAAGACCTTCGGCCTATTGCATAAAGAGATATGTGGGAGAGTACGGCAGATTTATTTTGCTGTGGATTAAATGGTACATCGCCACAGTCAAATGTCGTAACTTAAACCTGGCGCACAAGAGTGTGCGGTTAATGCAGATGCAGTTTGGTATATTCATTTCTTTGTGACATTTCCTTTGTGATTTTTCATTGGGAACTGGCTACAGCATTCTACCTTCTGATGGTTTATTGCTTATTTCAAATGCTAATGAATTATCTCTATGTCTTCAAAAACAGTCAAATGATAATTTTCTCCATCCAGACAGAATTTTGAAGCATGTGTATTTGTTAGTTTGCAGCAGACCAGCATGATTGCAAATCTGATATTGCTTTAATATAACTAGGGTGACCATACATCCTCTTTTTTCTGGAAATATCCTATTTTTGGACCTAAAAAAAGTGTCTGGCCGGGATTTCTAAATCGCCCAATATGTTGGAGATTTGGCTTTTGCTTTCTAGAGTCGCTATTCATTGTGTGCATTTTTGTATTGTTTTCTTAATCCTGATCCAGTTGAATTTCTGATCATTACTGTGTGCTCCTGCAAATTTTATAATATTTCACATCTTTTTCACACATTAGGGAGCCACTATCAACATGCAGAATATTGAAATCACTTTGGATGAAGCACATGTTTTTTTGTACGGAATTGGTCTGATTTTAAACTGTTGTGTCAGGTTGATTTTCTCCCCTGGGTTAAAGGTTTGAAATATTGTATAAATTACATTTGACTGAAATGATTGTACTGAAACATTTAGCATTCTACCTATGATAAAACTAGATGTTAAGTTTTATGAAGGACAGTCACTGGTAGGAAACATTTTAGCTGGGTTTATGATCAATCTGCATAACGATGACTGTAAAATAGTTATTTTAGGTTCTGGAAATGACATATTTTGAGTTTTGATGTTGGGGATATGGTCATTGCGCTACTAAGGGGGATAATTTAACCCCATTAAACCCAACAATAACCCATCCATCAAACCCAACCAAACTAAAATATGGTCACCCTAATTTAACAGTTCTGGACACTATTTTGGACACAATACTCATCTTTCTCCATCAACAAAATGGGTTTTAATGCATGATCAAATCAAGTGAGTTATTCAACGACTCACTCACAAAGACAGTTGCTGAATTTGGAAGCACATACTACTTGTACCATTTTTGCCATTTTATTATATGGCAGAAATGGTAAGAGTATAGTAGTATGCAAATAATTTATTTAGTTCCTGAAGGAATCAGTGGTTTTGAATGAATCAGTTGAGTCAACGATGACTTTTCTCCACTACTGGTGTAATGTTTAAAAATGTCTTGCACATACTCAAGATACCCTGCTAAAACTTGATACATCAAATGTAAAACAGAGGTTGAAGCTAATGTTTAGTCTATAGCCTTACTAACATAACTTGTCTAATGTTTCTCGTTTAAGTCTGATCTGTTTGCACAAAGAACAACAGTTATAACAAATATTTAATTATAAACTTTTTGATGTTATCTATAAATGTGCCCAACTATATTTGTACTGTAGTTTTTTTTGTGGAACAGTTTCTATGTGTGCATTCTTAAGATCTGTTTCTGTCGAATATACCCTAACAAATTCTACAAACATGTTCGCTGAAGCTGATGGAAAACAGATATTGAGGTTTCAGTCATGTTTACACAAGACAATGAAAGACCACTCAATTATGGCTTTTTTTTGTAGAATCTGTATGTATTTTAGATTAAATGTGTTCATGGACGAATGAGCCTGCCATGTTTGTAATTAATCTTGCACGAAAAACTAGCAACTATCCTGAGCAGTGCCATAAAAGGCAGTAGATGGGAAAAAAATTCAGCTTTGCACTTTTAAGGTTCCTCCAAATAATATCAGTCACTGGCAAAACATCTACTATACTATAAAGAAATATTAGCTCACCATATTTCACCTTTTATGTAGTGCTGTTAATTTGCTTCTGATGGACTACAGGTGTTGCCAATTCAGTTTCTCCACCTATATTTCGATTTAAAACACTCTCTGTCCAAACTAGCATTTTCAAGCATTTTCCAAAAGTTTCTCATCTACACTGAAACATCAGAAAACATTAAATGTGCTTTGTTGACATGATACAGACTGAACAGACATGATCTGTTTTAATGCAATTCTACTGACAGTTTTATTCACTGACACATCTTAATTCCACGCTTTACTGCAACAAGCAATTTCAAACTCTAAAGGATACACATCCTTATGTTGTTCCAGATATTTATGACTTCCTTTCTTCTGGAGATATTTTGAGGAACATCAGAGTTCAAACAACATTGGAACCCCTGTAACTTCCACTGTATGGATTAAAACACTGAGACATGTTCTACAGAAGTAAAACGTCATACAGGTTTGGAACAAGTAAATGACGACAGAACATTAATTTCTAAGTGCACCAATCTTCAGACAGCTGTCAGCTGTCAAGTTTGTGTTATGAATGCACTGGGCAATGAAAAGTAAAGACTTCTTCAGTCAAAATTGTGGTTTTGGCTCTCCTGGTGCACCTGGTTCAGTCAAGAATCGTGCCTTATGTTCTCTGTTTCACCTAGACCTGTCTTGTTGTGTTTGGGCTCTTCAAAGGAGGCACCCTGGTGGTATGAACTTCTCAGTCACTTCTCAACACAACTGTGAAAATATGTAAGTCCTTACCCTCTGTCTGAACCGTCACACTAGCAGGAGCTAGGTTTTGACGGAGCCAAGTTTTGGTAGAACTTCATGGGGCCTAACCCTTTCACAACGTATGATTCAACACCTCTCCGTAGAGGAACGCAATTTTAACTGCGAGGTTCCTAAACAACACACTTTTACGATGTGCTTGGGGATAATAGTTCATGGAATGTTGGAGCGTGGCTTTCTCTCTGGTTAAACCTGAATCCACGGACCGAATCTGGACAGCATAGCATTACCTCATCAATCCCTCTCTTTCCAAATCAGAGGGCTTAGTCAGTCAGCCCTCCAGATGTCCATGACCACATTACAGCAGTTGCCACAATTTGCCTCTTGTCATAACTATATAGTGCAGGGGGCCTTTCCAGAACATCTTGCAACCCATTATGACTGTTTGTCTGTGATTTGTGTGATCTGCGAGTGTTTTACTGTGTCTGCTGTGCACATGTCGGGTAGATGTCATTAAGTTTCGATCTTTAATATTCCAGGCAAGTTGCTCGAGAGCTTTTGATAGCCTATATTTCAAGGTGCTAAATGATACTGCAGTGCCATGATGGAAATCGGATGGAGTTTGAGGTGTTAAGCCAATGATTAGGTGTAAAACGGACCAGATCTGCTGGGCTGGGCCTGACTGCTGAAATACTGCTTGGGAGGGATGTAAAACACACTAGTCTGGCTGTAGAGTTGCTTTTACCCTTATATTTCTGCTGCATGTTAAGATCTATGAGCTGTGGAGAGCAGAATGGGACGGATCGAATGTCCTTGCAGCAGATTTTGTAGGCCTTGGAGGAGGTCCTTTGGGTATTTTTGTTTTTCTTGGTGGACTCTCCAGAAGGAGGACAAGCTGTGGTCGCACATGCTCAGTAAAGACCCATTTCCCCCAGAGTCTCCTCAATTGAGGATAGAAGGGAGATGTTGACTGTGTTTGGGTGAGGACTTCATTGAAGACCTGGGCAGTGGGCAACTGCTTTTCCAGGTCAATTATTAGCTCAAACTTATGAAAGTCTTCAAATCATGCTACTTGTTAAGAGGAGATTTGGTGTTGTTTCATAGCAAAGTTTGAAAACATGTAAATAATGTTTGACTTCCTTTTTTCTTTGCAACAATAAAGTTGTGCAGCAATGCTTTGTTTAGGGTTGCAAAAAGTTGGAAAATTTCCAGTAAATTTCAGAAGTATTCCAGAAATTTTGGAAACTTTCCAGGATTTTTTGGAATATTCCATGGAGTTTTGTAAATTTTCAGGAAATTTAGCAGAAATGTTCCACCCCTTTGCAACACTAGGAGTAACTGGGGTAAACGCTGCAGTGATGTTTTTCTATCAGTGCCACCTACTGTCAAGAGTTCCTGCTTGTTGTGAACCTACAACAAGTGGTATTAGCTTTCTTTGAAGCACTTACAGTGGAAATTGGTGGGACCGAAAATGTAAAGCTCATCACTTTAAATTAATTTGAAAAGAGACTGTCCTCCTCCTATAGGTATATTGTGCAAACAGCTTATTATTATCATGACCTATGGTTTTATTATAAATGTAAGCACCCTCTAGCTAGTGCAAAAGTATTGGCAGTGTTGCGTGTGTTGTCATGAAATGAGGTATGACTGTTGCTACCAATGAAAATACAGGTTCATTTGAATGCAGCGTGTAGTCTTTTTTACCCACCATCTTCCTATTTCCAATTTGCAACATTAACATTTATGCATTAGGCAGACACTTTGGAATTTTTTTTTACAGTGTATCTAACCCATGATTGTGCTGCTATAATGCAATGCTCTACCAAGCAAGCTACACAGATCCCCAAGTATAATGCTGATAAAAGTGCACAATGCATTAATAAGAAAGTTTCTTGGCATGTCCTACTATCGGTAGGGGCACTAATTTAGTAAATGTTCCTATAGGTTGAATTTCAGGGAAGTAACAAACAACTGATATGGTCATATAGGTTGGAGGACATGTTGATATGGCACTTACATAAAACACACTTGACCTGTAAACAAGTTTAAACCATAATTTTTTTACAACCATTTTGAGTTGTAGAGTTTTAGGCGACAGAGATGTTAAACTACACACAAGTTTAAGCAGAGTAAGTGATGTTTGCACACAAAAATTACACAAAACACATTATGTCTTTTGGCTATACTATTGAAACCCAGATTTTTATTGTTATTATTATTACTTTTTATCAACATTTTGCCAGAAGTGCTATTGCTTAAGTTAAACTTGTACAGAACCCAGGAATATTCCTTTAATGAGTTCATTTATTGTAGAAAGGGGTTTAAATCAGTGCTACACCTACCATTCATGTCCCAGACAATGTACTTCCCTCATTCTGAATAAGCGGCGTGACTTTGCCAATGCCATTTGAGTACAGAATAGAAAGAGTGTTTCTCACACTCTACCAACAGCTTTCATTTGGCAGCGCTGCACATGTGGAAAGATCTGATGGAAAGGAACTCATCAGAAAAGCACTTGAAGGTGCTGCTGATGTGGATTGTGTGCTTTAAGCTACTGGCAGTGAAACACCGGCTGCCCTTCACACACTTGAGTCATTTTGGCTCCAGAGCTTTAACTCATCACCAGACTCCCTGAAGAATAACTTAACAGATATTTAACTGCTGCCTGGACCTTGGGAAAATTAGTTTTGTAGAGCCAAATTTAGCCTCCCCCACTCTCTCTCCTTCATCATCTGCATTTTTTAATAATTACCACTGACTTGTTCTATTCCCTGCTCTATCATTCAGTTCTACCGTCCTGTATTTCCTCACAGCGTGTGCAGGTGATACGTTTCACAGTGTGTATTCAGTGCTGTTTGCACAGGCTAGAATCACTATTATTATTGGTCATATTTAAGGTTAGAGGTTTGTTATGAACCCTAACCTTAGGTATTAAACCTCGACTTAATCTGCCCACACTGTTAGTGATACTGACATGATTGATACGAGAAGTCTTCGGTTGTTTTTCTAAGCAGTCAGACCAGTAGTTTTCGCCTGGAGGACAATTAGAAAGCTTAAAAAAATCAATAGACATCTTGTAAACTTGCAATACATCACAAGTGAAAACATTTACAAGGTCTTAAAAAATCTTAATAACATCTATATTTATTACTCAAATTCTGAAAATGAAAATGAGAGGCTTTGACGTTTTAAATTGTTATTTTTAAGTAAAAAAAAGTTTCCCGTCTTTTAATCTTTAACACTTTTGTTCTGCTGCAAATTCTCAAAAATTACTGGTCTTTTAAAATTGCTTGTAAATCTCATGTTATGCTATTATTACTAGGGCTGTCACTTAAAAAATCTTTTTCAATTTTTAAGACATAAGTTTTCATTGAATCGATTGTAAAATCCATTTTCCATTTCTAAAAAAAAGACGTTTCCTTTTTCAACGTCAAATAACGGACGAACGTAAAGAGAGCGCTGGAAACGCACAAGTCAGCAATATTTCTTATTTCTTATATATTTCTATATAAGTTTCGTGCAGAATAACAAACAGCAACAGGAGTGCAACATTCTCGAATAATAATATATATATATATGCAGAGGGGATGGCTGCCATAAGAAAAGAAAAACATCACTGCAGGCTTCAACCCGGCTGCATTTATGATTTAGGCAATTCAGAAATCTCTGAAATCGCGTCTTTACATTGACTTAACACTGAAATTATTCACGCCAGACGCCAGATGCTCTATTCGCGTTTGGTGTGAATGCAGCATAAGAGGTTGCTTTCGACGTCACTGGTTCTTATAGTTGCGTAAAATTGCTGGTATTTTATATCTAGCTTACTGCAACGAATACTGCACTTTCCGAATTCTTTATTTAATTTTTTCTGATTGTTTGTGAGTTTTGTTACATCTATATTTTTTATTGTTTAATTCTTTTAAAATGAATTGTGTACATATTTGGTTAAAATCGATTCCCTATTTTCATTTTCGAAACTTTTTTTTGGTTCGTCCGATCGATTGTGCAAATCGATTTTCAAACTAAAAGTGACAGCCCTAATTATTACCATATATTGGATTCTATCTGTTTTTATCAACTTGTGTTTCTTTCTGGAGCAGACTGATCATAGGCCTCATTGACCTAAGCTAACGCACTTCAGTTTTTAAGTGAAAAAACATTATTTGTGTTTAATTTTGGCAATCTTCACTCAAAAACTGAGGCCTATATTAATCTACTTCAAAAAGAAACACAAATCCCAGAAGAAAAGAAATTGATTGAATCCAAGATTTGGTAGTAAAATAGCATAATGAGAGGTTTACAGGCAGTTCTTTGTAGAACAGTCATTTTTGACCGGGAACACCACAAGGGTTATAAATGGGTAAATCCTTTAAAAAATTACAAATGACAAAAAAAAAGTAATTATACTCTGTGTGAACAAATTTAGTAAGTTGTAGTCCAATCTGATAACATTAAATAGCATTTTGGGGGAAAAGAAAATCCTTTCCAGATCATATTGACATGTAGCAAATGTAAATCTGGCTACAAATTATCATTGAGACTTGGGATGGACTAATTAAACTTGGACCAATAATCAACCTCAACACCGTTACAACTACATAGAACTGTGTTTAAACATTCAGAGCCACTTTATCCCATTTCTGTTCAGTTGATGTTCCATACAAGTGCAGTGATGTTCACTGTCTTCAGCACTGAAGACACACGCCAATGATTAGCTAATGGATGATCACTTCTTTTGAACTTTTTGATCGGTCCTGTTTTGTCCATCACTGGGGAATATCCTCAGCCAAAAGGCCTCGCTGTGGTTTCCCACTTGAAATGCGCGAGCTTTGCTTTGTCCAAGTTGAAGACCAGATGGTTAACCTGTTTCTCTGATATCTCATGCCTGTGGATTCCTCCACCATATGCAGCCTTTGGCAGTTCACATCAAGGCCAGTCAGCTGGAAGAGATACGAGTCTAATTATACATTCAACAACAGCTTGGAAAAAGTGGAGAAACTGGCCAAGTATGAAACATCATACGTGCTTCCGAAAACTGTCCTACAGATGCGCAGTTTACAGTCAGATAGCATTGTACCAGGTTTTACTGTGCTAAACATATAACACTTTTTCCAGGCCTGAAAGATGTTTTGTCTGAACGGTTTTGGCTGTTCCTCTGTGTTTTGTCTAGCGTGTGTGTATTTGTTTTACTTCTAAGTTTAGTCTACGGTTGGCAATTGGAATTGAACAGATAGTGCGGCTTTGATTACGATTCCAAATCCAACACTGCGAATAAAGTTGATCTTAGTTTCTGGCCTCTAGGCTTTGGATCAAACAGGAGAAAGAATGTGAGGCCAGCCACAATTCAATTGAAATTCATCTGGAAAAATGGATGTTATTAACTCTGCCTGCTTGGCTTTATATCGCATTCCTTTGATCAGTGACACATGTAATTATAGCTTATTAACTGCTTATTTGCTATCAACAGCTAGCAGTGGATCTTGTTTTCAGAGGCTTGTATTCATTAAGAACTGTAAGAAATGTTGCAAAACTATTAATTTCTAATCTATCTTGAGTGTTCTACCAGTTTTGAGAGTTTGATGCACTAATAAACAGTTTCTCTTATCCGAAGCATTAGAATTAATGATTAATTCTAGTGGAAGAATTAGTTTGGATGCACTGAATTGGCTTGAAGTCTGAAGTCTGTTTATTACTGTTTTGCATTCAAATATGTTCAGTATACTGGTGTAATATGTACAATAATGTTAGTTATATAAATTATTATAATTTGTATTAGTTGTATTTACCAAATTATTAATTTAGTTGTGTTCATGTATCATGTTTTATTAGTTTATAAATAAAATTCAAATAAATATAAAGCAATTATTTTATTAATAATAGTATTTTACTGTAATGCCTCTATATTGTAAAAAGAGCAGTGTAGTTATTGTTAACGAAAACTTTTGTTATTAATTGAAATAAAGCTGATGTTAAGTAAAACATAAATATTAAATAAAAAAAAACAAAACCAAAAAAAAAAAATCTAACTGAACTAAAAAAGGATTATGTTGAAGTGCATTACTACAATTACTAAGACTAAAACTGAAATAAAAATAAAATTAAAATATTTTAAAAAATTAAATAAAAAGAGCAAAATTACTCAAATGTGAAAATAAGAATGAATACTGAAACGATTAAAATCTAGCTATTTCAATACCAAAATAATACTGGAACAGACTTTTAATAAAACAAAGTAGAAAAAGTATGTTCAAGATGTACTAAATATATGTACCTTTAATGTACTAGCATACACCCTTTTAGGCGTAAATAAGGTACGGAATTGTAACTATTGAAAAGGTAGGCTTTTGTACCTAAAAAAATCCAACTTTAAAGGTCAAAAAGTCAAGAAAACTTTCAAACATATATAAAGGACAGATTTAAATGTCATCGTGGCATGTTTCTGTGACAGACGTGTGTTGAATTGCCCAAATGCCCCGCGGCGTAAGAGCACAGGAACGCTGTGCATCGTGTCTTACGCTGGATTTCAAGAGAGCGGTCCATTTAGCATCAGCGCTCCACGGTCAGCCCGAATTAGCTTGGGGTCAGTACACTGCCACACTGACACATCCATAAACACTGGATTCTAGCCAAAGTCTGCTCCATTATTTGTGGAGCGCTTGAATAAACACATGGGCTTGTGGGAGCGATGGTCATCATTATGTTTTTTTGACAGGAATCCCAAGTATGAAAGCTAGCGCTCTGCAGCGAGCCGAATAGAGCCAGGGCTTTGAGTGGTTGGGATATTTGATGAGCAGTTTGGTAATGACTCATTACACCACGGCGGGAACCAAAGCTCCCGGGGCTCGCTCCAGCTGTGTGCACCGACTGTATTGCACGCTACGGTCCCAAGGGAACCGAAATATGAACGGACCACCCAGAAACACCGGTTCGGTTGCACAGCAAAGCAGGGGATCTAACAGCGAATTCCCCTCGGTGCCGTTCTCGAATCCTTCATCTTTCACGCTGTTTTCCTCTTTAAGCCTGAAGCTGATTGAATCTGTGAGCCGCTGCCGGTTGTGGCCGCTCAGAAAGACTGTACTGAAGGTCACAGGAGAAGTAATCTGTTTACTCGGTCTGTCAACTTGTCCTGCAGTGGATTCTTTAGAGCCGTTGCACAGCCAGCAGTTGCACAATCAAAACCGGCCCTGGTTTAATATACGGATATTATGCAAACAGCTCAGCCTGAGTGTATTTATAGAGAAAAAGCGGGAGCCGTTCCAGTTGTCACAGACGCAGTACTGGAATAATAATCAGAAGAAATGAATGCATTGTGCCAGCTGTTACACTTTCCATTTATTATGACTCTCCAAAAGAAACGTTAACATGAACTAATAGATGAGACACTGGGATAGATTTTGATATTCATCATGTTAAAACAGACGCTATATTAGGACTTTAAGGTGGAGTGTGTGATGCATTCTCAGAATATGTCACAGGAGGCGCTGTGTGAGGGTCTGGAGGGGGATCGTGGAGCGGTCTTCTGTCAGGACGAAGACATTTAGCTCCCTCGAGAGTGAGAGTCTGTGTATGTCATCATGACCCGGCTCAGGTCAAGTCTGGAATACAAATCTCCTCGACTTGCTGCACTTGCACACACACACACACACACACACACCCAAAGAGAAAAAACTACAGTTACACAAATCTGCACAGCAGAGGGCTTTGCGTGTCATTCATTCTCACGTGAAGAAGAAGGGAAGGAGTCTGTCTGTCCCTGAACATACTGTAAATCACTGTGGGATGACCACTGTCTCACTGTCTGGAGCAAAATGCATTCAGAGACACTAACCTCTACTTTTATTATAACCGATGTCCTCTGATTCGCAGAACCACGGTCAATAAGATGCCCTAAAATAACCAATGCACTTTATGGGTCAATGGCATGACATATTCTATCTATTAAAATGCATTAAGAAATGTAAGTCATATATACATGGAGTTTAATACACCTTTTGTGTGATGAAGGTGTTTTACATGTCTGAATTTTACAGTTTACTTAAAGACTTATTAATATGAATATCCGAATGTGGAATGCAGTCATTTCATAAACTATTGTAACCGCGGTTGAAATGCATTATAATTTTCGTAGATTTCTAAAAATGTGTTGTTTTGTTGAAAGGAGTCACAATGAACAGTTAAGCATGCAATACAAGTATCATAAAATGCTTCGTAAGGTGAATTACAAGGCATAATTAAAGCATTAAAATAATTGTATATAAAGAGTTTGCACATGAATTAAGTTGGTCAAGGTGATACAATATTAATACAATAATGGAGAACTAAGCCTCATTAAAAGAATGAAAGTTGTATTCAATTTTTGCTCAAAATTCTGTAATAGAATTATTCATCACTCAACATCTACATAAACATATAATGTTATATTTAAGATTTGTGCACTGGTTTCATGATACTTGTTACATTTCTGGCCTGCTTTCTTTCAGTACATTGCTGGTGGCTTCCTGTGATAGAGACACATTCATAATCATTGTGCTTTAGTTCTGATCCTTGTGCTGTAAATGTTTGTGTAAGGAGTGTGTGTGGCTGTACGCTGGAGTGTGTGCACCTGTAAATTAGAAATGGGCGTTCACATACTTTCAGCCATATAATGTGCATTAAATTCTTCTTGCAGCGCTTCATCTGGAATAAAAAATATACACAGAAGACTGTTAATGTAGCGTTTATAAATGCAAAAAATGGCTTGCGGAGGAAAATTCAGCTTGGACCAATCCATCATGTGAGGGATCTGAGCCACCGAAGTTCCTTCTTAAAGAGAATTTCCTGTACAGAAAGCATCATTTCACATAAACCCTCACTTCCTCAGAAGGACCTTTGTGAAGCTTAACACAGAGCTATTAATCGAGAGTTTAGGGACGGGAATCCATGACTCCTAAAGACAGCCTTAGGAAATGTTTTGCTCCCATTCTCTCAGCGTTTGTGCTCATTTTTGTGGAGGAGGCTTGACAAGGACGTGAAATAGAGAGCGAGGGAAGACAAGAGCTTAATATAAACGTTTTCCCCCTTAATATTTCTCCTCATTATCTTTCAGTTCGTGACTGGCTCATAAATGGAAATCTACACAGTAAAACTGTTCAGCCCCACACTGACCTAAGGAGAAAAGATTGTAATTAATTGTAAGTCAGTGGTGGCTTTTAATTTATATGTGTGTGTGTGTGTGTGTGTGTGATGCATTAGTCACTTTCCCCATTGCATGAATTTCTATTGAACAGCGTTTAATGGTTAATTCAACCAAAAATCAAATTTTGTCAATTTACTCACCTTTTTTTTTGTGTGTGTTTTTTCTATTTTTGAAATGTATTTCTTTCTTCTGTTGAACATAAAAGAATATATTTTGAACAATGTTGATAACCAAACCAAGCTGACGGTAACCATATACTTCCATAATATGGTTTGTATGGATGTCAATGGCTACCGTCAACCCTTTGATGACCAAAATTCTTCAGAACCTTCTTTTGTGTTTAAAGAAAGAATGAATTCTGGGTGAACTGCACTTTTGTCACATGACCTCGTCATGTTCATCATGTGATGTCATCACAGTATGGGTAAACTTAAATTAGTCAGGCGTCTAATTAGCATCTGTAAGTAAAAAACAATCATTATGCATAATCAATGTGGAATGTCAAGTCAAAAAATGTTAAAAATTGTGGTTGATGTTGGTTTTGAGAGGAACATGTGTCACACTGGACATGCAAGGTGAAGTCAAGTGCAATGCATTGTGGGATACCTTAAATCTTTGCAGATGTTTTATACAAAACAATTACAGCACGTTGAGTCTAACATTAGGAATCAAACCCAGGACAGCATTTTGAGCTAATACTTTTCAGCCAGTCAAGAGCTAGTTTGGGTCAGATAGAAAACAATAACCCAGGGAAAGGAGCGCAGGAGTCTCAAGCTATCCACTGTGCCACCCAGACTCCCTCTTCATCTTTTCCAAATCAGTCAAACATCTGCGAAGAATGAAAGCTTCACCATTAATGCAGACTCAAGCGTGGCGAGCACTTCAAGTGCATCTGAGATAAACTTGACACTTTTATCAGCGTCCAATAACGAGACATCAGAAACAGTTTGGAGAACAAAGAGCCCGAGAGCGTCGCTTGAGTTAACACCGTTTGTGCTAAACATGTTTCTCAAACCAGCTGATGGCTTCCATGTTTCAGATCCTTTGAGTTTCTACATTTAATGCATCATCACAATCTCTTTTACCAATGTTACATTCATTTCAATCTTTATTTTGAGTATAAGACAGCATTCGATAGAAATTCTCATGTGAGAATACTCAAATCTGATATGCATTTGCTTTAGATTTTAATCTCATTGATCAGAGTGAGAGTCAAATGTGTTTTCATTATCATTAAAGATACATTTTTTTAAGTTATTTTCTGCTCTCCAAGCCTGTTTGTATTTGATCCAAAATAAGCAGTAATATTGTGAATATTTTCACTATTAAAATGAACTGTTTTATATGTGAATATATTTTCAAATGTTATTGATTAACTTATTTCAAAGCTGGATTTTTAACATCATTATTTCAAATGATCCTTCAGAAATAATTCTAATATTCTGATTTGCTGCGCAAAAACATCATCATCATTATAATAATAATTATATTATTATGTTTAAAAAACCTGAGTATTTTTTTAAATACTCAACTGTTTTAAATAATAATAATAATAATAATAATAATAATAATAATACATGTTAATGTAATGGTGCTGAAAATTCAGCTGCACATTACAGAATTAAATATATTTAATATTATAATATTATTATAATATTATATATATTTAATATTTAAATATTTTCAAAAGTAATTAACTTATTTCAAAGCTGAATTTTTACATCATTAATTCACATGATCTTCAGAAATCATTCTAATATTCTGATTTGCTGCTCAAAATCATCATCATCATTATAATCATATTATTATGTTGACAACAGCTGAGTATTTTTTTAAATATTCAACTGTTTTAAATAATAATGATAATAATTATAATAATAGATGTTTCTTGAGCACTAAATCATCATATTTTCATGATTTCTGAAGATCATGTGACACTGAAGACTGGAGGAATGATGCTGAAAATACAGCGGAGCATCACAGGAATACATTACACTTTACAATATTTTCAAATATAAAGCAGCTATTTCAAATAGTAAAAATATTTCACAATATTACTGCTTTTGCTGTATTTTGGATCAAATAAGTGCAGGCTTGGTGAGAAAACATCAAACATTGTACTGTTCAAAAATTTTCGACTGGTAGCGTAACTGAAATAAAGAGACGTGATTGTTCTTTTTCTTTCAGATTCGGACCCGAGCATGAGGACGCTTAGCACTCCCAGTCCCGCTCTCATTCTGAAGCCAAACCCTCCTCAAACAGTCCCAAACGGCCATGAAACCTCGTCCACGTCTTTTACCGTCACTGGCGAAACAGTGGCGCTGGTACACGCGCCTCCAGGATCTCGCTCACGTCCTTCCAGAGTCGCCCCCAGCGCCCTCATCGACGCCCTGCCCGACCCCGTGTTATTACAGGTGCTGTCTTACCTGTGCACCCCTCAGCTGTGCCGCTGCGCTCGAGTGAGCCGCCGCTGGTATAACCTGGCCTGGGACCCGCGGCTCTGGAGCACCATCCGTCTGACCGGAGAGCTGCTGAGCGCTGACCGAGCCCTCAAAGTGCTCACCCATCGCTTGTGTCAGGACACTCCCAACGTGTGTCTGACCCTGGAGACGGTGGTGGTCAGCGGCTGCCGGAGACTGTCTGATCGAGGGCTGCGTGTGGTCGCTCAGTGCTGTCCAGAACTGCGGCGTTTGGAGGTTGCGGGCTGCTATAATGTGTCCAACGAAGCAGTGTTTGATGTGGTTTCCCAGTGTCCCAATCTGGAACATCTAGACGTGTCAGGTAATATTGACAGACTTTGCAGTCGGTGAGTCCAGTTGGGTGAATCTCATGAAACCTGTCAAGAACAGGCTCCAGCTGCTAACCCTCTAGTTGAAAAAATTTAATTGGGAGAAAATAATGCATATTTTAGGATCGAAAAAAAACAAAACAAAAAAATCATTAATTAAAATGCATGATTAAATAATTCTGATAAAAAAATATTATTATTTATTATTTTATTTTATTTTATTTTTTTTTGGGGGGGGGGTGGGGGGGGGGTTGGTGAAACATGACCTCTTAATATATTTCCTTGGGTGAGTCTCATGACATGTGTCCAGAATATGTGATAAGAATGATTTTATTCCAATTTAAAGTGATTTTTTTTTTATTACTATATAATTACATTTTATGACAATTTATTTTAATTCGCTTAGTGAAAAATGTTTATCTGTTATGTAAGTATTCATTATACATTATATATTAAGTAATATGTAATGTATGCACATCAATAAATGATAATGGTTTTGAAAAGGGGTTGCTTTTCAGCTGGGAATTTACATTATGGTAATGAGAATTGGGGATTTTTTTTTTGTATTGAAATGAAGTAAAAAAAAATCATTTTATTTTTTGCCTTTTAATTTTGGGGTGAAATATGCATGGTTTCTGAATATTCTTAATATATTCTTATTCTTATAAATTATATTTTACAAGAAAATTAAGCTTATTTTATAATCACTTTGGGTTATGGAAACAACTTTCTTCATGCAATGCATTGTTGTAGGTATGCATGAAATGTTTTTTCTTTTAATTTCAAGTATTATCATGTTTACTTCTCATATGCATTGGCATGGCACATCCATTACTTGGTCAACGAGTAAAACATGTTGTCTCTTGATTACTTTCAATAGCTCTTGTGATTAATTAGCTGCCATTAAGCATCAGAAAGCCATGTTTGGTTGTAGATTTATTCAGGGAGTGATTCAATGTGGTAAAGTTTTTCTGGGAAGGCTGGGAAAAACATTATGCGATCCAGGAATCGCTGCCAGTCTTTCTCTGGAGGAAGCTCTGCTCAGTTTTGAAAGATGGACTGCTAACCTCAAACAAAGAGCAAGAGTCTGTCTGCTGAGTTCATTGTGCGAGTCACACATTGTACTGTACAGTTATTCATCATGTAGAGGGCACAGCATGCATTCTGCTTTCCACAAGTAATACACCCTTTGTTGCAAAAATATCCTAAATTTCTTTAGGTTACATTTACTTTTAAAAGCAGGTAGTATAACTGTAATAGGAGCAAAAACAGATACTGGCTGCTTTTTGTTCCATATTATATTTCTGGGGTTTATTTCTTTATTATTTTTCTCTGTTTTGTCCTATTTTATTTGGCCTATATTCACTGTATTACATTCATTCACCTCGATTTGAAAACCTAATGTAGACTCTAAATTTCAGAATTTTAAAGTAATTTTATTAGACTGTTTTCCTGTTTCCCATGAGACATTTCCTTTTTTCTCAGCGGTCTTTGCAGTTCCAGTACAAGATCTTGATTTATTGCTTGAACAAGGATCAAAACAACAGGAACTGATGCTCAGACATATGCTTAAAGACATCTAAAAAAACAAGAAATGGTCTGACGGCTTTTATATAAGACAGGAAGAGTAAATAATGGCCCCCTGTTTTAAAAGGTCATAACAGTTATGTGGACAGAACATAGTGTAAACTGTACAGTGGCCAGAACACAGCTTATAGTTATAATTTGTATTAATTTAGCATAATAACCAGGTGTGCACATAAGTTTTTCAGCATGGAGCACCTGGAGATTGGGTTTGGTCTTTACATTGCCATTATGTGACCCATTAAATATAACTATACAAATTAATTAATAATAGTGATGGTAATATTACATTTATTTAGTTAGTTTTTTAAAAATAAATACATAATAAACAAAATAATAATTTTATATTTTAAAATAAAAAGGGAGTATTAATATATATATATATATATATATATATATATATATATATATATATATATATATATATATATATATAGTAGACTTAAAAATACTTTTTTAATGAATTTTCAACATTTTCAAACATAAAATCAGCAAGCTTTTATTTTGACGGGTTGCTGTCAAGTAAGTATAGGTGCTGCCCTGAAATCTCAACAATCAGAAGTCCCCACTTATTTATTTTACCGTATGTCCATTATCTTTAAAGTCGACGTGAAATGGATTTTATTTTAATTTGTTTATTTTTTTTTATTTAAAAAAATAAAAAATAGTTGTATGTCGGAGTCTAGTTGCAGTTTTTCTTACGATCAACTGCAAAATTCCATTCAGTTCTGCTGTCATCCAATTTAAAATTTATAGACGGAACCAAGTCCCTGCCATACGTTTATTACGTTTCGATATTCCATTTCACTTTAATACACAGTATGTCACAATATGGAAGAAAATATCAGTCACTACTCTGAACTTTATATAAACCTACTTTAGTCGTCAAGCAAGGCTTTCTCATTGCATATGGAATTCAGCAATAATATCTTGATTTGTGTTCGGAAGATGAACAAAGTTCTTACATGTTTGGAACGACATGAGGACAAATAATTAATGACAGAATTTTCATTTTTGGGTGACCTATCCTTTTAATTGTTCTAGTTATGATAATATCTCTTTCCATTTCCTAAGGCTGCCCTAAAGTGACCTGTATCAGCTTGACAGAGGAGGCGACTCTACAGCTCACACCTCTACATGGACAGCAGATCGGCCTGCAGCACCTGGACATGACAGACTGTGTATCACTGGAGGATAAAGGCTTGAGGACCATTGCATTTCATTGTCCGCGTCTCACACACCTCTACCTGCGGCGCTGCAGCCGGCTAACAGACGAGGCCCTGCGACAGCTAGCACTGCACTGCACCGCTTTACGTGAGCTTAGCCTTAGCGACTGCCCTCTGATTGGAGACTTTGGCTTACGTGAGGTCGCTCGCCTTGAGGGCCGTTTACGCTATCTGAGCGTGGCGCATTGTATGCGCATAACAGACGTTGGACTGCGTTATGTAGCACGTTACTGTCCGCGGCTCCGCTACCTGAATGCGCGGGGATGCGAGGGGCTAACAGACCAAGGTTTGAGCCACTTAGCTCGCAACTGCTCCCGATTGCGGTCTATAGATGTTGGCCGCTGCCCGCTGGTGTCAGACGCCGGGTTGGAGGTGTTAGCACGCTGTTGTGAAGGGCTACGAAGGCTGAGTCTGAGGGGCTGTGAGAGTTTGACAGGGAGAGGGCTCATGGCGCTAGCAGTGGGATGTCCCGAGCTGCAGTTACTAAACATACAGGAGTGTGAGGTGCCACCTGAGGCACTTCGACTGGTCCGACAGCACTGCAGACGCTGTGTTATCGAACACACTATACCTGCTTTCTACTGAGGGGACAGGTTGGGGACGCCAGAGGTGTCGACCTCTTAGAAAAACAGATGTTTATACTTTTTGCATTCCTATGACTGCCTGATGAGATGCAACAAGGAGGATATGTCTCAAAACATGGTACTGGGGTGCTTAGTCCAGGAGTCACCAAACTTGATCCAAATTTGCCTCAATACACCTGCCTGGAAGTTTCAAGTATACCTAGTAAGACCTTGATTAGCTTGTTCAGGTTAGGGTTGGCGCTAAAACTCCTCTTTTTCTCGCTCCTTCATCCTCCATCCTATGACTTTGGCTGCGTTCCAGTTCACTTTTGTTATAACCTTCACTCGCTAACTTCCTTCCAGCTCATTACTCGGATGAACATCATTGATTACGTTGCATGAGTACCCACTACTGGCTGAATGGAATGGGCTGAATTGGAACATCCTAAGCCCTTCATCACTTAGAATATGCTATGGAATTGGTTTACTGTTAACACATGTCCCCTTACAAAATAGTTTGGTGAAGAATTCTATATGTATAAAAGAAATTCAAAAATGGTTGCAGGGATTCCCTTGAGGGCAAGTGCACAGAGAAGTTTGTTAGTGCATGTCTAAAAGTGAACTGGAATGCAGCCTTGTCCTTCTCTCATCCTGAGGGGTTTGGAGCTAAGACACAAGGAAAGGAAGTGAGGAAAGGAAAGAGGATGCACAGATAAGAATTGAGAAGCACCCCTGCACTCCAGGGCTGAGTCTGGTGACCCCTGACTTGATAAGGACCCCTCTGCCCTGGAATGCCACTCATGCAGAGTCTAGCTCCAACACACCTGACCAAAAGTAATCTAGTAATCCTGACTGTAATTGGTTGGTTCAGATGTGTTTAAATTGGGTTGGACCTAAACTCTACAGGACAGAGGCCTTCCAGGAGAAGGGCTGGACATTCTTTACCTAGTTAATCAATTTGCTTTCTACTGCAGTGTTTCCTAACCCTGTTGCTGGAGGCAGACCAACAGTACATTTGGAATGTCTCCCTACTAACAAGCAAATGAGTTTGAATTAGATTTGTAATTATGAAGAGTTTGAAAATGTGTTCCGTGTCTTCACAAACAAGTATGGGAAACACTGGTCTTCTGCCGAAATTCTGGAGCAACTCAAGGGTGTCAACCCCTGCTCCTGAAGGATCAATGTTGTGCAGAGTTTAGCTCCGACACACCTGTCCAGACATTTCTAGTAATCCTAAAGAACTTGATTAGCTTGTGTTTAATTCATGTTAAAGTTAAACTCTGCAGGGCAGTGACCCTCCAGGTGCAGAATAGGTCACACCTGACCTAGTGAGACAACTTGTTATCTACTGCAGTGTTTTCCAATCCTGTTTCTGGAGGCAATCAAACAGTACACATTTTGGGGGTCTCCTTTATCTGACCCATCCACTTCAAGTCTAGTAGTCACTACTATCAAGCTGATGAGTTTATTAAGAGATCTTTGATTAGGAAGAGTTTGAAATTCTGGCGCAACTCAGTGCTTCTGGAGGATCACTGTCCTGTGGTCCTTCAGGTGGAGACATGTCACCTCTGACCTTATGAATCAGTTCGTTGTCTACTGCAGTGTTTCCCAACCCTGTTTTTGGAGGCACACCAACAGTAGACATTTTGGATGTCTCCTTTATCCGACCATCCATTTCAAGTCTTGGAGTCTCTACTAATGAGCTGATTAGCAGACAAGCTTGATTATCTTGTTCAGATGTATTTAATTTGGGTTGGAGATAAACTTTAATGGGAAGTGGCCCTCTGGGAGCAGGATTGGACACCCCTGACCTATTGAGTTAATTTGCTGTCTCCTACAGTGTTTTCTTACATTGTTCCTTAAGGCACACCACCAGTGCAATTTTGGATGTCTCCCTTGGGGACTTGGGAGACACTGGTTCCTGCCTACTCTGGGGTCTCAAACTTTGCTCCTAGGGGAGACTGTCAGCAGAGTTTAGCTCCAACACACCTGGGGCCCGTTTCACTAAGGAGGTTCAACCAACTCTGAGTTGACTTACCCTGAGATGAGAAGCTTTTCGGTTACAGAACAGTTGAAATTAGTTGGTTTAATCAACTCTAAATTGACTGACTCTGAGTTAAGCGCGTGCACCACAACTATAAAAATCCATTATCAATCTTCAGTCTCAATACAAATGTAATTCTTCTCAGTGTTATATCACAGGTGAAAACTGGCAGAATGTTAGTTTAATGAACTAATAGCTAATCATTTTATGGTATCTCACGGTCAAATATATATAAATATATATATAATCATATTAATAATAATATTTTAAGTGCATTTTTCTTATTTTACAAATTATCTGCCAATAGAGTAAGAAAAATACAGCAGTGGCTATTTACACTAAGTGGAATTAACATACTTTCTTACTGATAGATCCTATTTACAGTAGGCTAAGTGCAAGTAGCTCTAGATGCTATTTACAGAAAAAAATGTACAGTGAAAATTGTGATATATTCTATTTACCATGTAAAAGTTGCAGTTCTTTGCAACAGGCTAAGTGTAAATAATAATTAGATGCTAATAATACTTTATACTGGAGGATACATTTGCACCTCAGTATTGTTATACATTAACAAGATTATAAATTATTATATTTATTACAATTATAAATAGTTGCATCATTATTAAACACTCATTAGGCACTTTACTTCCACTTTTAGAACATTTTGTTCATTTTTAGTGAAAATAAATTCTAATGTGACATGTGATGGGAAAAGTGAGAAGAACGAGCTCGGCAAAAGCCGGATCAATTGCATTACAAGCTAGAAAAAAAAAAAAAAACCTTAGTAAGAAGAGCATTTTTCCAACGTGCATCAATTGAGTGTTTAAAAAGGGGGAGGAGACCGAAAGAAACTCTGGGTTTACTGAAGAAAACATGCTCCTGACCAGGTTAGGTTCATAGAGTAAGTTACCATGGTAACTGAGTCTGAGTATAAGATACTTCTCTTTCAGAAACGGGCACGACTTATCCTGCTCTCTCGGGTTTGACAAACCTTCCATTCTGAAACAGAAAATCTAGAGTTTCCCTCATTTCAAGGTTAACATACTCAGAGTTTTCACTTAACCTGCTTTGTGAAACAGGCCCCTGCTTAGAAGTTTGTAAGGAACTTGATGAACTTGTTTAGATTTCATTTTAATTTGGGTTGGAGCTAAACTTTGCTGGAAGGTGGCTCTCCAGGAGCCAGATCAAATTCTGGTCATAAAGGGACACCTTCCCTGCAGAGTCTAGCTCAGTGTTCTCAAACATAATTCCTGGAGGGCCACAGTTCTGCAGGGTTTTGCTCCAACCCTAATCAAACACACCTGATCCAGCCAATCAAAGCCTTCAGGATTACTAGAAACTTCTAAGCAGGTGTGAACTGAAGCTGGTTGAGGCTAAGCTCTGCAGAGCAGTCACTGAGTTTGAAGCTGTAAACCTAATTAAACCAGTTCTTCAGGATTACTAAGAATCTCTGGACAGGTGTGCTGGAGGCCTTACAGGAGCGAGGTTTGATATTAATGGATATTAATATTAATTCTAACCTTGTGACAATTTTGGCAGTAGCATGTCGAAGGAAGGTCCTTAGGTTTTGAGACACATCTGGTGCATAATGTTGCTTCTTGCAGAGCTGTACCATGCTCTTGTAATAAATAAATAAAAATTGCCTACATGACATATAGCATAATATTTATCACATGGAAGAGATGTATTATATTACTGTACGTCACCAGTAAGCTGATGTTTCCTAAGGGTCTGAACTATGTTTATTTGGGTTGATTCATGTTGTGTTTTCTACAAAAGCTCTTTAGCTGGTTGTCCAGAGTCTGTCTCATTACATTGTTTACTTTAACTTTAACTTTAGCAAACTTTAAAACTTTTAATAATGAACTACTTGCTTTTTCCATAGAAGTGGTGAATAAGATGATATTTTTTTTTTTTTTTTTTTTGGGTGAACTATTCTTTTACTAACAAATCTTACTAGTTTACTTCAGAAAAATTATATCTGATTTCAAGAGACCATCTCTGTTCAAAATAACTAGGAAAATATGGGCATTTGCACTTTAAAGGGCATTACTGACAATCCCAAAATTACCCAAAGGTCTTAAGTCTTTTATTCGATATTCCCCTCAGATAACGCTAGTCAAGGATTACATGAGATTTGTAAATTGTTTCATTTTGTGAAAGCAATATGTTGCTGCTAAAAACACCCAATAAAGGGCTACTTATTTACAATCAAATGTCTTCTTTCATTTGTTGTATCTATGAACAATAAGGAAAGTGACAAGGATAACACATACAAAAGAAAAGAAGGTTCCTTTGATTGATGTAGTGCAGAGAATAGTAACATTAGACTTGGAAGAAAACAGGAACGTTAAAGCATCCACCAGAGATGTCAGTTCTTTGAGAGATTAGCTATATTTGAATGAGATATGTCTTCAGGAGGATCCAAAGTCTTGCTTGTTCACACTATTGACCACAGTGGCACTTAATAGATATTTCGGTAACACTTTATAATAACTGCACACTATTAATCAATAATTAAGCATTAGTAAACAGATAATTCATAACTTATAAAGCATTAATAGACAGTAATAAGCAGTTTATAAATACAGATATAAATGCTTTATTCTTGATTTAAAAGCATATCTATAATGTGTTTAATAATTGTATTTTCATACTTTATTCATGATCAATTTATCATTACTCAATGAAGTATAGCATTATTTACAAACCAGTTATTTAGGAGTTGCCAGTGATTCATAAGATCACAAGAAATGTAGTAAATGCAGGTAGTTATAAAGCATTTAGTAGTGGTCAGTTAACTATTTATGTGAGCTCATCTAAAGTGAGGACTAGTTATGCCTTGTAAAGCATTTATAAAGGATATTTAAAGGCTCAGTTTTATCTTCTAAACAAAAAAACGGAAACAAACACAACACAGTGATACAGAACATAGAAATATTAACAGCCTTTAAATCTCAATTGTAAAAGCTTTACAAGGCATAAATAGTCCTCACTTTAGATGAGCTCACAAAAATAGTTAACTAACAACTACATATGTTTTATAACTACCTGAATTAACCCTGAATTACAGTAGAAATACATGTTAATAAACCATTTATTAACACTATAAGTAACTATTACTATATTTCTGAATAAAAAGATGTATGAATGCACATTTAAATAGTTTATTAATCATTTACTTACAATTTCTAAGTGATCTTATGAACCACTGACAACTCCTTAATAACTGGTGTGTAAATAATGATATACTTAATTTAGAAATGATAAATTGATCATTAATAAAGTATGAAAAAACAATTATTAAATACATTATAGATATACTCTTAAATCAGGTATAAAGCATGTATATCTGTATTTATAAACTGCTTATAAAATGTCTATTAATGCTTTATAAATGATGAATTAACTGTTTCCTAATGCTTAACTAATGATTAATAGCATGCAGTTATTATAAAGTGTTACCGATATTTCCCCTCAAATAAATCCTTAGCAAGATCCATTAACCTAGGAACATCTCAAGTCAGATGTGCATTACCCTCAGGATAACCATAATCATAACTTGTTTCAGTTGTTAGTATGAATCACTACTATACAAGCAAAGATGAAATCAATTACTCAGTGAAATGGTAAAAATGTGATTTGTTGTTGCAGCTGTGTCACACAAAACCTAATTCTGCTTGCATGGGAAGAATTTGCATGATAAACGTGTAAAAATAGGGAAAATCTATATGTTTATATATTAAAAAGTAACTTGCTGACATGCCAGTGCTTGTTCATTAAAAATTAGTACAATTAGTAAGAGGCTGTGTCTAATATAAAGCTAATCAGTTGGCTGTCATGTGGTTTCCTCGTGATCACATGGGGCTGGTCTGGTGAAATGACCTCTTGAAATGAATATAGGACACATCCTGAGACGCAGCTTAGTGTGTGTTGTCTATATAGCTGTCAATTATTGTTCTGTAGTCTACAGTGTGCTATGAATGAGTTGGTTAGTGGTACAATGAGTCCATCTCACTGATTTAGTGTGTTTCTGTCTCTCTCTCTATGGCTGCAGTTGGTCCTAAGCAGCTGTATTTATTATTTTCTGCTGCCCTCTGTTGGTTAATGTCTGTTTCTGCACTTAATTTACATTCATTATGGAGTACTGGTGTACTACTTCCATGTACAAGAATTTATAAGTTAACAACATATGGTATGGAACGATAATTTGTTACACTGTTGTCATTAAACCTATTTATGTGCCATGTTTTGTGCAACGAGTGGCAATCTCAGAAATTAATATGGATATTTAGATTTTTTATTTAATAACATTTTTAATGAATGCACATTTTTGGTAATCCAGTCAAATGAGTCAGGAAAGATGTTAAAATTCATAAAAAAACAAAAACAAAAACAAATCCACAACCCTCAGTCGAGCATATGTGGAAAATAATGTGCTGTATAAAGACTTAAGCTGTAATTTAATTATATCTTACATCATCCTGCTGCTTATACAAAATGTAATGAACAGAGCAAAAATGGCATAGTATGCTATTATTAAGTAACATTAATAATAATAATGATAGCAATTATTACAATTCAATTCAGAAAAGCACATTTTAAAAAAGTAATATAATTCTTAATATTGTTATAAGCACACGATCGGTAACCCTAAAAAAAATGCTAAAATAAACCTTATTTGATGTCTACTATTTTTTTTTTTTAAACAAAAGACATGATCACAGTCTTTTAGATTTTGTTTTAATAAATAAATTGAAAATTGCAATATTGAGAACCAGAAAAAGGCACTTTAAAAAAGCTACTCAAGCTAGTAGATTGGGTGTTGACCGTAATTACGTTGAGCATTCCTGTAGATTTAAAGGCCTGCTTCTCCTGATTACATTCAGTTAAAATAATTACAAATATATGGGTCGTTGTACCTTTGAGCATATGATATGAACATGTGAACACAAAACTACATTCTAATTATTATTATTATTCCAGATAATTGTTTTAACAACAAAGAGCTTTATCTCTGATTTAAAATATGCAAATTACAACATATTTTGTTGTTGTTGTTTTTAAATATAGCTACTAACTGAAAACATATTTGAAATCTGTAGGTATGAATAATTGTGCTCTTTTCTAATTACCCTAGAAATGAGCACAATTATTCATACCTACAGATTTCAAATATGTTTTCATGAGCGGTTTAAGGACATTTGGCCACAAACTACAGGATATCACCTGAATACACTGATACTCATCAAGAGCCACATAACAACTCAACAAATAATCCTTCATGACATAAAATACACAGACATTTTCAGTTAAACACAAGACACGTGCCATAATGATTTTCTAAGAGCAACAATAAACGGGCAATAAGTTGCAAACACCAAAATCAAAGACATTTTTGGCATAGATACGTCTGACAGAAAATGAATATGCATAGATTATTAGCATGTCAAACCAAACTTACACCCCCCCCCCCCACATAAAAAATAATAAAATCACATATACAGCGATGAGATAGTTTCTTATGCCAATATATGACTGTTAAAGAGGTTTGAATGCAGAAAGAACATGATAAACAAAAATCATAAGATGATTTTAAACGGCATTTGATGAGTTTTTGCAATTTTTGGGTGGGACTCAAGGATCCCTTTGCATTGCAGCACTTGATGCAAAGCCACAGATATCTGTTCAGTTTGAAAAGAGTGAATGTGTGAAAGTACACAGGGTTGAAAAGAAGAAAACTGATGTAAATATAAAGACTACACAGACTGTACATGTACACGACTACAGACCTACAATACTGTTCTAATAGAATGACATACAACGAGGAAATAAGCAAAGGAAAACTGAGGCTATCTGCAAACCTATCCCTTCCAAAACATTCCTGTGTGAGATATCCACGTCCATTATTTGCCTTCATATTTGGGGTTGATAACAGTTGTGACGGCACTCTTGTAGATGGGGTTCTCTCCCTGTGAAACACACAAAAATCCGATTTTGAAACTAAGAAACAAATATACAGCCCAGTTTAACTTCATGATGTCCTCTAAATGCATTTACACCCCAAGAAAGTCCCAAAAACACACATGCAGCTGTACATTACTCATATATATTTTGATGAACATATTAATATCCAATGAAGAAAACCAAAATGTTATGTGAAACGCTCGTTCGATATGACACAGCACTGTCAGATGCACATGCTGTAGCCGATTGGTGAGTTATAACGAACACTTCAATTAATAAATATATCAATATTTTGTTTCAAGGATGGAATATATAACAAATGGTGGTCAGGTACAGAAACACACACACACATACACTCTGAAAAAAGGCCATGCAGAGAGAGGAGAGGATTACAAACTTAGAGAGCCACAGCTTTACGTCCATAGATTGGGTTCTTGAATTTATTAATAGGGCTCTTGTAAATTGGATTGTCTGTCTGAGAGTGGACAGGGACAGACAATAGATGAAGAAACAGATGAAGAAACAGAAGAGCTGAAATCATGACAACACATTGAGAGAATAAAAGGGATGGAGGTCTGAGAGTGATGGGAAGAAGATGTCATCAACATCAAGGGAAAATGAACCAAAGCATGCATATGGAGTTTAAATGAAGATGGAATAAAAGGTTTCCACTTTGATTAACTTAATTCAGAAATGAACGGTATGTATTACAGATTAAATGTATATTACATGCATTTAGCTGAACTTAAGAGTAAGTTTTTACATCTTTATTTGCAATTTCATAATTACGTCTGTTGCCTTTGAAATATGGTTAAATGTGTACAAACATTAATGGTGAACTAAAATGCTGCAATGAAACATGAATATCGTGTGTTTTAATATATTTGTAAAATCAAGTGTATTTTTTTAAAGCATGACAAAAAGATGATTAAAACAATAATTTAAAATGTACTTAAATCGTGCATTATTTGACATGATTACAAAAGTGTGTTAAACAGTCATGAAAGTGTCTCTGTGTGTCTTTTACTTAAATACAATTTAATTATGTGCACTAAAAATACATTCTTTTGAGAACTGAAGTAGAGTGTTATGGTTCTGTTTTTAAAGGTTAATAGGTTCCACCTGTTCTCATTCACAAACTGGATATTTAAGAGACCTGGATCCTTTGTGAAGACCATCCTGCATTCGATATTGGCTGGACCATTTGCCATTTGTCAATTTTAGTTTAATTCTGTTATCAGTGCTCGTGCAGTACAATTAAGTGCACTTCTTTTTCACAGATCTGCTCAGAAAGTGAGCCAGCAGAGGGCAGCAGAGCATCCTCCTGACTGACCCACGACACACCCAGAAAAACCAGGCCCTGAAACTCCAGAAGCCTTCGCTTTACTTCCACATCTGATCTAAAATCCAGACGCAGCACTCGTAAAGAGGAAAACCACACTTCTGATGAAACAATCCTGGAATTTTGGAAAGTTTAAAAACTTCAAGTTTTAAAGCACAAGCTCGAATAAAATATTTATTGGTCCAGTTTAATTTATTAAAATTTTTTTCATACCGTGTCCCACTTGGCGTTCATCTTCTCCTTCTCAAACTTGGCGAACTCGCGGCGGTCGTGAATGATCATGAGCAGCTTCCAGATCAGCAGCAGAGCTAGACCAATCAGAACGATGCCTGTGACCACGCCCGCTACGATGGGAATGATGTCAGGACCCGCCGGGCACTCTGCCAAAACAAGCACACCTCACTTCAGTAAAGGGGTCATATGATGATGCTAAAAAAACATTGTGTTGGGTATGTGGTGTAATGCAATGCGTTTATGTGGTTTAAGGTACAAAAACACTTTATTTTCCACATACTGTACATTATTGTTTCTGCTTCTGAAACACATTGATTTTTACAAGGCTCAACGTTCTGAAAAGCAAGGTGTGCTCTGATTGGCTGAATACCTCAAGCCTGTGACGGAAATGTTACGCCCATTACCATATTTGGAAACACACATCATCTCCACGACAACAATACTACAGCGAGAATAAAAGTTAAGCCTTCTTTCTTTGATAAACATTTGGGGGCGGAGTTATGCAAATCTTCCCACACAGTAGCTATGTTTCCATCTACCTATTTTTATGTGCATTTCGTAATATCGCATAAAAAACGATGAATGGAAACTGCAAGATGCGCATACATTTTAGGATATTTGATTAGGATACACTTTTTATCCAATAAGAAAACATTTGCATAAACTACGATGGAAACACATTTACTGAAATTCCTCCATCAAATCGAATCGTTGGATGAAAACAGTGCTTTATTTGCAAATATTTAAAGCAACATTCCAATTTTGCGCATAAATTTAATTTGACTCTTTGGTTGGAAACAGATATATAGATTTGTGGGGTTGTGTTTGAATGAGACGTTTTAGGAAGGCGTGGATGAGTCTATCTCTCTTTGGGTTTGAGACTTAAAGGTCCTTGCACACAGAGTACGAAATCTTCCTATGCGTTTTTTTTAGTTGTTTTTTTTCGTGATCCTTTCTTATCAAAATGCTGGCTATGGATGCGAAAATGCAGAAATTCGAAACTGATCCGAATTTTTTTATGATGAACAAAGTTTCATAGGCAGTGTATAAACATGATTGACACAAGACCTTTAGTCTTTGCAACTTTACGGATCTTATATACTGTAGGCCCCAACAGCTTGAAACCGCATCATATGACCCCTTTAAAGCAAACTAACACTCATCTGCTAAAGTAACAACACAAGTGACACAAACTCAGGTATCTAAAGCATGTCTCTTCTCTGTACTGATACGAAGCCTCACCTAGAGTCTCCACCACATGCACCTCCTTCTCGGTGTTGTTGACGGCGTAGGTGTAGTAGAACCAGCAGTCGTTGGCGTCTCTCTCCTTGCAGTGCATGAGGGGGAAGGCCTGCACCGGCTGAGGGAGCTTATCTCTGTCCTTCACCTTGATGAGGTTAAAGTAGTTGCAGTCTTTCTCACAAGTGTCTTTCTTCTCTCCTGTGCCAAACGCTCGGCACTGCACACACTCCCTGAGACAGGAAGAGTGGATTGTGAAACCTACTTAAGTTTTGGGGGGTTTTCCCACAGAGCAAAAGGCAAAGATATATAAATGTTAACACTGCATTCCTTACAAACTCTGCAAAGAAACAGGGCTGATGTTGACAAATAATGAAAAACTCAGTTACACTTTTTTTATTAAAGTGGCCTTATTACAGTGTAATTATACATATTTATGTACTGAGATTGACTACATTACTAACTGTATGGCTAGGGTTAGGATTAGGTTTGGCTTAGGGATACTTGAATGTAATTTTGCATAACGTATTATTACTATAATAGTAAGTACATTTAACGTGTAACAAGGACACCTTAAAATAAAGTGGGTTACACTTTATTTTAAGGTGTCCTTGTTACGGGGTAGTTACACATTTAAGTACTGAGTAATATTAATTAACTACATGTACCTCCTATATGGTTAGGGTTAGGATTAGGTTTACTTGCATGTAATTATGCGTTATTAATTGTAATTATAATAGTAAGCACATGTATTACGTGTAATAAGGACACCGTAAAATAAATGGTTAGCATAAAGTGTTACCAAAAATTCTACTCTCTGAACTAATACAACAACAGCTGGCCATACAGCAAATAATAATACTTTAAAAAATAATAATTAATATAAATCTGAAAATATATTTTTAAATATTAAAACACTGGCAAAGCACACACACACACAAACACACACATTATTTATTTACCTGTTTCTTTATTTTAAATTATAATAATATTTCACAATATTGTAGCTTTAATTTATTCATTTATTTATGCTTTACAAACTTAATTTCAACATTATTTTTCAACTTTTGACAAGTGGTGTCACACTTTTACAAATCTATGTTTACCCAACGAATAAAGGATTTTTACCCTAAAAATAAAGAAAAATGAAACCATAATGAATTTTCTGGCATTGACATTCTATCGTCTTATATATAATGCATGCTATAAATAATTGTTTGAATTAACTGAGTTTAGTTTATATATTTAAAAAAAAAAACATATTTTGCCAAATGTCTTTTAAGATTGGGAATGTACTTTCTTACCACTTGCAGTGAATTCTAGAATATATATAAAAAAAATTATAACCCATGCTGTTTACATTATATATTTAGCATATATTATATCTATTTTGGACAGAAAAAAGTGGTACCCAGTATATCGTATGCTGTGTTATCACTGAAGCTGTGCATGTACTGAATGTAGTTTAATGTGTCATATATCGTGTGCATGTGTTCACTGACTTGTGCTCAGTGCAGACCCCGGGGCAGGTGGGGCAGATCTCACAGGTGGGACCCTGGAACTTGGGGTCGGTGCACTTGCAGGTCCCACACTCACAGGTCCCCCGGCCGTTACAGGACTGCTTGTTGGAGGCTAAGCAGGTGGAGGTGTCCTGAGAGCAGTCACACGCGCTCCCCGAGTAGTTAGCATCACAGATACACACCCTGCACTCACAGCGGCCGTGTCCTGCAGGGAAAATACCACATTAAAAACCTCCAGACCGTCTTCCTCGTCTACCCAAGCTGCGTTTCTTCTATAAAGGATCTGTCGAGTGATGTATTGGTGACATGCGTACCTCCGCAGAGTTTATTATTGGAGCGGTCGCAGTTGAAGTTGTCGCACTCGCAGAATTTGCCGCTGTAGCGCTCTTCAGGATTGTCTCTCTTCTTGCACTCGCAGGTGCCACACACACACTCGCCGTTATTGCTGCAGATGTCCGTGCTATTGTCCTTGCGACAGTTCTTGTCCAGGTCTTCGGTGGACACCTCATCTTTTCGACATTCACACTGCCTGCCCACACGTCCCTTATTACACCTGAGAGAACACAGCTCACATAAAGACTCTCACTTACATGATTACGGGTCAAAGATGAAAAGGGCTTTTCAAGCATCAAAACAATGAACGTTTAATATAGCTTTATTTTTATCTGTGCATTAGAATGTGTCATGTTCAATTTTTTTCTGAGCAACATCACTATCATTTGTTTTTACCATGATTTGACACCTACAGAACAATAATAATAATAATAATAATATAAGTGTAACAATAGTTCACATATTTTGGCATCATTTTTTACAATGATTATTTACATCAAAGATTCAGTGTTGTATTTAACCCTTAATCAACAAAAACAGATTTATTATTTTCATTGACAGAACATTGTCTTTAATGTATGCTGATACAGACAAATCATTGCATTCTAGATTTTCTTTTTTTAAATGTACTGTAAATTAATGTTTTATGATAATGAGAATAACAGAGAAAAAGTAAGTTTACATTACAGTAATATAATTCAAAATTCAATTGTTGAATTGTTTCTTGTAAATGGGAATTTTGTGGGAAAATATGCTGATATTCAGTGAAAAAAGAAAAAGGATATAAAAATGGTCTTCATTTTATGCATTATATGTTAAATAAAAATATCTAATATAATCTTATATGAAAAACATAGATGGAAATTAGAAATGTTGCATAGGTTTGTTTAGATTGAAGTACTAAAATCTGACAAAAAAATTAATTAAAGCTAATTAGAAATTGAACTAAAAATTACAAAAGTACACAAAACATTTATTATAGTATTGTTTTAAAGGGTTACTTCACCCAAAAATGAAATCCTGTCAATAATCACACCCGTCATGTTGTTTCAAACCCATAAGACCTTCGTTCATTTTCAAAACACAAATTTAGATATTTCTGATGAAATCCGAGAGCTCTCTGACCCTGCAGTGATCCTAACAACTACTTGAGAGGGAGTACCGTATTTTCCGGACTATAAGTTGCACTATTTTTCATAGTTTGGCTGGTGCTGCAACTTATAGTCAGGTGCGACTTATTTATAAAAATTAATTTGACATTAACCATGTGAAATGAACCAAGAGAAAACATTACCGTCTCCAGCCGCCAGAGGGCGCTCTATGTTTTCAGGGAGAGGCTACGGGAGCACTGAGCATCATAGAGCGCCCTCTCGCGACTGGAGACGGTAATGTTTTCTCTTGGTTCCAAATGAATGCGCCTTATAGTCCAGTGCGACTTATATATGTTTTTTTCCTCAACATGACGTATTTTTGGACTGATGCGACTTATACTCAGGTGCGACTTATAGTCCGAAAAATACGGTAATTAATAAAAAAATTTTTTTGGGGTGAACTCCCCCTTCAAGATGAGTATTTGCAACTTGCTTCACCTTCCAGGAAAACACATCAAATGTAATTTAGCATTGAAACACAGACGTGTGTTCTTCTGAGCAGACGCAGGACTGTTGTGTGAGGAGCGTCTCACCTGCAGGCTCCACACTCAAACGTCCCGTTGCCGTTATGACACATCTCACTGTTCCTGATGCCGTGTTTGTGACATTCACACTCGCAGATGAAGTTGAGCATGATCTCCACCTCCTCAGTGAAGCCCAGGGGCTTGATCTTAATGCTCTCAGGTTTGCCTTGTTTGGGACAGCCTTGAGCCGTGATGTTAATGTTGAATGAGACCTGGGAATGCATTGGAAACAGAAAACAACAGGCTAGCGGTTTCTGCTACGGATGACGGATGATGCATGTTGCTCTGTGCTGATGTGGCCTCACCTCGTCTCCGATGGAGATGTTAGAGCACTTCCTTCCGTTCTCTCCCTCGTTCACCACTCCGTTCTTACAGCGCGACTGATAGCCGATGGTCACTCCTTCAGGAAGCTTACTGTTCTCCAGGATCACCTCGGAAGAAAGAGACTAAGAGGAAACAGAAATCAGGCCAGTTCCTTGAAACACGGCAGATATTGCTAAAGAAACGTCATGGGCTCACATTGTAGGCATCGATGATGAGATTGATAACATTGCTGGAGTTGGCTGAAAGCGTCCCGACTGCAGACTTTGGGATCAGGTTTTTAAGTTCCTGTGGAAAAAGAGAGAGAAAAAACCAAACATTCATGGATCTTCAGCACAGGGACTCGGGGTGTTTGTTTTACAAGAGTCTTTTTAAAAGGCAGACAGGAACTTGAAATTATGACCTCTGTGTTTAGATCATTCCAAGCTGGAAACTATTTTGGGCTTGTGACTTTCCAAATACAGAGAAGCTGGATTCAAACTGTTCAGATGCATGAGAGTTTTAGTCTCACAGTTACAGTTCATCAGTTTGTAACACAGTTTTTTCTCCATCTGTGGCTCATTTAATGCAAATCAATGCGATTCTGTTGCCTGTTTTATCACTCAGCAGATGAATATTATAAAGCTGATCACCAGTGTTGGGAGTAACGGTGTTTAAGTATAACGGCGTTACTAACGGACTTACATTTTCAGTAAAGGAGTAATCGAATGAATTACTTTTCCCATCGTTGTAACACCATTATGTTTACTGAGAATGTAAAGTCTCACGTTACTACAAGTAGGGGTGGGCGGATCTATCTAAATACCGATAGTATCGATGCCAACACTGATATTGGTATCAGATCGATATAATTGTAATTAAATCGATATTTTAATTTAAATATCTCTCATCTACGTTCATTATACGTTGCTCGTGTCTTTTACCTCTACAATCCTGAACAAATGCTGCTTTCACATCCCGGGCCCACTTTGCTACTCACTGACACAACGCGCCGAGGAGCAGCGAACAGAGTGAGTGAAGCTGATAGCACATTCAGAAGGGGGGCTCAGGGAATGTAAATGCACAGGCATATTTGTTCTTTGTTTGTTCTTCAGTAATAATTGTTTGCACTTTATTTCATTTGCTTTTAAAACCAGAAAAAAGGGAGAGATTTTTTACTTTTTATTTTTATTTTTTTAAAAGGCTGTAAAGAATTCATTCTACAATGCCTAATAACTAATAATTTAGTGGACTTCAATACATTAATAAAAAATATTGCCTAAATAATCGATCATTCATTCACCTCAGAAATAATGACATAGACCTACTGCACACCCCTACACACACCCCTACTGCACACTTTTTTTTTTTTTAAGTAAAAAGTATCGTATTGGTATCGGTATCGGCAATACTGACCCTATATGTATTTGGTATCGGATCGATACCAAATTTTGCAGTATTGCCCACCACTAACTACAATTTAGTTGAATAAAGACCACTAAACACAAGATGGCGTCAGCGATAATGGCGTTCTCGAATTGGAAGTCCCTGTCACCGGCACCTCACTTCTCGTTAATTGAAATTAAAGGCGAGAATGTTTCAGTAACATGCACGGTATGCCCAGGAAAAAAGGCTTTATCCACGTCTGCCTCAAGCAACTCAAATATGGAAGCTTTAGCCTAAGTTCTGCTAGGAAGACTCAATCACTTCGTCACTAATTACCTTCATCATTATCCAATCACGTCTTTATACTCCTGTATAAAAGATCGTACTTACACATGTTTGAGTTCGCAGATGCCGACGCGACAAGAACCGCAGATTCCGATGCGTTTGTACTTGCTCAAGCTGTTGTGTTTATTCATCTACTTGCTGTACTTAAGTTCGTGCCCCGCAAACTATCTAGAGTTTGACGTTCCTCTAAGATGAACACGGGATTGTTGGCTTAGCTCCGTGTCGCGGTGATTATCTGCAGTCGTTTGTGTTGGATGATTTAAAAGCTTTTCTCGGCAGAGGATGTGAACATTGGCGGAGTTCCGTGTGCTTCCAGGCCAGGGTTGCCAGGTTCTCAAAACCGCCAGTTACTACTTTAAAAAAAAGAAAAAAAAAGAAAAAAAATAGCCCAATCCTGTTCAAAAAGGATTTATCGGTAGGCCTCCCCTCAATTATCACAAGATGGATTAATATGTGCTTGCTAGCACTGTGTCTTTTGCGACGGCGTCGAAAGCGTTTTATTATATTGTAACGTTACTCTGTATCTCTCTCTATAAATATATACACCCTAAGGGGAGGAGGGAGAGAAGGAAAAAAACATAAAATAAAACTTTGTCATTCCAATGTATCATCTGTTCCCGTCGACACTACAAACCATGCAGCTTCTTTTCTTTTATAAATCTTTTAATGTATTAGAAAATAGGACGCTGCGCAACAACTAAAGTTATATAGCGCTTCCTTCCTTTTTGGATTTTTGTACAGAGGTCATGCAGCAATGTATCGCTCTTCTACTGGTCCACATCCTCACGTATGCAAATTCCCAGGTCAGAGTTCACCAAACTTGAACTTTGGAACGCAGCGTAATGCAAAATGTTTCGCATAAGCTTGCATTTCCGGTCCGACCGGAAACGCAAGCGTATGAATGGAAGTCAATGGAGAAAAGTGCAGTGTGACCGCCCATCACTCATAGCTAACTAACGGCTGGAGGGGCGCGTTAAGGAGGTTCTGCTCATGCTGTCAAACTGACGTCATCAGAAAAATTATTCATTTCAGAGTGGAAATGTTCAGAATTTGATAAGATTACTAAGACAAACAATGTTTAATTGTTTACATCAAGATTAGCAATGTGTGCTAGTAAGCTTAAGTCAATTCGATTTATGCGTATTAAACTTAGCCTTTGATACGTCAACTTACTTAAAAAAAATAAATAAAATAATAATAATAATTGGGGAGTGACAGTTAAGGGGTTAAGCTACAATCAAGGCTTGTTTATTTCGCGCATCTACTGGTGTTGGTTCATCACTCTTACTCGGCTGTTGCGGCTTTCACTTTATACTTTTATACTTTCAGACAGCTGTGCCCTCAGCCAACCCGGTTTCTTCAGTCTGCCCTCCGTTAGCAGAATAATACTAAACGAAGTGCTTACGTCAGCTGGAAATCACATTTCTAAGGCGTCGCTCCCTCTACAATCAAGCCTACACGTTTGCATGGTCCGCTCCTAATGTTTTTCCTTCCAATTTTTGCGTTCCTATTCTAATTTCGACCGTTGCTCCTTTCTCGTTTAATAAAAAAAAAAAAAAAAAACGCAATCTTAAAATTTCTCTATTCGCAGACTCCTTGCCAGCATCTAATCCACGCTAAATTTTATAATCTAATTTTCAAGCCTTTTGGTTATTCAGTTGTATTACTACTTGAGGGGTTAGCTAAATCTTCCAACAAATTAAAGACGAATGTCTGCCTATTACCCTGCCCATATTGCAAAATTAATTACTTCCATCTGCTACGGCCTTCCTTCTAAGTACCTCAATATTCTTCTCGAGGCAGTGTTTATCTGCCTTCTACGGGTTATGCTTCCAGGGGAATTCACTTCAAACTAATCAATTTGATCCTGCTCGCGCATTTCCTTCAGATCTATGATTCGGACCAAAAATTCGGACCTGTCCGTGTCCGGCCATCATGGCTATTTTTCTGTACGGTCTATTGAGGGCTGTCCTGTGTCTGCCTATTTTGGCTATTTCTGTACAGCCTATTGAGGCCTGTCTGCGTCTGCCATTGTGGCTGTCTACGTCTGGCCTATCATGGCTATTCTGTACGGTCTATCGAGGCCTGTCCGTGTCTGCCTACCGTGGCTGTTTGCGTGTGGCCTATCGTGGCTATTTATGTTGGTCTATCGGGGCCTGTCTGTGTCTGGCCTATCGTGGCTATTTATGTACGGTCTATTGGGGCCTGTCTGTATCTGCCTATCATGGCTGTCTGCGTCTGGCCTATTGGGCTATTTATGTTCGGCCAATTGGGGCCTGTCCGCGTTTGCCTATCGTGGCTGTCTGCGTCTGCCTATCGTGGCTATTTCTGTTGGTCTATCAAGGCCTGTCTGTGTCTGGCTATCATGGCTATTCTGTACGGTCTATCGAGGCCTGTCCGTGTCTGCCTATCGTGGCTGTCTGCGTCTGGCCTATCATGGCTATTTATGTATGGTCTATCGAGGCCTGTCTGTGTCTGGCTATCGTGGCTATTTATGTTGGTCTATCGGGGCCTGTCTGTGTCTGCCTATCGTGGCTGTCTGCGTCTGGCCTATCGTGGCTATTTATGTACGGTCTATTGGGGCCTGTCTGTGTCTGCCTATCATGGCTGTCTGCGTCTGGCCTATCGTGGCTATTTATGTTCGGCCAATTGGGGCCTGTCCGTGTCTGCCTATCGTGGCTATTTCTGTTGGTCTATCGAGGCCTGTCTGTGCCTGCCTATCGTGGCTGTCTGTGTCTGCCTATCGTGGCTATTTCTGTTGGTCTATCGAGGCCTGTCTGTGCCTGCCTAGCGTGGCTGTCTGTGTCTGCCTATCGTGGCTGTCTGTGTCTGCCTATCGTGGCTGTCTGTGTCTGGCCTATTGCGGCTATTTCTGTTGGTCTATCGAGGCCTGTCTGTGCCTGCCTATCGTGGCGTCTGTGTCTGCCTATCGTGGCGTCTGTGTCTGCCTATCGTGGCGTCTGTGTCTGCCTATCGTGGCGTCTGTGTCTGCCTATCGTGGCTGTCTGTGTCTGGCCTATTGCGGCTATTTCTGTAAAAACTTATAAGAAGTTTAATCTAACGTCATTATACTGGTCATGCTAACTCTCTTTCTATTTCTTCCAGGAACCTTAGGATTCACAACTGGTGGGTATACTTCATCTACTTTTTTGGGGGGAAGGCTGGCCCCGTCTGGAGGTCTCATAATCCACCTAATTTTGGGGGTCTGCTGCGCCCCTGCCTTCGTCTTCAGGCAGGAAATGCAGATTCGCTACCCTCGGATTATGAACCATGGACGGGGCCTTCCGCCAAAGAAATTTATAATTGTGCTCGCTGAGCTGTCAATAAATGTATGCTTCGTACATTCTTCTATCTCCCGAGTCTTTCTGGTAGAACTAATGAACCACCTCACATCAACACATGCTAACATGTTACTGTACTGAATAGTTAATGCTGTGTTCACATCAGACGCAACTTGTGCGAATAAATCACGCTATTCACGCATAGTTGGATGCTTGAAAATTTCCAGTTTATACGCTTTATTCACACGTGAAATTAACTTCACAACAGACGCGAATTCGCGTCATGGGGGGGCTTCTGCCAGCTGAGTTCACGCAGCATTTTCAACCACCATTTTTATTCGGATTCTTTTCTAAATATTACTTTTATCGTGTCATGAAATTTAGTTTTAAAAGTATTTCATGCGATAATGTAGTTGTTTTAAACTCAAATATGCGGTTTATTTATAAAGACAGCATCTATTTAAAAATGTGTTTCGCCGATTTTCGGAGGTTGTCTATTCGTGTCTTTGCATTGACTTAACATTGAAATCACTAGCGCCAGATGCTCTATTCGCGTCTGGTGTGAACGCACCATAAGAGTTGGATAGTGTTCTGTTTATTGTGCAGTAACTTTAGGCCTAATATACAGTTACAGAGATTTGCAATAATGGCCAGGTTTCCCTTTGTTTCTTTTTACCCAAGTTTACATTTATTTGTCTTAATTTTGCACTTGAATTTTATTTTCAATATTTATTTTTTTATATGTTTTTATTTTTATATATATCATATGGCAGGTTGCAATCTATTGAGTTCAAATAAATACAACATTTTCTAAAATACTTATAGTGTTTTTATTCTTCAATCAGTTAATATAAACATCTTATATATTAAAGATGTTATAGGACGTAAAAGAATTATAGAACATAAAAAATAGCATCACAGTTACGTTGCTGAGTAACTAATTACTTTTACAATGTGGTAACTGAGTTACTAACTCAATTACATTTTGGGAGAAGTAATTTGTAACTGTAACTAATTACTTTTTTAAAGTAAGATGACCAACACTGCTGATCACTTAGAAATGTAATGGCATATCTTGCCTCAAAAAGTCCCATACAGGCAAAAAAAAATATTTTGGCTGTGTGGGATGATTTGAGTTCTCAAATCGTGCAACAGCATCAACATGATACATTTAATACTTTTATGATTTGTGAGCATTAATGATCGGTTCGCATCCAACCAGCACCACAAAGTTTCCTACGTTTAGACTAGTGTGGAAAAAGACTAGAGGCCAGGTGGAAACCTTCACAAATTAGCCAAATGCAAAGAAGAGAGAGAAACCACAGACCCCAAACAGAAAAAAATAAGAGAGTTTTTGCTCAGACACACACCGTTCCATACACATCATTAGTATGATCATCTTTGGACCTACTTTGTAAACCGGCTGGAACTCCTCTGTAATGGCAAAGATGGTCTGGATGTTGTTTTCACTCAGTTTCTGAACCAGGTGGGCGATGGAGGGGTAATCCTAGTCAAGAAAAGAAATGAAAGCTCTGCTAAATCTGTCAAACATCTGATAATCTGCTCTGAACATCAGCTGAAGATGTCATATACGCACGTAATAATGGCTCATGGTGTACATGTTGTTCTCTAAGTGACATTTCCCATCATTGGGAAGCACGATTCCACCCAGTTTGCCATCGCCAGCAAAATGGAAACCTGCGTCTGTGGAGAACACCAACAAACGGGTGACGTTTCTCCAGCCGATGTGCTCCTGAGAAACAACAGGAAGAAGGAGGACACAAATGACCACATTACTGCAAGCATTTCAATATCTCCACTGAAAACAACCAAGTAAGGACTCATATTCTCAGTGCATTGTAAATGACTCACTCCGCAGACGGCCACCTGCATGATGGCATCAAACCCCCCCTCAGGAGAGTCCAGGTTGCCAGATATCTGCTGTTTTCCCACCAGACTGTTGAACTGCTCCCCGTTGCTGGTCAGTTTCAGCACGTTCTTGTAGCTGAAGGGACTGGTGCAGTTTTGGTCCCCTGTGCAGGGGTTCAGGAGCTTGGCTGGAGTCGTGCTGATGTACGGCATCACTGTCTTCTCCACAAAAGAGCCAAAACCTGTCCGGAAACGAGTGAAGCAGCTTCTTAGCTTGAAATGCATGCCTGCTCTAGTCTCTTTGGCAGTGTTTGGAAAGCTTTGATTATGTTTTATTTTAGCATTTTTTAATAATGTCATATTCTAGTAGTGCTGTCAAAATAAAAGTTTCTGTTTACATTATATATGTATATGTACTGTGTATTTATTATGTATACACACACACACACACACACATACAGTATATATTTACATGTTTATACATTTATATATTTTATATTGTAAATATAAAATTATTATAATGATCTAATATTTAATTTCTAAAACACAATTAGCATATATCTGTCTCTATATATTTTTTTATAATTAGTCAAATGATTCTATTACTTTATTTTAATTTATATTAACTCTAAAATGTTATTATTATTATCACAAGTGATCTCTTTGATCTTTTTGCATGAGTGTTCTTACAAAAGCATAATACGCATTTTCTTATGAGATATGAGAAATGCTTATCATATTGCAATTCAAACTGTAATCACAAAATAAAACTCTCACCTATTCTGAAATCTGAGGTGATCTTGGACATTTCCTTCATCAGACTCGTCCCTAGGTTCTTGACGTTCTCCAGGTCATCCTTCATGGAGTAGGACAGGTCCATCAGATAGTAGAGGTCTATGGGATAGTCTTCAGCCCTCTTGAACTTCAGTTTGATATTCTGAGGTTCCCCTATAGGCATAGCACAACAAATCCATTAGTATTCCCAAAATTACTCGCACAGATCAATAAAAACCATCTCGGGTTTCAGATTGTGAGGCTGCACCAGATCTGAGGTTGAGGCTGAGTTTCTGAGGCTGGATCTGTGTGATGTCCTCGGGTCGGAGTTTCTCTGCTCCTTTCTTGCGGTTGGTCACTGCTTTGTTCTTGAGGATCTTTAGGCTCCCGTGAGGGTTCTCCATCTGGCCACAGCCTCTCTTCCTGAGCGACTCCAGCTCATCACAGCGCGCTGACGTCGGCTCTCCCTGCTTCAGAAACTCCTGATGCACAGAACATATAACAGCTGTGACTGCTTGTGTTATGTGAATTAAAGGGATACTCCACCCCAAAATTAAAAATGTTGTCATTAATCACTCACTTCCATGTCGTTCCAAATCTGTAAAAGATTCATTCGTCTTCAGAACACATTTTAAGATATTCTCGATCAAAACTGGGAGGTTTTACACTGTCCGAGAAGTAACTTACACTGTCAAGGTCCAGAAATGTATGAGAGACATCGTCAGAATAGTCCATCTGCCATCAGTGATTCAACCGTAACGTTATGAAGCGACGAGAATACTGTTTGTAAGTGAAGAAAACAAAAATAACGACTTTATTCAACAATTCCTTTGTCAAAAGTGTCCTCTGTGTCACTCCACATCACTCAAACGGCCTACGCTCTTCTGTGTCAGCCGCGCCACAAGGATGTGCTGTTTTCTTTCAAATCAAAGCTAAATACACGAAACAGCGCATCCTTGTGGCGCATTCTGACGATGTCTTTCATACTTTTCTGGACCTTGACAGTGTAAGTTACTTAGCAGTCTATGGGACAGTCACAAGCCTCCCGGTTTTCATCCAGAATATCTTAAAATGTGCTCTGAAGACGAATGAAGCTTTTATGGGTTTGGAACGACATGAGGGTAAGTGATTAATGACACAATTTTCATTTTGGGGTGGAGTATCCCTTTAAGCATGTCTTTCAGTTGTAATTATTTTGTCATGTTTCTTGTTTCCTTCAACATCTGTTTGTGGTAAATGTATTTCTGTGATGCTCCGCTGTATTTTCAGCATCATTCCTCCAGTCTTCAGTGTCACATGATCTTCAGAAATCAGAATAATATGATGATTTACTGCTCAACGAACACTTCTGATGTATTTATTTTTTGGGGGAAAATTGTCCTTGTTTAATAAAATTATACATTTCTTTAAAAACATTAATGGTTGTGTACATTTCTCATAGAAAACAATAAAGAAATGAAGCACATCCTTTACAATTAAAAACCATGAACTATCAGAATTTTTTTTTTTTTTTTTTTTTTTTTTTGCAAAAATTACAGGAACAATTTTAACTTAACAAAAAAAAAAAATGTTTCCTGAGAACGTCTAAAAAGTAAAAAAAAATAATATCCCCTTAAGAGTTAATAAAGAAATACCTGTGTTATGACAACTTGATATTTAAAATTCAGTCACGGAGCACACAGTGAATTTACTAATGAACTATCTTAAATAATCTCTGTACCATGGTACCTGCAGTACTTGTTAGCAGGATTATTATAGTTATCTAAAACTGCAATTAAAATTAAAAGCATAAAAAGTAATTTCCGTTGCTTTAAATGAAATTAACGTTGAATTAAAAAATAATAATTCAAAAAACACTTTTGTTTCCGTGCAGAAGCAGCTGGAATGAGGTTTCTTGGAATTAATGGAATCAACATTCATCCATCATTACTGTTTCCTGGCAACTCTGCCATTACTATTAATGTCTGATGTCTTAGTTTGAGTCATTTTGTTTGAAATCATGTCTGTTTGGTCCTGCTGGTTACTTCACATTAACCTCCTAATAATAAACAATATCAGACATATAATCATGCATCAGATCTGATTAGTCAGCATGAATGTGAATGTAATTCTGCATTGCTATACTGTGTCAAGAAATGTGTTTGAAGGGATAAAGAACAGAACAAGCGTGGTATTCGAATGCTACTCACTGTATCAGTGCACCATCCACATTTAGCCCCCACTTGTATGCACTCGCCACAGGATAAAGCATTGGCTTTGATGCACTCGTTGCCCTCTGCAGAACAGAAGAGACGGAGAGCATTTCACATCTACAGCTTCCATTCATTTCCATCACTCCGGCTCGCTGCCTGCAACTGGAGTCAAAGATGACTACTCTGTGTTTTCCATTACGGATAATGCTCCGACCGCGCTGGGTGGAGTGAGCTCTGAGTAATGACATCAGTATTTAACCACTCACTCTGAAGAGAGAACGATTCGTTATCCTCATAGAAACCCAGCGCTTATTAATTCTGAAGGAGTCAGAGTCAAATACACTGCATTAGCATTAGAAACAACAGTGATCTGAGAGTTCATCACATTACCTTGCTGTGCGCTGCTGCAACATACCATCCCTAATAATGTGGATATGAGAAGTAGCTTCAGCTCCATCTACAACAAAAAGACAACAATTAATAAGAAGTGCATTCACTTTCAAAACAAGCAGTAGGCTAACAGTATAAACTGCTATATATACGGTATGATTTAACATGACTGAATTAGACGAAAAAATAAATAAATAAAAATTAAATATCGACCCTTAACACTTTTACTGTTTACAGAACAGTACCATAATTTTTGGACATGGTATAATAGTAATGCTTTGTTTTCTTTTTTTTTGCATGCTAATACTATAGTATTTTTGAAATATCTTTCACTACTATATGAATAGCATACATAACTATTGCAATCAAATATGATTGGATAACTTAATGCTTTTGATATAATGCATTGCTGGATAAACTAGTTGTGGCTTTTTCTTGAAAACACTGGAAGACATCCACCATTCCAACCACAACTGTTGTTAATGAGGCAGTGATTATTTCCATTAATTGATCAGTTTAATATAAATAACATAGATTTCACCTTACGACTGCTTCCCTATTTTTGTTTCCTGTTATTTCACAGGTTTTCTTACATCACTCCAGGTTTCCCAGTTGTACTAGAGCACGAACGCATATGGCTTTAACTCTGTTAACAAACTAAAAGACATAGAATGAAATGTGTATATGCACTAGATTTTAGCTTGCTTATTTTGCTCAAGTCCACGTCATACTAACAAGAAACTACACTTCTAACCACCGTTTGAGGGCAGTAGTTCAACCACAGAATGTTTTTTCAAATGTTCTTGGAACTTTGTATTCAGGAAATACAAAATCACTGAACCAACTTGAGACACAGTTGTCTAACTGTGCTTTTGGAAAACACAAATCACATATTCTCTGTGTTTTCTACTTAGCCCTTTATTCATCATTTCCTCCCTAGTTTGTGTTGTGTAGTTTTACTGCTAGTTTGTTCAGTTCTTTGTCTGTTCTCATCATAGTGCATTTACCAACTCTCCTTGTTTTCACAACCTCACTAGCTGTGTTTCCATTCAAATTGTGAATTTAACTTAACAGTTTGTACAAATTTGGAATATGACATTAAAATAAAGCAGTGTTTCCATCCAGTGAGACAAAGAGAACAAAATAAAATAGTCACTTATTGATCAATTAGCACTAAATATCACTAAGAAAAAAGGTCATCTTCTGCAGTCGGAGAAGTTACTGTGGGTCTTTTTTCATCTAAAAAAATTGACTAGCGCCTCAGAGCATGCAAGCCAAATGCAATAAATGCGGTCATGCTTTATCTTGCTTTTAGTCATGTTATGCCGTCCCACTGTGTAAAGTCACATGACTTTTTTAATGTGCATTGAGGAATTTATAAACCTTCATCACCCAACCGAGCTCATCTATTCTCAGCTCCTGCAAGAGGAACTGCTGGGTTCATTTAAATACCGCCTCTCAGATGCCATCCCTGGGTAAGAGTAACCATCATTCACTGCTCAGACCGTTTCCTAGTAGCTCTTGCCCTGCCAGAAATAGTGCCCACTCTAGATAAAGGGTGCTACTCGAGCAGGCAAACAATATCTTTGAAATTCAAGGATATTGCCCAACCTCAAAATGGGGTTATTTTAATCTATAATGATAATGAAAAATTGAAGTTTCGATTCAGTTCAGCTACAATGTCTCTGTAAGAGGGATCTCTCATTAGAGTCAGAGCACTTTAGACTGCTGAAAGCACAAATAGCTGTAGTCTGTCCTCCTGCCAGAACACATACAGCATTATTGATTAATGAGACTGTGTGCTGTGTCTGGCTAATAAATGATCCTCTGTTTGGCTCCACATGTCAGTGAGCGGCTCAGAAGCGATGTCTTCAGCACAATGAAATCTTTTGAAAAGTATGAGCGGCTAACATTATAATAAGCACAAATACGTTTTCTCATACTGAAGTAGAAGGCTTGACAAATGTTTTCTTTCCTGTACTGACATATCCATAAAAACAGGACATTAAATAATTAAATAAGAACTTCCTGGAGAGGAACATACCAACCCTTGTGAAAAAGCAGTGTGTGTGTACTTCATATCTCAAATATATTTACAAAAAAAAGTTTACTTACAATTAACATAATATTAAATTAAATGGAACAAAAGGCCACTTTAGTATTTTTTAACAAACTGTTTTAATAAACTGTATAAATGCTAGTACTTAGTACATTTTGAGTCTTTGGTTTAATTGTATTCATGCTTTAAAGACACGCTACACATTTAAAGAACTTGTTATAATTCTTACTGTAGTGTTATTTCAGATTACATTTTAAAGTTAATATATTTCAAGTGTACTAAATTACTTCTTAATTACAAATGTGTAGTTACAACTAAATATTTACAAAGTTAACACACATTATTTTTAGCATTACAAAATTTCTCCCCCAAAAGCTTTATGAGATGTAAATTAAACAGACAGATATTTTACTGTATGCAATAGTTTAATGTACAAAAACCATAGTAAAACTGCACAAATCTAGTGAAGCATCAAGACATTCTGGCACTCAGCAGGGTCTAAAAATAGTACGTCATTATCCAAAAGTGTTGACAGATGTAAGACATGTCTGATGCCACTGAATTACACATTACATTGATGGCAGTTCCAAAGAAATCACAAATATAACTGCTGGAAACGAAAACACCCTTCTGCTCATGCAGGGCGTCCAGGGTGAGGCTGAAATGCCTTTTACTTCCCTGCTGAATGTAATGCATGTGGTTTCCATTAAACTCAATGGGCAGAGATGAGGTGGCTTAGAGGAATTCCTCCCTTTAAACAATAATGCGAGCCTCTGTGGGAACTGCGGCAGCCCAGATTAAATCACAAGTAACTTGGTAACACCTCTGAAAGTTGTTATGCTGGGAGTCTGTTGTATAGTAAACTAGCTCTTGTGTAATTCAGTGTTAATAGTTAATAAGTATGTGTGTGTTAAAAACAGTTCCTCTCAGTGTGCCGTTTATACACAGTGTGCAGACAGCATGTCGGGCACAGAGACCAGATTAGACCGCGTCTCTGAGAGTTTAGCTCTGTGAGGTCACATGAAACGCTTCCCATTACACTGACTGCAAGGGTACGTTTACATGACAACGAGGTGCTAAAAACAGAAAGGTTTTTCCTTTGCTTCTTAAAAAGATTTGCATGCAGATGGGATCCCCGTTCAGACATAGGCACAGGAGGTGGGGGTGCTGAGGGGAACTGTTTAACTGTTGGAGGAGAGAAATCGGTAGCTGGTATTGTTGGTGGATTGTGATTGTGCTAGTTAAGATTACAAAAGACAGCTGCTAATGATCAAGTTCAGTGGAGTAGATGGTAAAGCGTGTCATTTTTTCAGATCACATCAGAAAAGCATTCATTTTTTATAAAACGAAGAAAATGGTGAAAAAAGTTTCAAATAAAATATTGGGTAGGGAGGGATTTTTTTCCCAATAAGATGGCATCCATTTAGTAATTTGAATTTAAGTTAACACTCAATTTATACTCAACCCACACTGGTTTATAATACATTAGAATGCTGAGGTGCATATAATTGCAACTATTTGCAATAAGTAATTATTAGGCAAAATAACCTAATATTTATAATCGTTGCCCCACTAACGATTGAAAGACTTTAATAATGTCTTTTAATAATGTCTTAATAATAACTAATAATGTTTTCAACTCAAAATGTAGTTATTCTTAATATATTTTACTATTATTTATTGTAAGCAAATTAATAAATAAAATCAGACTTACTAATAAGCTTTCCCAATCTTATTTGCGTACGAAGTTGGCACGTGACGAATCTGCATTTTGGCGGATAATAGCCTATGCTTGCTTGTTGCATGCTGTTACATGACATGAATGGTTTATTTTTTATATATATATTTTTTTTTACAACGTACAAAAACTGCAGAGGAATCTGAACCTAACCAAAATAAAGACAGATGAATCTAGATGCCCTCCAGACCCAGACGGCATCATAATGGTGATCCATTAGACGCTCCGTCAAGAAAAAGACCATTTACATCCAAATGTTATGTTAATGCAGACAGCGCAGCCTTTAAAAGTAATTGTATCTGGTATCTGGTATCAACGTAACCTCAAGCGCTTGCTGTTGCTACTCTAAATATAGTAAACCCAAAATGATCTACAGAAACTACAGAAATGATCAAATGTATTTAAAAGTATGACCAAATCGACTGGCTTGGTTTGCTCCCCCCAAGCTCAAACGTCAAGCTACGCCTCTGTGTATGAGTAGAATTGAGCTATTTATTTGCAGTGTAAATAGCATATCACCAAAATAACTGCTAATAAGCTAACCCCCTCCCACAAAATATGCCTCAAAACAGTGTACATAAGCCTTATTCTGTCCTTTTTTTATTTTATTTGTTTGTTTTTTTTGACTAATTCAGTGGCAAAGAGTCAGTTAAGTCAACACTTATTTTTATTCATTCAGCCCAGGCTAGTTAAATATTGAATGTTTTAATGTTTAATACACTATTGTAGTTTTTACTTGCATTGTGATGTAGGTTTTATTTGTATATTTTTAGTTTTAATAAAAAAATGGTGACGTTATGTGCTTTTGTTATTCGTTTTATTAATTTTATTTCTTTAATATTAACATTTTAGCTTAAACTATTTTTATTTCACTTTTGATTGTTAATTCACTTTTTAAAGTGAATTTAATTTTAATTATTTTTTAGCAGAAGTTTTGAATTTCCTATGTTATACTTTATTTCAATTTTTAGTGTTAGGTAATAATGATAACCCTGATCCAGTCAAGAAAAATTAATTTTGGGTCCTAATTAAGAGTGTGAAGATAAACCAGCTTTTAAAACACCACTTAGGTGTTAAACAAAAAAATAACATGGCTATTACTCTGTTTCTGTTAAATGAGGGTTTCACAGGACTCAGGAATGCTGGGGGGAGGCTAAACAGAGAACATCATGGGAGTGATACTGCTATCTACACAAAGCTCCGGTTAAAACTGTGTGGTCCAAGACACAGATAATGTCACAACAAGACTCAGCTATTGCTGAAAGTTTGTTATTTTTGACCAGAAGTCAACTTTCCTCTGATCCTACTGTAATTTTCTTTGGCTTCCTCTTCAGGAAGCAGAAATCTAGGACATCTTGCTGGATCCTCTTTAGTGTGCCTACAGAGCAAACAGGTCTGTGGACAATGCAGTCAACATGGGACATTACATTCTTCAACACCTCGACAGACCTGGGAATTACACAGGTCCTATTTGTGGACCTTGTTTCAGACAAACTCACAAGGTGAACCTGGGCAAACTCACATCCAGAACTATCACCATCAGCACTGGTGTCCCTCAGGGATCTGTTCTCTAACCACTGCTCTTCTCCCTCTACACGAATGACTTGCACTTCAAAGGACCCCTCTTTCAAGCAGTCATCGGCCTCATCAAAGACAGAGATGAAAACACACCAGGAGCAGTGGGCAGCCATTTATCGTTGACAGAATGGAGAAAAAAACCTTGGGAGAAACCAGGCTCGGTTCTCTGTCCTGTGTTCATTCATAACTGTCTGGCTTGGTTCAACTGCAAAATCAGACATCAAGATACTAGAATGGACATTCAGGATTGTTGAGAGGATTATCAGTGCTCCGCTGCCCAGCCTCTAAGATCTTTGCATCTCCAGAGCGATGAAAAGGGCTAAGAAGATCACCTTGGACTCCTCACACCCAGCCCACTCTCTCTCTGAGCTGTTGCCTTCTGGCCGGCGCTACAGAGCACTGACCACCAGAAAAAAAATTAACTTTCATAATTATAAATCATCCACAACTGACATATTCATACACAGAATCCAAAATTTGTGCTCACTTTGTAAATAACATATTTTCACATTTATTTAAACAACTAAATTTTCCCCCTATACTTCTACTCTGAATATAGTAAATTATTTAATTATGTTTTTTCTTATGTAAGTGTTATATTCCATCCCTACTGTGTTATTCCTATGTATGTCTGCACTATGTCTGTACTTTTTTTCTGAACTGGAAGCTCCTGTCATTAAGCAAAATTCCTGTGATTTTGCCAAGTAAGACATGTTCCTGGATCAACATCTTTTGTTGATCCTGGATCAACATTACAGTCCAAAAATGTAGACTAAACCCAATCCCTACCCCTGAACGTAGGGATTTTATTTCTAAAATCTGTGTGAGGCCATCCTTAAAAATATTTTGGTTTGCAGTAACAGTATTTTTTGTTTAAAGGGTCGGTAGGTAGGTCTGTTTATTGCATGAATTTCAGGTGAGAAAAAATGAGGTACTGTTTTACTTGCATCCATCGCTACGTATCAATGCAACCTACAAATGAGAGACTGTTTACTTTGCTTTCTTGGGTTGTCACTTTTGTGAAAAAAAATCCTGTTTGATTTGAGAGATAAGTGTTCATTAAATCGATTGTAAAATCGATTTTGCATGTCTAGATGCATTTCATACAGCAAACAACACCAAATATAGGTAAATCCACGGACAACAGGCAGGTATTCAATGCAATATATTGGTAAAGACCAATATTTCTGATGATTTACTGGCATGAAGTTACGTGCACAATGACAAACAGGAGTGCAACATTCTCAAAAAACAATAAGCAGAGTGCATAGGCGATTCTAGCCCAAATCTGTATCTGACTTTCTGAATACCCGCAGAATTCACATTTCTGTTGTAAGAAGAGAAACAGTGTGCAGAAGTATTATTTACTGTTATGTGTGTGTGTCTGAAGCTGCAGTTGCTGTGTGACGCGTGTTCCAAAAAAAAAAAGTTTCGGTTCCTTGACGCTGTCGCCTCTGGCTTGCTTAGTTGGGGTCACTTCATCTACAGCGATATCATTGACTTGATTGCAAATAAATGAACAGACACTATTTAAACTGAACAGAGATGACATCACTGAATTCAATGATGAACTGCCTTTAATTATCAGTTTGCATTATTGACACACTGTTTTCCTAATGAATGTTGTTCAGTTGCTTTGATGCAATGTATTTTGTTTCAAGCGCTATATAAATAAAAGGTGACTTGACTAGACTATATATTTACAATACTTACTCAAATTTAATTAATATTATTTTATTGCTTTTGAATGCATATGAATTACTATGAATGCAAATATAGATATTTGAGGAGCCCTACTTTTGCTGAAACATGACTATTTCAATTTTCTTGTGAATACAATAAATTACATGTATGCTGTAAACAAATATTAATAACCAAAAACTGTTTGAATCCCTGCATTTGCAAAACTGACCGTATGCTTGACTTTCAAACAACAAAATCGATTGGGAATATTGTTAAATATCAAGGAGTAATGCTCTTTCTAAGGTGGACCTTTAGGGTATTGACCATGCTAATGCTCGAGTTCAAGCCCATCCAACACAGTCATACTGGATCAATACCACTTTTTGCTGTACTGGACATTACTTAGCCAACCACAATTCAACAACGACACAAATAGATCAAGATGTATATAATCACCAAGCAGCAGAGAGACACCAGCATGAGAAACAAGGAGAGATCATTCATTGTGTGAGCTACTACAAAAAGCAACTCGGTTTTTACATTTCCAAATATAATGCGATCATCCTTTACTCATACAAATGTAAACACTATGATGATAGGGTGTTTTGGTGACTGCTAAATGTGTTCAGAGTTTTAATTCTTTTAGTTTGTTGCTATTGTCAGGTTCTTGGTAAGGGAGGAACTCAAGTGCAGACAGGATTCAACACAAAAGGGTTTATTAAATACAAAAAGGGAAAACAAAAACCCACGAGGGGGAAAACAAGGGCTAGGGTAAGGACTAAATAACCAAACAAGACAGGGCTGACCAGATAAAGACACTAAACACTAACTATAAACAAACACTCACGGTATACAGGATACAATCACAGTCACCAGTGTGGAACACATCTGAGAAGCACATAAGTAACACAATGAACCGACGCAAGACAGAGCACACTAGGAGATCTAAATAGGGGGAACAATTAAGACACGACAGGTGACACAGATAGGGCAATCACGACACGACTAGGATAACAAGGGGGGGCGGGGCAAGGGAACGAGACAACACAAGCACATGGCCCAAAGACAAGGCCATGCGCTTGTACACAAAACAAGGGTCTGTCATGATCCTGCCTCAAGACTAGGAAAAATCAAGGACACGAGGGCAGGATCATGACAGAACCCCTCCCTTAAGGAGCGGCTTCCAGACGCTCCTCAAGGGAACATCAAACACGGGACATGACAGACTGGGACACAGACACAAACCAACAAGACACGACTAATAATAACAAAGGCAAACATGAAAACACGACGGCAGGGTTAGGGTGACATAACAAAAAAAACAAACAGGGAAGGGGAGGGGGCGGGACCACAAAGTTCATGGGGGACAGACCAGGGCGGGGGGGTGGGGTAGGAATCTTAGGAGGACAGGACGAAGGCTGACGACGGGGGGTACGGGCAGGTCTGGGTGGTGAGGGGCGGGGAGGGGTCTCAGGACAACTGACAGGGGACATGACAGGAGCAGACAAGGGACGCGGGGCAACACTTACGGGACGCGGGGAGACGACAGCTGGACACGGGGAACAACATCTACTGGACACGGGGGGGACAACATCTACTGGACACGGGGGGACAACATCTACTGGACACGGGGGGACATTAACGGGACACATCAACAGGACACGGGGCCACATCAACAGGACACGGGGAGACAACGGCTGGACATTTGGGACTTCTGGGGACAGGGTCAGGGGACAAGACAGGACTGACGGGGATTTCTAAAATTTGGACAAGACGGGACAAATAATCAGAAAATGCTTTAGCAGCTAGGACAATTGGCATCTCCTTATGAGATGAAACCGACTGTACAAGAGTCTTTGCTGCAGAGTCGGCCGCGGCTCTCTCCTCCGCTCTCACGACTGCCGACTTGCATACAGCTTTCTTTCCCGGCTCGGGCACGCTAGCGCTCACCGCTGCTGGCTCGGGCACGCTAGCGCTCACCGCTGCTGGCTCGGGCACGCCCACCGCTGCTGGCTCGGGCACGCCCACCGCTGCTGGCACGGGCACGCCAGCGCTCACCGCTGCTGGCACGGGCACGCCAGCGCTCACCGCTGCTGGCACGGGCACGCCAGCGCTCACCGCTGCTGGCACGGGCACGCCAGCGCTCACCGCTGCTGGCACGGGCACGCTCACCGCTGCTGGCTCGGGCACGCCAGCTCTCTCCGCTGCTGGCACGGGCACGCCAGCGCTCACCGCTGCTGGCACGGGAGGAGACAGGGTCACAGGACCGGCAGGCCCCTTCTTCCTCCTCTTCCTCCTCGGGCGCGGTGCAGAGGCTACAGCTGGGTCAGAGGCGGGTTGGGGGAGTTTGGTCTCGGGCAGGGCAGCCTCGGACGCCGAAGACTCTGAAGCTGACTCCCATGAAAGCCGTCTCCCTCGCTTGTTGGGGAGACTTAAGGTAGTGGGAGGTGCCTCAGGATCTTGGGAGGGACCTAACTGATCCCCCAGGGTTGCCACGGCCAGGACACGACCCTCCGGGATCGCCGGCAGCTGGGTAGGTGGGGGGGACCTCTGTGGCTCCTCCTGGGAGATGCTTCCCCACAGCCGGGCATAATTCCGAAGGATCCACTCCCCCTCGGCCGAGTATGGGAGGGTGACCCCCTTCCTGTCGGTGGGGGACGACATCCAACATTGTCGACGGAACTCCAACAAGTGTTGGAACTCGGGGGACCTCCTGCCTGCTGAGTTCCTTTTTGGTCGGTTCATTCTGTCAGGTTCTTGGTAAGGGAGGAACTCAAGTGCAGACAGGATTCAACACAAAAGGGTTTATTAAATACAAAAAGGGAAAACAAAAACCCACGAGGGGGAAAACAAGGGCTAGGGTAAGGACTAAATAACCAAACAAGACAGGGCTGACCAGATAAAGACACTAAACACTAACTATAAACAAACACTCACGGTATACAGGATACAATCACAGTCACCAGTGTGGAACACATCTGAGAAGCACATAAGTAACACAATGAACCGACGCAAGACAGAGCACACTAGGAGATCTAAATAGGGGGAACAATTAAGACACGACAGGTGACACAGATAGGGCAATCACGACACGACTAGGATAACAAGGGGGGCGGGGCAAGGGAACGAGACAACACAAGCACATGGCCCAAAGACAAGGCCATGCGCTTGTACACAAAACAAGGGTCTGTCATGATCCTGCCTCAAGACTAGGAAAAATCAAGGACACGAGGGCAGGATCATGACAGCTATATGGTTCTGGGTGTTACTGACACAAGTCAGTCTGATAAGGCTTGGGTTCCTCCTTCAATGTAAATCAATGGAAGTTTTCTCATTCTCATTTGTCATTTTGGCTTAGCCCCTCTAAGAATAGCTAATCAATAGCACTACAGTAACTGCCTACAATGTTGTTGTACTGTAATTCAAGCAACTAGCTTGATGCTAAAATTAATAAAAAAAAAAAAAATGTGCCTGTGGTGACATTTCTGCAAAATTACATTACATTGCATCTTAAACATTTCACAATATGTCCAGTCACTGGCAATAAAAGTGCTACAGTTTTATCCAAAACAGATGAATGTGAATCTGGCTATGTTTTATTACACTGTTTGTTATACATTTTGTGGCAGTTTCGAAAATAAATGTCTGGTAAATGGTACTATATATTTTTTTTTGGTTTGTGCCTGAAGACAATGTACTTTCTGAACTTAAATGTAACCAATAGTGTTAACTAACTTAAGCAGTTGTGAAATAAAATGCATTTACTGAAGTAAGCATGTAACTTTAGGCTGTTTTTAGCTGGACTTTGCAAGTGCAATGCTGTACCAGGTGGGCTTCTGAGCAAGTTTACTAACCATGTGAGAATATATCTTTATTAATCAATAATCTGCCATTGTAATAATAATTTATGTAAAGAAAAAGTAATACATAAACCTGTGTTAATTTAATTTAACAGTGTTAAATGCCACGTGTGTTTATTTGATCCTTTTTAGAGTTTTGCAAAAATGTACACATGGCCACCTTTTTATTCCCCCCAATGAGCCAGGGTTGAATATATGACTTAACTCATCTATCTTGGATCCACCCTAAGCACAACCCCTTAATTTAATCTTCTCTACCCTCAGTAGTCCACCACAAACTCTAACATCCTGCTAAAAACATACCAGGAATAATGCATAGACTAGACTACACAGATCATGATATACTGTACTACGCCTATGAGACCTGAAGCTGGCGTTACAGGGTGCAGAGCCATTGTAATGTTACTGCTTCTGCCTGATTAGACCCTTTTAACCATTGTATTGGCTTTCCAGGAATTGCCCCTATCACACATGAAACCAGCATACAGTTTGGCAAACAGCCACAAACCCCTCGAGGTGAAGCCCTGCCCATGAAAACCAAACTATCAGGACCTTTGTCATACCTACCAATCTATATGAGAGGTTCAAAATCACTCTCAGGGATCTTTTCCTGGACTGTACCCAGCTGGTGGAATGACCTCCCAATCTCAATTCTTTCTCCCAATTTAAAATCTTTGAGTCTTTCCTCATTTTCAAAAAAGATCTAAAGACTCATCTTTTTCGCCAGCACTTAATCAACTACTAGCACTTACCTTTTCTTTTCTTGTCTATCATATTCTTATATTAAAAAATGGCTACGTGTTCTGTACTAGACTAACTGAGATTTGTCATGGCACTTGTATTCTGTTGTTGTTCTCTTGTTGTCTGACTGCTTCTATTGTTCTCATTTGTAAGTCGCTTTGGATAAAAGTGTCTGCTAAATGATTAAATGTAAATGTAAATAAGAGGAAGTGGTTGGCATTGAACATATGAACACGTTTAACTGAGAAATGTGCAATAAAATAACAAATTAACAATTTTATAAACTGTATTTCTCTCATAGTGAATCCCCATCGGGCTTGAATTGATCTGATCTATATTCCACCTGCTTGATGCATCGCTAAGGTCAATCGCATGATTTAAGTGGTTGGAAAATGACGCAGTCACATGCTCATCTATCATTTTTATTATTGAATATGAATGAATAATTCACTGTAATGGAGGGTCTGACTCAGAGGACTATAACCCTTCTGAACAAAACCTTTCAGTCATACAAGGGTAAAGCAGTTCAATGTCAAGCCAACAGGCTACATCTGTATATTTATCAAACTTACAACAATGTCTAACATTTATTAATGTAAGTTAATGTTTAATGCTAAATACTAATGTTCATTTCAAATTTATGTTCAATCGTATTTCACAGTTTATTGCATTAACTAAAGTTAACCCTTGTTGTAAAGTGTTACCATTACAAGCGTAGCAGAGCTGTCAATGTCTTGGTAGACAGGGAGGCTTATAACAGTTTAGAGAAATGGACGGTTCTTATCTAAGATCTGTCTTGGTCAGTAAAACAAAACTGAACAAGTAAGGGTACAGTCATGTGGCCATTATCACAAATCATAAACCCACACACATTATCTATCTTGTGACACAGCTAAACAGGATACAAGATGTACAAGATAAAAGATGTAGGGAATTGGTTTCCTGGGACAACAGTAATTACTGTAATTTTTATTTATTTATTTAGAGCAGTGTTTGAAGTATTTCAAAACTGGAGTCTGAACCTCTGACTAAAATCTATGGAACTACATTTTCATACCATAGACAATAAAATGTTCAGTATTCATGTATTGGCAGCAAAACATAAATCGTGTACATATTTGCAAATGTACAAATGTAGCAGGTCCTTATTTTTTGTCAAATATTTAATTCATGCAAATAATTGGTTGAAATCGTTGTTGACTATCACTGATGTTTTCATTCGGATTCATTAAATTAAGTTGACTCATTTACTTAAATTGAAATTATATCACTTAATCCTGTTCAGTTAGACATCTGGTGCAAACTTATTTCAAAGGACAACATGGTAAACAACACTACACATTTCCTTTAAATTCATTACACAAGCCATAAATTGAATTGAAAATCTGTAATAATTTAACTATTATTTATGTAATACTTTATTATCCACTGCAGTTTTCTGAATGTGCTATGACTCAACAATGACCATGAAATATCCAAAAAGCAACATTAAAGGATCACAAACAATAATATATCCTTGCACTGCAATCAAAATGTTTAGAATCCACATGAAGCCATATCATGTTTTTATACAACGATCTTCAACTACAACCTCAGTAGCAACTGTAAATCATGCAATTTTTTAAAATTCTATAAATTCTTTGCTGCATCAAGAATCGTTATGACCAATGTATGTAATCGCATGCTTTTTGGTTTTCATGTGAGATGGCATATTTCAGGTGATGTTATAATGTACGCATCTATATTACATTTACATTTAATAATTTAGCAAACACTTTTTTCCAAAGCTACTTACAAATGAGAACAACAGAAGCAATCAGACCAACGAGAGAACAACAACAGTATACAAGTATATTATTTACAAGTATATATTTCTTTCTTCTTTGAGAATAAACTAAAATAAAAAAGAAAAGGTAAGTGCTAGTATTAGTTGGTCAAGTGCTGGTGAAAAAGATGCGTCTTTAGTTGTTTTTTTAAAAATGACTAAAAACTCAGCTGTTCAAATTGAGATTGGGAGGTCATTCCACCAGCTGGGCACAGTCCAGGAAAGGGTCCACGACAGTGATTTTTAATCTCTTTGGGATGGCACCACAAGGTGAGTTTAGGTATATTGGTGCAGCGCAAGTGGTCGTCTTGTAGGCAAGCATCAATATCTTGAATTGAATGCACGCAGCTACTGGTTGCCAGTGTAACCTGATGAGGAGAGGAGTAACGTGAGCTTTTTTTGGTTCATTGAAGACAACTCTCACTGCTGCATTCTGGATCAGTTGCAGAGGCTTGACAGTACATGCAGGAAGAGTCAAGAGAGCATTACAAGAGTCCAGTCTGGAGAGAAGCTTGGACAGGAAGTTGTGTGGCTTGCTCTAATCTTCCTAATGTTGTATAAGGCAAATCTGCAGGACCGGTTATTGTAGGAATATCATCTGTGAAGCTTAACTGATGATCGATCACAACTAGGTTTCTGGCTGTCCTGTAAGGAGTTATGTTTGACGAATCAAGCTGTATAGAGTTATGATGAAACAATGGGTTAGCTGGAACCACAAACAGTTCTTAGTAAGGTTGAGCTGAAGGTGATGGTCATTCATCCAGCTAGAAATGTCACTCAGACAGGCTGAAATGCGAGCAGCTACTTTCGGGTCATCTGGCTGGAATGAGAAGTAGAGTTGAGTGTCATCAGCATAGTAGTGAGAAAAGCCATGCTTCTGAATGACAGATCCTAATGACATCATGTAGATGAAGAAGAGAAGTGGTCCAAGCACTGAGCCTTGAGGAACCCCAGTAGCAAGAAGTTGTGACTTAGAAACTTCACCCCTCCAAGACCTACGTGAGAGGTAGGACTTGATCCAAAGGAGTGCGGTTCCAGAGATGCCCATCTTTCTGAGGGTGGACAGGAGAATCTGGTGAATAACTGTGTCAAAAGCAGCAGAAAGAGTATTTGGAAGCTGCTCTTAGCAGTCGCAGGGCTTCAGTTACTGAGAGCAGGACAGTCTCAGTTGAGTGGCTTCTTCTGAAGCCAGATTGGTTGCTATATATGATATATATATACAGGGGCGGACTGGCCATCTGTGTGATCTGGAGAATCACAGAATGGCCGGTACTCCAGGATGGCCGGTGGGCCGGCCCACCACCTGCCAAGCATGCAGTCATCACCGTTTTTTTCCCCCACTAATCTGTTTTTACACTCCAGTACTGTAGGTGGCAGCAATGCACTGCACTGGCCGTGGCCGCCAAGTAAGAAGAAGAAGAAGTGGAAGAGTAGGAAGAAACCAACAGCAAAGACGTTAACGTTAGATAGAAGAAGCATAGAAACAAACAAACAATATGCATAACACAACCGGCGGGTAAAAAATGGAAAGAAAAGGGTGGGGCTGAGAAGGCGAGAGAAAAAAAAAATCGGAATTTAGGTACTGAAGCCGCTAAATGTCCCAAACTAACTGAAATATATCAGTATTTTCCAGTAGCAGCACCTCTCAGATAAATATTAGCAGCAGTGAAGAACTGAGCCAGACAACAACATGCCATCAGTGATGATGAGGGACAGAAAGATGAGCGGGTTCCACAGGCAGATCCAGATCCAAGTATGGAACATGAGAGGAGAAAGAGAGTTACTTGCTAGGGATGATGTTAGGAAGTGATATTCAGGTTGCTACATTTTTAATGATCACAGTAGTTAAAAAAGCTAAAATTTTAGCTGTAAAATGTAACATGCAGTAGCTAATATTAATAAATATGTTGTGCTTTTACTTTTAAAAATGTTGGTAACATTACACTTAATATTTACAAATTTTGAAGATTTTGAATATAGAAGTTAAATTTGTAATGGTGTATTTTCATTTAGATGTGGTATTATAATCTGTGCAGTAAGATTAATTACTGCATAAATTATTATTACATACTGCAAAAAGATTATTAAGTAATAAATTAATTTTAAGACAGCATGGAATAGATTGTATAATATACTTTTTATAACAGCATATTATATAAACTATTCCATGCTATCTTGGAATAAAACCTGTTTTTTTTTTTTTTATCCATTCCATTGTTGTTTATTCAGGTTGAGTTTAGACCAAGAGCAGAGAAAGACACCCACTCCAGCTCAACATCTAGTCAACATCAGTGCTATTGCTATAATTTGGATGGTATAGTATCATGAGCCACAATTAAAGTCTCGTGACACTCATGCTAGGCATTATTTTTGTTGTTGTCGAGTTTACACGCGCCGATTGCTTTGGGCCGGGCCTAGTCAAAGTCCAGGGCCGTTTTTTAGTCCCAGTCCGTCCCTGTATATATATATATATATATATATATATATATATATATATATATATATATATATATATATATATATATATATATATATATGCATGGTTACAAATGATTGCCACTGTACATTTGTTCTGCCTATTATTCATTTATTTATTTATTTTTTGTTTGTTGAAGAGTGGTTATGTCTTTTGGTTTAAGAGATGTGCAATATTGTATACCTATATACAAATGTAGCTAAATAAATATAATTGAGATGTAAATGTTTTATAAATATTTAATGTTTCCACTGTTTACTTTTTAGATGCTATCCTTCCATATTTTAGCTTTCAGCACCACATCCCCCCCCTCCCAAAAAAATTGACATATTGGGGTAAAAGAACACTATGCATAAAAAGATTAATTCAAAGATTAATTCATTCAAAAAGCAGCATTTGTACCTGGCTACATATAAATAGCTATGTATAAACAATGAGACTAGACTGAATAATTCTATATGTAATGCAGCATTCTCGATATAGCAACTTTCCAAGTACAAAAGCCCTACCTTGTTGTTCAGAGATTGGTTTCTTTCCAATCAGTTTCAATGTGATATTAATGACTTCTGGTGAGTGAGAAGTACAACATGTTCCTGGATCAACATCCTTGTTGATCCTGGAAAAACTTTCCAATCCACCAATCTGAATTGAGATACAGCTTTTCAGGAAATACATGTTTTAGGCTTACAATCAGGATAAGGTGTTTCCACACCATTGTTAATCAACTATCGTTTCCCTCTGATTTCAGGAATAGATTATGGGTAGGGTTAGGTTTAGGGATATGGATTGGGTTAAGTCTAAATTTTTGGACATGATCCAGGATCAACAAAAGATGTTGATCCAGCAAAATGTCTTACTTGGCAAAATCACGGCGACCATGACGTCCAGTGACATTAAACTCTTCTGAAACTAGTTCAATTGAGGGTAACTGAATTTAGTTGAACCTTCCTATTTGGTAAAAATGTATCCCAGACGAGGAAGAATATAATGTCGCACTTTGTGAACTGTTTTTCTTTTTTTGACAGATGTGTCCAAATGGTTCCACATTTCTACCCACAGCTGTACAACACCAGCTGCTCACTGTGCACAACTGATTCCAAACGTTCACAAACTAATCATATTATATGCCATCTACTTACCCACAGACCTTAACAAGCCAGTTCACGCTCACTATAAGGTAGGAATAATGGTACACCTTAAAACTGAATGTGAATGATGTAGCTTCTAACAAATTGAAATTATGCATTAAGTGCAATCACTTTTTTGGGGGTAAAATAGTTTTCTGTTCTATTCTCTTCACTCACCATGAACAACAACAGTTGTTTTTTAGCATTTTTACTCATGACAGACTGGCAAGAAGATTGGTTAAAACGGTTGAGAGACCAGCTACACAATACTGCATTGAGCACATGCCATTGCAGGTCAATTTCAAGCTAATTTACTGTGTGACCTCCCTGGCTCACATGAATACTGCTTACATTGTACACCGGCGAAGACAGGTTCTTTCTCATTGGCTGACCGGTAAGAGCAATGAGAACCAAGATCAAACAGCTCGAAGAAAATAGGAAAGGGGCAAAAAGTAGATCAGATTAGAAGGGGCCTGTTTGCAGACCAACATCAAACAAGAGATTGTACCAGTGGAAATGAGATAGACACATTCTGAGCTCCTTTATCGCAACATGAAAACATAAACTTGGGAACAGAGTTTAAAAACAAATGTGCCCACAGACACAGATCCCAAACCTTTATAAACTAAAATATAAGCATTAAGAATATTAAAGAGTAATTCTCTGAAAAGCCAAATGTGTTGAGAAGAAAGGGGCATTTAAGAGCTGACACATGTGTTTTAAGATTTAAGTCTGACAGTTTTACAACGGCCCTACAGTAAAGTAACAGACACTGAGAACAACATGCAACCTTTGTAACATTTTTAGGCAGCACAGAATGGACAATAAGAAGAAATGGGTAGAGAAACTAAAGTGTCTCCTAAGTGTCCAAGCAACTCGCATCCATTCATTAAAATATTGGTGATCAGACTGCCAGAAATGTAAATAAAAAATAAAATAAAATAAAGTCTATTCCTCACTTAAAGCTTTTGCATGAAGACTCATAATCCAGCACATGGCTCATAGAGACTGCTTTGGGGAGCTCGACAGTCCCTGGCCACCATTCACTGTCACTGTATGAACATGAGTAACAAAAAAAATATTTTGTATTCCATGAATGACAATGATCCTCCTTCTGTCCAATGAGCCAATAGCACTTCTGGTTTGGGGACGGTCCACTCAGAATGACTGAAACAAATCATTTTAATTTAAGGTAGTGCTACAAATAATCCTTCTCTGACAGTTTGACTGAATGAGCTGTTCATTGTCCTTCACGTTCTATTTTCAGAAAAGAATAACGCAACACTTGCTATTGGTAATGTGACATAAAATAACAAGAATATCTATGGCGATAGCTCTTTTCAGTTTGCTGAAACAATATGAAAAAAGACAACAATATATCGATGAATAATTAACTAGAATGCACTAAAAATGTCTTGTTTTTCTTCCTAAATCCTGACGTCTCTTTCCAGGTTTGATTGTAGACATATATCACTCCAATGATATATAACATGTTCTTAATGTTGCTGCAGACAAAATCTAGCTTTAAGACTTATCCATGGTATGCTGAAGTTAATTCGTTAAAGCTTTCACACTTTTAAATTTCCTTTTAATGTTAGCTGGCTAAAGGGTGGGTAGAATAACCTCGCCCCACTCAGTTTCTGAAAATGCTTATTATTGTGTTCACAGAGCAAAACTTTTGTTTATTATTTAATGTTTAATGTTTAAAGTTACTTCCATTATTCATGCAAAGCATCATGGGGTGAAGGAAAAAGGTGCATATCGGTTTAGAACAACAAAAGTACATTTTTTTTTTTTAATCCTTTAATCTGGATTTTATATTTTTTGGGTTTGTCCTATTTCTGGATTCAGGACGACTGCCAAACAAGGTCTGGAAAACAATGACTGCATCTGTTCCTATGAATGTTTCACTAAGATCAGAACTGACAAGAGTGCTTGAATAAGACTAACACTAAAGCATTATTAACAACATCATACACAAGCAATGTACCAATGAACAGTGTGGACACACTCAACAAAATGTATGCTTTTGATTGAGCTATTGATCAAGTGTCCAGCATAAACCGAAACTCCAACACTTTCCTTTGCATTTGCACTTAAGCTAACCACTAATTTAAAGTTAGAATCATGATATCTTCATATGAAAACTATTTTAAGAATCTATAACCACCAAACCAGAAACACAACACAGGACTGTGTATCCATTCTCAGAGATGACACAACTTCTCAGCACCTATTTGTCATAAGGAGTCACTGGTTAAAGATCCAAAAATAAATTATATATATATATATATATTTTTTTTTTCTTCTGTCCAGCAGCTGTTGTGAAGGTCAGAGGTCACATACTGTCAGCGAACAGATGCTACTGACCACACACCTGATTTATTCCACTGTTTTACGCCCATTTACTTGATTAAAAAAAGCTCCTCTGGTGTTAGACGCAAGGTTGTTGTAAAGGACAGAGCAGCCAGAGGTCCTCTTCTGATTAAAATGGGTACAAGGGTGTCACTGCATCCAATGGATCAATGCAGACTGTTTCCTGGAGTATTGACATTTGTAAAGGAACATGTCAGCTTTATGAAGCAGACTTGTTTCAGTCATATTTGAGAAATTGATTGTAGACAGATATCTTGTGTGTGTGTGTGTGTGTTTCTCTCACAAATGTTTTCCATTTGTGTCCTACAGTAAAAGGAGAAATGTCTGTAGATACAGTGTACAGTCATTCTGTACTGTGTAGTTAGTCCAGATAAACACCATGGCCTGTGTTTAAATACAGGTTAGCGGTTAGATGCATTTACCTAAGAAAACAGATGAGCAAATCCATTGCATAGTCATGTAAGCTATTTACTTGCTCAAAGTGCTTTTTGTTTATTTCTCATTTCATTGCTTATTTACACAATTCCTATTATTTCTAAGAATCATATTTTCGAAGTCCAAAGTTCTGGTCCCACTTTATTTTGAGGTCCAATTCTTACTATTAACAACCATTAATTATGACTTTTTACTCAATAAACTCAGGAGTAGAAATGTAGAACACGGTCATGCAGAATATGGGCTTTATAATTCGTTCTAATAAACAGCCAATATGTTAACTAGAAAAGTGTTACCCAGGTTCCACCGGAAATGTAGATTTGAATGTAAAATGACACTTTCGAACGTTCTACGTCATCGTTCCATTTTCCATTCCGTCTTCGATTAAGAAATACAACTGGGGAAATTAAATAATGATAATATTGATAATAAAATAAATAGGCCTACTTTACAAAATAATAATAACAACTCAAATAAAGATAGTACAGAAACACAAAATGCTAGGAAAGATGATTCTCCCTAGCAACATGTGTAGATGTGCCGCTTTCAAATTGATATAAAAAACAGATGGAACATAAAACAAGACGACGGGAAAACTGTCCATCGAACCTTTTTGTTCCATATGTTGCGTGCTAGAAATTAAAATGAAAAAAAAAAAAACAAGTAATGAGGTGTCTGCGAGAGGCTTTAAGGAGTAACCTAACACCTTTTTATAAAGCACCTAAAATATCTGCGAGACGGACCGTTACTCAAGTCACACATTCACCACACATTCCTCGCTTTAAATCACACTCACATCTGATTTAAACACCACTTTCTATCGAATAAAACCCGGATGAAAACTGCGTCCTTTCACTCGGCGGCCAGCGTTCAGACGGTAACTTTACCTTCTGCCTTTTATCACTAGTTTTCTCTCTTCACTTTCGAAGCCTCATAGAGGGTCTTTTGTCAACGTGTATCCTTCTGTTTCCCTTTAACCCTAAAAGAGCTTCTCTTAAATCCTTCAACAATCCATTCTGCGTCCGTCCGCTGTGAAATGAACTATTCCACAAAAGTCCGCGTTTATCGTCTACGTGTTTGCGTTGGAAAGAAGAGTTGATGAACGCTGGATGAAAAACTATGAGGTCAGCAGACGCGCAAACAGGCCACGCCCCTACCTACCGACGTCATCAGCTCTGACTTCAGCTTATGACGTCACGAGCCCTAAATAAGTAGGCCTACTAAATAACTAAAATAATAATAATAGTAATAAAAGTTAAAACTATTAGATTATGAATTAGAATGCTATGTGTTTGCTTGCATATTTATTAAAGTGTAATCCATATATTTTATGAATTGTTATTATTACATTTTATTTAACTTTTGTTATAAACATATATTAACATGAGAAGGTACATATTTGAAGTAAATCTATAAATGCTTATTTACTTGTCATCTATATATATTTATAAGATAAATTATTTATTTTCAGTCCAGTGATGTTTTGAGGTCTCTTGTGTCTCTGGGAGACATTTATATGATGAATTAAATTGATTAAAATTACTAATATATATATACTAATATTATTTGTACTGTATGTGGAAGTGTATTAATATTCCCCCAACCCAGAGATGAACATTATTTTAATTAAATGTATTTAAAATACATATTTAAATACTAAATAAGTATTTTGTAATTGTGTATTTTGCTGGACAATAAAATAAAATAAATAAATAAGTAATAAAAACTATGATAAAAACTACATTAAGAGACATTTTAGAGACAATATTTTGTATTTGAAATACTCAAAATACATGATCAATTAATTTTATTATCAGACAATACAGTATATTTTTTCACAAACTAACAACAAAAACACAACACTATTTCTACATGCATTTAAGACACCAAACATCTTATTTACTGTACTCCATTGTTTCCTTGAATTAATTTAAACATATACATTGCCTATAAATAAGTATCAATATATAAAGTTTTGAAAATGACTAAACAATAATTATGTATTTACTCTTGAGCTCTTTGTGAAAGTATATAAATGATTAAATTCAGCTGGTATACAGTTTCACAGGACTGCTTCATTTCTGACACGACACGAGAAAGGGGCTTGAGAAATTAGATGAAATATGGATCAATATGTTGAACACATTGTCTATAGTTAGGGTTAAAGAATATGTTTAAAATATGTTGTTTATAAGATGTTCAAGGAGAGGGAAAGAAGTACTTATCTTTCTCTTATATGTGTATCTAAATGTAATGGCACTGTCTCAAGCACTTGATTGCTTGTAAATATTGTTTGTAATACAAATTACTTATATTTTATTTAAATACATTTCTCACACCGAATAATTGTAAGAGTTTCAAAAAGCTTCATGTTGAAAGTATTGGGTGGATGCATTATTACAAGGAATGATGGAACAAGATCCTGTTTTATGTGCCAAAAAAAAAGAAGAAAACCTTGCTATGATTTCATAAGCAGAATAATAAGACGCCCAAAAGAGTCAATGCAGCTTTCGCAATGAATTCCTGCCTGAATACTGAAATACCTCACTGTCTGCTGTGGAGCAGCTAGAAACGGTGTATTCATGCTGCAGGTTTTAAGATGAAACACCATATTAATGTCTATTATTTCAACTGATAATTATACATTTAAATCATACTTTTCTTTTCGTTAAACTGTCAGGCAGAATAAACAAAAATAACTTAGTTTTAGATTTTAGGACCAACAGAGTCTTACTATCACATGACTGATATAACAAGTGATCAAACTCAGTGTTCTGACCCAGTTTACCACAGTACAAACAGCTCAATACACTATCTATCATGATGGTTTAAACTCAAGCTAGCAGAGCTTTTAGGGTGATATAGTGTTATTAACACAACACTGCCCTCTAGTGTGCATCAATGTGAGTTACATGATCTTACAATTTATACAAACATCACCATTTTTATTAAAAGATTCCTCTGTTTCTGTTACATATTAAACATATTCAATATGTGGAGTATTGTATAAAGTAAACATTTTTAAATGCCTATGCAGTTAGACATTATAAAGTCAGATATTAAGCTTAAACTGGCCTAGATAAATCAATAAAACGTCATCATTATTATCGAAACCATGGAATGATATACTGTAGGCTTATACCTTAAAAACAATAGATGCCTTTTTAAAAAGCATGTAAAATGACTTGAATTTAAGTAAATTTACTTATATTTTCTTAGCGATTTTGTACATAAAAAAAAAAAAAAAAAAAAAAAAAAAACTTTGAGGACACCCATATGTTTCCTTTGCTTCTGTGTGTAATTGTCTGTTTGTTGCAGCTCGAGCAAAGAACTAATATATTTCAGAGCAAAGCATGTGTAACCAGAGCTGGAATATATATATATAATGTCTGGTCTCTCTTCATCGATTGGTTTTGTCCTGATGGATAAAATGCAGTCTTGAGGAGCTCTGCTGTGTAATGAAAGAGAGCTTGTGTTTAACTTGTGTTAACCTGCAGGCGTCTGCTTTAGTATCTCTCTCTCTCTCTCACACACACACACACACACGCACACACACACATACACACACAAAGAAAAGCTTTGGAGAGTTTGAAAACACAGAGTCAGCTGCCACAAAGACTGTACATTAAAGCTTTGAGTCAAATATCAAATCACATTTGTCAATAAGTAATAGTTTCTCTAAGAGGCAACTTACCTTTGTGAAAAGAAGTCTCCCTTTAAGTTCACTTATTTCATTATTATTAGGGTTACACTTTATTTTAAGTAAATGTTGTTACTGAGTACTGAGTACTGAGGTTTAGGGTTGAAATAATACATAATTCACACTTATTACTAAAGTAAGTACATGTAAGGTGTAACTACATCACTTTGAAAGTGTCTTTTCTGGGTCACAATTTAGTTTAGGGATCAATTCTCACTATTTGCTGACTTACAACAACTTCTGCCTCAATAAACTCCTGATTTGCTGTTTATTAATAGTTAGTACAGTAGTTTAAGTTTAGGTATTGGGTGCTAATAAGCTACCAATTAATCGTGAATTGATTTTTAAACTAATGCATTACAATTTTCTGTAATATACTTGTAAGATTTGAAGATGACTGTTTCACAAGCGACTCTAAATAGTGTGATGACATGCCTCGCTAATTTCATTATCTTTTCGCTAGGAAATACCAGTAAAAGCATTTTAAAGCATGTTTCTACATAGTAATTAACATTCAGCCCTGAGAAATATTCAATGGAGATCTTCAGTGATTACATATGCTCGTTATTACTTGAATGAATAAGCATTTATGTATTATAACTAATCAAATAATGAACACAATACACACTAGAGTAAGTTCACAGACATTGCTATCAGAGTTAGAAATGTACTGATATTTCTAGAGGATCCTGGACACTTTTGTGCTTCATTTGAATACATCCAGTTTTTCTTTTGTGTAAAATAAGCTCTCAAAACCAGAAGTGTGCATTAATATTCTGTACATAAGTCAGAAGTAGACTTCAAACACTTCTCTTGTCATCAAGTTGCTGTCCTGTCTATGCTTTCCTCATGTCATTCTGAAAGAAAAATAACTTTTAAAAAGAGCAAAAGTTTGAGAACACATTTATTGGAGCTGAATCTTTGGAACATGTCAGTCGATGTGATTTGATCAGAAACAGAGCAGATGTGGAGGAGATTTTCTGTTCGTGATGCAGATGTTCAAATACAAAACGTTGATATCCATTTTAAGGCCTTGCTGTTTTTTATTCATTATTTTTTTTATTCCTTCCTACTACAGCAACGTACAGAGGCAGTATTGAAAATAAAAGATTTCTTTGCTTCCGCATCTTCTTGTAAAAAAACAAAAAACAGAAAAAGAAAAAAACAGAAAAATATCAGCACAAAATCTCAACGACAGTACAAAAACCAAAAGAGAACCAGGGTCAGGTAAATGGGAGCTTTACTATAGGAAATCTGTATACCTTTTTCAATAATGAAAACATCTCCATAATTGACCATTTCAGAATCGTATCACATATTCTGAAACTATATTAAAAAATGAACACTGTCTTTTTTATTTCAGTTGTCTTTTTTTACAAATGAATGCTATAAACACATAAACTTCTTCAAATATATCGATCAGTGCAACAATGTTTCTTTTTCGTTAATGCTACAGTATGCTTTCTCACAGAATCAGCTTCAGCTGACACACATGTAGCATCGACTCGAGGATCCACGTCCTCGGAGAGAAAGGGGAAAACAGAAGTGTTGGCCACAGTATACAGCACACAGTACATGAACATACCCAGAAACCTGTAGAAAACATTAGTATTGTCAGCAGTGAAGCCCTGTTATCGGTTAAACTGTGTGTGTACGGCATTGCTAACATTAGATCCATCTGATGAATGAGAGATGAGATGAGATGGTCTCCAGACGTCTCAAGAGAAGGGCTGGTTGTGATTGGACCCTGCAGATTGAGGCAACAGTCCTTTGGTACAGACACAAGGCCAACGACAGAACGATGTGTGAGGACATCTAATAGCACCACTCTTAAAATCAGAGTTTCATTCAAGAGCACATGCATTCAAGCTCGACGGATGGAGACAGAAGCGCTTTGATGAATCCTCAAATCAAAGCCATCAAGGCGATGATGAGCATCAATGTTTTCTTCTCTTTTTTTTTGGTATGCTGGATAAACAGACATTCTGAACGTGATTATAGAGGATATGGTGATTATAAATCTGTAATCCAGGTGAATAAAACTCTCCTATCAAATGCATTTATGTTTTCATGATGAAATGCGCGCTGGATTTGTATCAGCATCTGTTCTGAACAAGGGCTGCATCTTTTGGAAACGTAGCAAAAAATAACCAAACAGGACGGAAAAAGCACACGTTTCACTTTCACAAAACAGTCGGACGATTGTATTTACAACATACAACCCAAGAAAAAAGGGATACTGCAGCTTTCTTTTTTGTCCTTTCACTTGTTTCCTTGAAAAGGGCATTAAAATATATTAAAACGTATGTACAATATGCAGGATTTCAATGTTAAAGCGCTATGAATTTACCGGGATTTGATTTGCAGATTCGACCGACAGCTTTTTCAAGAACTAAAGGGTTAAAAACACCGTTAAAAACAACAGAGGAGGCCCAAAAAAAAAAAAAAAAAAAAAAAAAAAAAAAGATGTACCAAAGGCACTGACTGAACCATACCCAGAATGCAACGGGGCTGGATGATTCTCCACCCTGTTTGATCCTTGCCCTCCCACGGGGTATTTACCTTCCCTTGGCCATATATGGTTCATTTGGGTTATTTTTTTCTTTTAAAATAAAAATAAATGATTTTTATCCTCCTTCCAAAAAACAACAAAAAAAAGATAAATACTTTATAACATTATTATATATTGGTCTCAACACCAGCATCTGATTGTAAAAATGATCAACCAAAAATAATACGAAATAAAAAATTAAAATAATAATTTCAATCATCTGTACATATTCTTATTTTTCATTTAGTTTTTGTTTTTGTTTTCCCATGAATTCAATGTTTTGTACACAGTGTCCCCTACTGGTAGGTTCTGTTCACTGCAGCTCCTGAGAAAAGCATGGCTCAGTCCAGACCTCCCATTGGTTCACTGAACCACAGAGCCTTGTCCTCCTCCAATCAGAAGGCTTCGGCAGTCCGTTTAGCCCCGCCCTCCCTGAGGAGAGGTCCCCTCTCATTGGTCTCACGCTTCTGAGTATGTGTTCTGTGAGTTGAGCTTGTCCTTCTTTAACTTGACGCCGTCCACCAGCTCAAAGTTATAGTTTTCCAGGGCGGATAAGTTCCTGTCGGACATGGCGCTGTGGGAGCAGGCGCAGTAGAGGACCACCCCGCAGATGGCTCCGAGGAAGACCCCCAGCGCACTCATAGCGATGATGGTGATGAGGATGGGGTCCAGCGTCTTCAGCATGTTTCCAGCGCCGTTGATCTCGTGGTTCTCCACGATCTCAGGGAAGTCTGTGATGTCCACGACTGGAAGAGAACAGACCAGAAAACCTGTTTTAGATATTGCTTTAGGATTTTATGCAGTCAAAACTAAAATTATTCAGACACCAGATATATATTTTTGCATATTATTTTTTCTTGTAAAACATACTCTGATAAAACTCAAAACATTTATTTATTTATTTATTTGCTTTGCATACATCTTATTTAGTCACTAATGTTGTTATGGGTACCAACATTTTTTCAGAATCTGCATGCATTATATTTGAGAAAGGCACTTACTGATGTCGTTGAAGTTGTCTTCAGGTAGAATTGGCTCTGCTGGGACATCTGGGTCTACAAAAACAGTCAGGAAATGTACATAATTCAATAATCTCATCTAAGTCAGCTGTTCTTTACCAGGGACCTCAGCACACTAGGGCCACAATATGGCTTAAAATTATTTAAAATGAGACAAAATAAGCTTTAAAAGTATAGAAACTAATAAGTACTGGATTTTTTTTTATCATGTTTTTTTAAACTCTATAATATTTTACAGGGCTATTTAGGAGTAAAATAAATAAAAATTGAAATTATGATAAAATTAATTTATTAATTATACATACATACATACATGTAATCCCAATAATGTAAATAAATAAACTGTAAACTCAAACTGGATTTTTTGAATATAATTATTTTAATGATTGATAAATATGTTATTTAAATATCCAATACATAGATCACACCATATTTAATATTTGGCAGGAATGGAAACAAGGCTGTGAGTGGGTGAACAAATAAAATAAAATGAAACTCTATAATACTGTTGAAAGTTAGGAGTTATGAAAATGACATATCTAGGACTTTCATACAGTGTGTAAAACCGTACGTTTGTCCTTCACAGCTCATTTTCATTTGTATAAGTACAAGTATAATAATGCGTCTAACCTGACTTAGGTCTATCCTCAGTGTCTGTACATAAACATGTTTGAAAATGAGCAACTTTGTCATTACAGAAGTAGTAGCAGAAATATCAAAAATAACACAGTCTTAATTCATCTCAGTGTATTTTGCACTATAAAGGGTTAACTGACTCACCCTTGCAGTCATCCACGTTCAGATTGTCTAAGATTTTGATGTCGTCCACAGCAATGTCTCCCCAACTCTTCCTCTCCACTACACTTTCAATTACCACCTGAAATAAACACAAACACCAAGATTAAAGTTGAACTATATGTGACCCCGGAGCACATAATGAGTCATTAGTCGCAGGGGTATAAATGGTAGCAATAGCCAATGATACATTGTGTGAGTCAAAATCATACAGATTTCTTTAATGCCAAAAATCATTAGGATATTAAGTAAAGATATTTTGTAAGTTTCCTACCGTATATATATATCAAAACATAATTTCGGATTAGTAATATGCATAGCTAAGGACTTCATTTGAACAACTTTAAAGGAGATTTTCTAAAGTTTTTTGCATTCCAGACATTCCAGATTTTCAAATATTGTTCTATCCTAACAAACACATACATCAATGGAAAGCTTATTCACACACACACACACACACACACACTTGTCTCAGCACCTGGTAGGGTTTGTTGGAGTGGGGTATGAGCACACGGCCCTCCCTCCAGCGGTTGCCTTGATGACCACTGACCGTCCAGAGCAGGACGTCAGCTGAGCCCTGGCTGCTTTCTCTGCGCTGTTTGATGTGAAGCGTGCCGATGTGAGAGCCGAACATGTGATACCAGAAGGACAAGCACAGGTCCGAGTCCTGGCCCGACACGGATGGACTCACTAACCGAGCCACTTCTGTCTCCTGAGCACCTGTGGCCAGGGTGTAGATGAAGTTCCCTGATCCGCCTGCAGCAGACGGAGAGAAACCACGTGAGCTTCGGGTGTCTCACAGTTTCCATGCTGTGAGGTCAGTTTCTCACCAGTGTGGTCCATGTTTGGGCCGGTGTTCAGAGTCGGGGTGCCGCTGGACTGGATCTGCCACCTGAAACCGCTGTCCTCGGACATCCAGCCACAGAATGAAGGATCACTGGCCCAGCCGAAATCACAGGCGAACCACAGGAACGCTGCACAGAGAACACACACAGGGAAGATTATTAACAGAGCCAAAGCAGTGACACATACAGAATATTATTTATATTTTAGAATTATTATTTTTATATGAAAGTTTTTTTTTTCTTTTTTTTTCATGTATTTGAAAGCTGCATTTATTTGATTAAAAATACACTAAAAACAGTGAAATGGTATTACATTTTAAAATAACCATTTTCTATGTGAATCTGTGTTAAAATATAATTTATTTCTGTGATGCTCCGCTGTATTTTCAGCATCATTCCTCCAGTCTTCAGTGTCACATGATCTTCAGAAATCATGAAAATATGATGATTTACTGCTCAAGAAACATTTCTGATTATTATCAATGTTGAAACAATGTTGCAGCATTTATTTGAACACTCTCATAATAAAAGTACCTTTCCAAAATGTACTTTTTGTACTTTATTTACTCCTAAAATATGCATATTATTACCTTAAATGCTCATATTCACATCTAAAGAGCACATTTAAGTACGCTTTGTAAGTGACGTTTTCTACTTTTTTTTTTTTAATGAGAGTGAAACCGAATCTTTTGTAACATTGTAACTGTTTAATTGTTTTGAAGCTACTGTGTTATTGATTGGACTACACACATCTCCAAACTACATGCTTTATATCTACTGTCCACTTGATGGCAACAAAGAGTTATTTTACAAGCAGCAGAAAACACCATCATTTAAGCATGAGCATTTCCAAATTCCAAAGCCAAATTCATACACCAAATATAGCTAGATCTTGAGCGAGAATACAGAACACACGAAACAATGAGGCTTTGAAACTGAGATTGACATGAAAGAAGCAGGGAGGGATTAAACGATGTTAGATTGAGTGAGAGATAGAAAGCCAAAGAGAGAAAGCAGAGAGAATTGAGACGGACAGAAAAGCAGAAGCACGTCTAGGATGTCAGCTACGCCGGTCCCTGCACAGCCTCAGCGCTGCTTTATAGACAGTTTAATAAAGCCAGGATTCTCCACGAGTTTCACAGGGTATTTGCTCACTGAATGCGAAGGAAAGAATTTCCCATTAAAAGCCGCAGCTCAGGCACGCAGCCACTGCAGCTTCAGAAAATGCCAGTTTCCAATTAAAAGTTATTTCTTCTTTTCCATCTGTAAATGGATTGGGGCTGTCGCAGTGGAGGACAGTGCACGGATACGTTTCACCGCAGTACAGAACGTTCTACCAGTTTTGAATGCTTGTCATAGCAAATAAACCACATCCAATAATAGAAAGTGCACACATCTACTCAATGTTAACCAGCCAAGACCACACACTCACACACAAGGACACATGCTTATTAGGACCTTCAATCTATTCAGTTGTGTTGCTGTTTTGCTTGTTGTGATGAAGCTCAGACAGGGCCAAACACACACACAAACACACACACACACACACACACACTGGCTAATTAGACAAGGTCAGTTAAGGGGGATTTTTCGTTTGCCCATTAGTGAACAGTCTTGAATGGCTAATCAGTCATCACGCTGAATTAGCAAATCAAAGAAGCTCTTTACAGATTTTTACTAGAACTCTACAGAAACGAGATTACATACTCATCTTTGAGTTCACACACTTATAATCAAACAGAGAACTAAGAAAACATACAATAAGAATTTTCTTTCTTAAAGGTGCAGTGCGTCATTTCTGTGCTGCTAGAGACAGCAAATGTACATAACTGCAAAAAAAAATTTTGAAGAAGAAAATAGCTTACTGGTGCTCATCAGACACAGTGCATCTAGTTCCCTCTTTTTCAGAAAAAAAAAACAGGTAATCCTGAATGAAACTCATAAAAAAATATTTTAAATGTACAAATTATTCGGGGAAATTAGCTATAATTGGCTTACTTAGAGTTGTCTGTGCACACTGGACTGGAATAGAGAAAGTATGCTAACACTGCAAAAATGACACGCCGCACCTTTAAGGGAGTATGCATTAGTACAATCCTGAATAATTAGAGAAATTATGGGTAGAATTAGAGGTAAGTACCTTTCTCATCTGGAACGGTGCTGGTCTCTGTGGTGGTCTCTGGCGCTGCGGTTCCACCTGTAGTGTGGACACAGAGAAGCCCATTAGATGAAAAGTTAAAGTAAGACACTGGCTAATATTTTATTTGGATATTATCAGGAGGTAAGGATCTGACTGTGCTAATTCCCCTCTTTGTATTTGCTTAGCATTTTTAAAATGAGCTTTGCCGGATGAGACATGCAAATACGTTCAGAAACGTTGGAACCTTTACTTTTATCATTTAGCAGAGGGGGGTGCAATTCTGTGTAACACACACTCTGTGAGACTGCACTGAAGTCAACACACAGGAGATTAGAGGCAGAATTTATAATGCTTTGTTAGTATTAACAGCTGGAGAGCAGAAGACATTTTCACACATGAATAACTTAAGGTAAGTGCAAGCTAGATTGCAATGGAGTATTATATTACTGTATACTACTTACTGTGTGGTAGTGTTACTGTTTAAAACCATTCTTTCTGTTTCTCTGAGTGTCTATTTACACTAAATGCATATAACCCACCACCTTGTTGGTAGAAGCTATTCACCCTAACTCGACCCAGCAACGTGTGGTTGGGCTAGTCAACACTACAAAAGACGATTGTATAAAATCAGCTCCAGTGACGCAGATTGGAAAAGCATGTGCCAAAGTCATTTTCGACCCTGGAATGAATCCGCCTTTTGCCAACATATTTTTTTCACATCGGAAAGGCATTTATTTTCAATAAAAATGAAAGAAATAATCGAAAAGTTGAAAATAAAGTATCGGGTAGGGTTAGGGTAGGTGTAAGGAGGGCTTATTTTATCCCAATAAGGTGGAATCCATTTAATAATTTGAATTAAAAAAAATATTTACACTCAATACGTTATTATTGCATACTATTTGATAATGTACAACAATACCGGGGTGCAAAAAACCCCACTATTTGCTATAAGTAGTATAAATGGCACAAAATCCTGCTATTTTAACAGTGTAAATATAATAACTATTTGCACTTAGTGGAAATACCATGTTGCTAAGAAAATATCATTTTCACTTAGTGTAAATAGCCGATGCCATTTTTTTTATTGTATGTGAAACAGTGTGAGTCATACTACACAGTATATACTGTATTCTGCATACTATTTCCTTAAAATAAAGCAGTATGTAGCAGAAGTTGATTTTAGTATGTACATGTTAAATTATGCATACCACACATTATATACTGCATACTGCTAAATGCTTTTTAAATGTATTGTATGTGAAGCAGTAGTAATCAGTCATAATGGACTATTTAAACTGTACTTACTTTAAATTTATACTAAAACTTGTTATACCTTGTGACACCAAAACAAATTCCTTGTGTGTGCACCTGTCAATAAAGCTCTTTGTGACTTTACTGTAGTATGCTACAATGTTGTGACATGACCTTGCCATTTTATATTAGTTCGACACATAACCATCTCAGAACTAAATACCAAAAAAAAAAATTGCATTTTTAATCCAATTTTGTATAAACGATTTTAACTTTTGGCAGTCCTCAAGGTAGATATCGCAGATATTGCATTTGATACCTCTCGCCGTTCATTCATCACTGTCTGGCTTTTGTAATGAAATGGAAGGCCAAATGGAGCTCGTTTTGCAAATGTAGAAGGTTATTTCAGTATTAGATGCATACAGAACATTTGCAGTCCATGCACAGTATACTTCACTTCTAGTAGGAGTAGTGTGGTAAGTGTGGTTATATGCAATGAGATTCATAGTGTGAGGAGTGATTTGTATAAGCCCCCCCCCCCCCCAAAAAAAAAATAAAAAAAAAAATGCTAGAAGAGCTGATATTTGCGGAAGCAAGGGAGGCAGTTAGTCTTTTGGGATTAGCATAGCAAAAGGAGCAAGTGCAGTAAGTAAGGTTGCAGTCTCTGCAGGCGGGTGTTAGCACCTGTCTGGTCGTAGTCATCACCTGTTCCACTATGGCAGTTGGCCTGGTCATCATCACACTCGTCTGATGGCGTAGTGGAGGAAGCGGGTGTAGTAGGGGGCACTGTGAGTCAGAGATACCAGAGAAAAAGATACCCATTATTCATGACGGTGACACAGCTTTCACAAAATAAAGTGATGAATCACCTTTCTTCCCATGGTACCAAGGTACATTTTCATCATTTTTTAAAGGTGATTACTGAAAGTCCAAAACCACGTAGTACTATAGTATATATATTTTTTTGTACGTCATTCCACAAATCATCTTAATGATTATGCTCTTTCTGTAATCTTTCCAAGTCTGTAGCCTTTTGATACGGGCCTGTGCGTGACTCTGGCTGCAGGGTTGAGGATGTTATGCTCCACCCTGGGCCGGTATCCTCTCGGCTGTATCCTCTCATTATCTGCCTGTGCTCCTTTGGATGTGGCCTTTGCCTACATCTGCCTAAAACCCTGTGTTTACTCTCAGCTTGTAATGAGCTGCCCTTAAGCCTGTAGGGCTTTCCCGGGATAGAAGGAGAGGGAAAAATGAGCGGGGAGGGAGAGGGGGAAACGGGAGCTGTACTGGAAGTTGTGCGGGTGAGGGCATTTTGAAGAGTCTCTAAAGCAGAGGGGTCACAGCGAGGTCACTGTGCTGGCTCTGGACAGCATTGTTGATCGCATTGCACACTCTTGCTAGGACTTAGTGTCCTGCTGTTTGGAATGTGTATGGGTTCAGTTGTTTGATTGTGAGGGTTTAGCTAAGAAAGAGAAATAATGGGGTAAATTTATATACATAGTGTTGGACTTCATGTACTGGCATTAAAAGTAAAATCAAGCACTATCATCCAACTAAAGCCCCCGGTGGGATGCTGTGGCTTATACAAGCAAGTCTCAAAGAAATCCAATATGTAAATCCACTTAACGCTGCCTCAACAGAAAACACACATACCCCCCATCAGAGATAAACTAATTCAGGAAGAAAGACAGAGGGGAAGACATCAAGGAACTTTTCGTAATCCTTCAAGGCAGGTGGACCAAAGATTATCTCCAGCTGTGAGGGGCCCTGTTACTTAGGAGTGTCACAGGCCCCTGGTTTTCTGGGTTGGAGACATCCTTTGATGCCGCATCTGCCGGACAAGTAATTATGAAGAAAGCTAAGCTATACCCTATCCTGTCCTCTTGAGTGGATAAATCCAAATTCAATCATAATGCATTGTTACTATAAGACCACACACTTGAGGACCTTCAAACTCTGTTTAGATCAAAGGTCTGTCATTTTGTTTGCCTCTTGTTCACTTGCTTTAAACAATCTGTCTTTGGCTTGTTGCAAGATTGTCCATTATGTGAATGAATCACGGTTTCTTTGAAAAATATTGTTGGAATACGCAACACACTACACTTGCCTAAAGTTACACTATTTGGAAAACAACAGAGCAACTGTTAATGCGACTGAAAATGTAGCTAAAGGGATCGTTCACTCAAAAATTTTAACTCTGTCATTAAATACACTAATGTAAGACAAATTATTTCTTCTCTTCTGTGTCAGTCTTCGACACAAATTCACGTATCTTGGTACTCTCTTCAACGGTGGCTTTGTGCATGAAAAGTATTCTTGTAGCTACAAAAAATTACAGTTGAACCACTGATGGACTATTTTTACGATGTCCTAACTATGTGTCTGGGTTTTAAATGTTGTAGTTCCCTTGGTGTCTATGGAGGGTTCTGAAGGTAAAACTGAGGTCTTACGAGTTTAGAACTACATGAGGGCGAGAAATTGATGACAGAAGTTTTATTTTTTGGGTGAAATATCTCTTTAAGTCAGTAGCGTCCTTTCTTGAGTACTCCTGTGTGGGGTTATGTGTGTGTCTGTGAATGAGTTTTCAACTTACCTTCCATTTCACAGCCCAGGAGTTCCAGTCTAAGTCCCATCCCAGCAGGAGTGGCTCTGTCTGGGTACACCCTAACAAAGCGTGTCAATATAGGCTCCACCGTCCTCAATGCTGGCGTGTCATAGTTCAAATTCCCCTCAAATAACTGCCAAGAACAACGACAGAGTCAGAGACAATAGTTAGCAGTCAAGCAGAAATGGAAAAAGATAAAAGTGAAATCTTTATTAAGAGTATTCCAAAGTTCGACAGACTGGGAAAGCAAAGAGCAGAGCTTTAATGAAAGAGAACGAGTGAGAGGGCACGCAGCTCACACCTTTCTTAACTTGGGCACTGCTGTATTTCTAATGCAACAAAGCACTAGAGAAAAGAAAGTCTTCAACTTTACTTCTGACATTGTATGGTTGAAAAAAAAGAAAGCTGCGGGCTAACACTGTAGTCTATGACAGCAGGATGCACAGGCTTTCAAAAGCATCTGCCTTTGACTTCACACTTCTGAAGCCTTAAAACCCAGACACGAGGAACCACAGGAGACAGACAAAAAAAACCTAAAAAAACGAAAGGACACTCGCCAGAGGTACCAAAGGTACAGAACAAGATGAGAAGTCATGAAAGAACATTAATGGCCATCAGAGCTAATGCGTCTCCTTTTGTCCTTCAAACTAAGGTAGAGATATAAGGGTTTTAAAAGGGTTCTTCTAGGATTTATAATCCAATCCATTTTTTTGATAGGGGATAAGGCACATAGGCTATGTTCTACAAAAAAGTCACGCATTTCATGTATTCCACATACTGTATTCACTATAATCGCAAATGAACACTATACTGTTATTCAGTTTTGCTATTATGACTGTTTTTAGGATTGAGATTATTATTAGTATTTTTTAATGCATTTGGGATGTTTCCCCAATAATGTGCTCACAGAATTAGACTATTTATTATCATTCTCTTCTCTGTCCATCTAAAAGGCATCGTAAGGAATACATTATAGCTCCACATTCAACTTTCTTAACACATTTCCTAAAATCAGGCTAAACTAATCTCAGATTAGTGCTTAAGAACCTCAAAGTGATTCAAAACTATTCTAAATGTTAAACCAGTTTATGTTTATGAACCACCTTCCAGCTTCCCTGTATCTTACCTTGGGCTTGTTGCCAGTGGCATCCATCACCATTTTCCAGTCAGATCCATTGTTGCTGTAGCCCAGCCGAAACTTCTTCATGAATACCTTGTTATCGCGGTGTTTGCCTCCCTGGATGATCAACCCTCGGAAGAGTTTATCTTCACCCAGATCTATCTGCAGCCACTCATCCACATACGGCTGGGGCTGTGGCAACAACATCCATCCCGAACGGCTGGTCAGCAGACGGGCATTCTCTGACACCCAGGTGCGCTCGGTGTGGGACGAAACTGTGATCTGAGAGTCTGCGATAAGGCCTGAGACCATTCCCAACATTCCAGAACATGGGTACTCTGTTGAAAGACAAAGAGAGTTTTAGATTCAAGGAAGATCGAACTGTTCACTAGTGACTATCCTGAGAAGTGACGTGAAAAGCAGCAGACAGAGAAAAATGTATTTGCAGTCAAATGTATTGGCCATCAAAGGAGAACGATAAATGGACTGTGTAGTTTTGGCACCCACCAGCAGGGGCTAACAGGGCCATGCTAACAAGTCAAACCTTGATCCCTCGGTTAGACTTTTATCTAACCTGCCACTGCTGGAAAAACAAATGTACCTTTATTTGTCATGCTAATAAAACACATGGATGCCGAGAAAGAGAGGGTTGTTTGAGAACATAGTGGAAGAGTTGAATGATAATTGAGGGACGTGTCTACAAAAGATTAGATTAGCTGTGAGTAGGTAAGTCTGAATGGAAGAGAAAGAAAGGGAAAGAAAAAAAAATGATATTGGCTGATAAACCTGGTAGAAACGGTCACATCTCAGTGAGCTGGGAAACATTCTTACCAACAACCTAAAGAGGTCACGGGCCATAAAGAGGCTGAACAAAGAGAGAAGGAAATACATTTGTTGCAAAGGAAAGACAGATGAAGTGGACAGAAGAGATAAGAAACCTCTTGTTCTCTTTGTTTCTCTCTCTCCATCTTCCTTTCACCACTGACCTTGTTCATTAACTCTTCTGCCTCTTTTTCTCAAGGTACCTAATTAAAACCTTTCACTAGTGTAGCTACCTTTCATTTCTGAAAAGTTGCTCACTCTTATTCTCAGTTCTGCTCCACTCTTAACTACCTTTTGTTTTTATTATGCTTTCTTATTCACCTTCCTCAAATCTATCCCTTCATCCGTCTTGTAATCTGTCTTCATCTCTCCAAACTGACTTCCTTTGTTTTAGGGTTGATACTAGGATTTTTCAGGCTTTGCAAACTTGTGTTGCAAAGAAAAAAATGAGTTTGAGGGAAATGATCAGACGTGCAGCACTGACTGTGTGTTGCCTGTCATGACTTTCGTACCTTCTCTGAAGCAGTGGAATTTGTGACCTTCCAGCGATAAAATAATCTATGATCAGCACCCGTTCAGCAGGAAAACATCAGAGAGAATCTTGGACTAGTCACAGGTGAACCTAATGTCCCGTGAAATACCACCAGAACAGAGTTTTCATTCACAACAATGTCTTTGTACTGATGAAGGGAACTTCTTCTGTAGTTTTGAAATGGAAAGAGCACTTGTCTGTGACCCCTTCAGAAGCTGCAGAGAATCCATATGTGAGTTCCAGTCTCCTAAAACAAAAAATTGCTTGTGACTTTGATTTTTCCATTGTTTGTTTGTAGATGTACAGCTGGGGTTAGGTTTACTGTAACCCTGCCAAATTTGGAAAATATCTCTGCGTGTAATTTTTGCTATATGCATGCCAAATTGTTTTGGGACCTGAATGAAAAAGATCTCCACTGAGGTGGTTGGACCTCAGAGTTTGGAAGTCAACCATGTTTATTTTCAATCCACTGGCTGGCACTGTCATCAGGACGTGTTTATGGATCTCAGATGGGGATGCATGGTAGAAGCTCCTGGTGTGGTAGACCCTGACAGACACACCCTGAGGGTGAACTGGTCCATATGCATCGCGTGTTTCCTCTGTTGGTTTGGTCTGTGCACAGCACATAAAGGCTGGATGACCACACACAGATGGTTTTATTTACAAACAGCGGGAGGAAGTTTATTAATGGATGTGGAAAGCCTATCAGACCTGAACTGTGCACAAGACCACCTCCTAACTGCCAGCAGGCATCCTCTATTGGTAGTGTCAAGGTACATCGCTTTCAAACATAGTGCCAAGGAATAGAGCTTGCAGCAGTACCTTGATAATGTGATATTCACCTTGATTAAGTGGTATCATATGGTAATACCATGGAACTTTTAATACTTACCATGGTAATGAATGGTTATCACAACACATCACATCACATCACATCACATCATGTACATGGCCCAGGAATGCCTTGGTGCAACCATTGTAAAATGGCAATAGTATCACTTGATAATACTTTGGTACCTTGATAATTGTACTTGTACCTTGCATCTAAAATGATGGTGTTTTTTTGGTACTCATCGGGTAATTTCAATGTTTTTGGACATGTACCATGATATACTTAGTAGTACCATGGTAAATGTGCACAAATGTATCAAAGTATGTCTTAGAAATATGTCCAATAAACATTCGGTAGTAATACCATGGTACTTGTTATTAAGATTCTTGGCAGTATCATCACAAGGGAGACCGATGCACACTGATGATGTCATTGGGAGGCCTCTGCTCTTGTGATGTGTTTAGAATGCGGTTTGTTCCCCTGTCCAAAACATGACTGCAACAGCTGCGCTCCAGAACTGCGGTGAACCGCACACATACAGTACACACACAAATGTACAACCAGTGCTTAATCTGTGTACACACACAGACTCTAAAAATAAGCCCCTATGCATGCTGAACGTAAAGTTGATAGAAGGCTCATGATGGCAAACATGCTCGTCCTCCTCCTACACATATGAGGAAATGTTCTCAGCGGGGAGGCGCTGATGATATGAAAGCCTTTGCAATCAAAGCTCTGTAGGGTGGAGCCATGCCAAAACATGCAGATGAGTATGCAAATGAAGACAGGGCCAGCTGGGCCTGACTGCGGCTGGTGGGTGTAGATCTTGCCATGTGCAACAGCATGTGCAATATGTACATCTGTGTGTGTTTGAAAGAGAGGCTGAGAGGTTAGAGCTCGGGGGAGGAGGGTAGAGGCAGAATTGGGGTAGAAGTGGATAGGTTGCAGCAGCAGCAGTGCACGCCATTCATTTTGAATGAAGTACATCCAAACATGGGGAAACATGAATACATGGTCCTTTCCATTGACGTTAACACTTGTCTATAACGTAATAGCTCATCCAATATTGCACATGCATGGTTTGCACATGGCTTTCAGGGGCATGAATAAACACTTCACCATATGCCTGCCTCCAAAGCAAGCAAAATGTAAACCATTTAATTGAAAGATCATGATGGAGTTGTGTGTTGACAAAACACTGCTTCTAAATCTGAGTTAACACTCTGTTTCTAAACATTTTGATGTATGCCAGTTGTGCCGTTGAGAGATTGTGTTGGAACCAACCTGAGATTTTGCATCCATACACCTCAAACCGCATGGCGATGCCGGCCTCCCAGGAGTAGGGTCGGATCCGGAGGTATCGCGTCAATGTGGGCTTGGGGAAAATGGCTTTCGCTACATCAGTAGGGTTGGTGTTCCCTTGGAAAATCTGACAAAAAAAAAAACAAACACATTAATTATTGACATGGTTTGTTTAGGAGAGTCACCAAGGACAGACCTTTGAGGCCTGGGACTCACCAAACACTGTGCCCCAGAAAAAGAGTGAAATGACAGGAATGTGTTTAGATCAGTGGCTACAAATAACAACCTAAATAGAGGCTGAGTTAGATTATCACTGGAGCCAACTTGGTAGTAATACAAAGGCCGCTTTGTGGTGTCACAGTCTGGGTTACAACTAGTGCTGAATGTTTTTGACGCTTCAGTTACACAATGGTTACTGTTGTTGTTGCAACAGACATAGCGATGAATCAGATTGTGTTATGTCCACATGCACTGATTCTTGCTGACAGCTAGCACATGTTCTCTGTGAAGGGAGGAACTGGAAATGTGTTGAAGGAAGACACAACTGTTACAAGAAAGACAAATTAAAGCAAAGGCAACCTTGTTGTTCATAGTATCTTGTTTCACAGTTCACTATGTAAAGGTCAACAGGTACATCATGAAAGATGTCTCTTTTACTTCCCCAGTTTCAGATTTTTTTCTTCTATGTTTTCTGAATTGGGAGGATAGTTAAGAATTAATTGTACTTTCTGTTTTATCACCTGATTCACTAAAATAATTATGCAAATTTGAATAGGCTACTTTTGACTTCTTACCTGTTGGGTAAAAAGCCCATACATTATGTAAGATTTTTAGTGATTAGAAACATTTATCATTTTCAATACACAATTCTTCATAAGGCTTTACAATTATTTTACAGTTGTTTGAGCTTTGTTGTCTTTTATTCAGTGTCCTTATAGACATTACTTCAAAGAAACAATTGGGCATTACTACAGGATGCCCAAACCCAAAGTTTGATTTCTGGAAAATGTATTATTGTTTATTCAGTGTTCCTTGTGTTCCTCCTACATACAGTACGTGCATATTCTGCATTTATTTTAATTGCTTAAAAAAAGAAGAAAAAAGAAGCTGATTTTCAAGTATTCATGTACTTCAATTCATTTAGCTGTTGCCACCAAGCAACAGGTCAATTTAGACCACTTGCTACGGTATTGATTTTACCCTGGTTAAGGGGGTTAAACATCTAAGATTGGTAAAATACCTGCAATGCACAGCCTATCTCTTAGCATATTGCTTTAATATCAGTACGGTCAACACAACTGTAAACTAGACAAGGTCAAACTGCAAGCTGTACAGCATGGCCAAGTGTTGCTAAGCCCGAATCAGGCCATACAGTCATCCGTCTATCCCAGAATCCATGCTGCTAATCGTGTCCCTGGTCACTACTTGTCAAAACGTGTGTGTCTGAGAGGGAGACACATGATGAGCCATCCACTATCTTTAAATGTCACGCCAATGCTCTGCTCTACTGCTCTAAGTAGTAAAAAGGCTTTCCTTTGTGCAACAACCCTACAGCCGAAACTGCAGTTTCAGCAGTCTGTAAATGGGCCCTCACCTCACAAAAGCACTTTAGAGCCAGGCAGACAGAAACAAGGCACCGCACCTTAAAAATGCAAGCTCTAAAAAGAGAACAGTGTACTTTAGTTGAGGGTCGACACAGAAATTGTTCCTTTGGGTATTTTTAAGCTTACTGTTACTTCCAGGCATGAAGATGTGTACGAACACACACCCACACACACACACACACACATAACACGCACAAGAGTCTAATTGGGTTGCTGAGCTTGACAGGTCAATTTCAAAATGTATAATGTTAGAGTCTGCCAAGCTGACATAAACATGCATATGAGCGCATGTTGCACTCACAAATGAGTAAAACAAAGTCATAAACTTCATACACTGGAAGTATCTCAAAATCTATGAAGCTGCCTACAGAGACAAACTCTTTGGTTCAGGTAAACCTCACAATGCCCAGTTCACATTAGAATCTGTCTTGGCTATATGATCCCCAAAATGCTGTCTGGGTAAGTAACTGGGTAGCAAGTTGTACGCTGATTGGCCAGTTATACAGTGCGTTGTGATTGCCTGAATACCTCAAGCGTGTGACGGAAATGTTACTCCCCTAAATATACTGTGATGCCGTTTGTCCCGGTACGATGAGACAAAAAACAATAAAACCCATTACAAATGAGGCACTTTTGTTGCATCCAGTGGGGACGTAATTACTTATTATAATAACTTATACTGTCTTTATACATGTTGCATAAAAAAAAACAAAATACATTTCTGCATTTGTGATCAGAGAGACAACAAACAGCAAGCGCTACTCTACACTGCTCAAAACACGCGTTTGAATCAACAGTGACAAATTCTTTAAATATAAAAACGTACTTACAGGCTGTTCTTGCATGAACATTTGGCCGGCATTATGCACTTCTTCCAACATCGGGGGAGGGGGTGTGTTAGAACGAGCCATTTTATGTAGGCGTGGTTGACTCTTGACTTTTATAAAGAATATCTCTTTGGATTTGAGACTTTAGTCTTTGCAACTTTACAGATCTTTTTTATGCACCAAGAGCTTGTTACACTCCAAAGAGAAAGGAAAACATGATATCGCATCATATGACCATCATATTTGTAATAGGCATGTCTCCCTTTAGTTACCTTTTCTGTGCTGAGGGACACATTTAAACCGATGGCTAATCGATCAGCGTCTCCTCGGTCCTCATTCAATCCTTCACGTGCTCAAGTGCGTCTAACCAGCTGTTCAAACACTTTAAACCTGGTAAACCCTCTCCTTCTCTCACGCTCTCCATTTGCCACTCTCTGTTTATTAACTCCTTTGTTCTTCCTTTCAAGGAAAAAAGCCCTACCACAAGTGTTGACATCATTCCTTAAAGGGAAAAAAGAAAATCAGTCAGACTACTGTGGTGGCGTTGGAGTTTGAGTTTTTACAGGGATTGCAAATTCAGTCTTTTAAGAGAGTGGATTAACATACCACAGTGGACACATAATGGAGTCGGAGAAACACAAGCCCTGCAGAACACATGAGCATTGCATTCCCATCTGGATCTGGAGCATGGATTGGTGTAACGGAAGGCACACGGTGACAGCGCTACAATACAGGAAGATGTTCACAGGGCTTCCTGCCAAGGAGTTCTGGAAATGTACCTAGTTACGGATTACTTCCATGTTAGGCTGAGAAAATAAAAGCTTATTTATCGTTTAGCGGAAAGTGAGCTGTACGGAACCAAACTTGATCTTCTACCAGGACTTTCTAACACCATTTCATTGTTAAATGAAAATGAAACGTTTAACTGTTAACAGAATGTTCCAGGTTTAAAACAAGTTAAGCTTTAATAAACCACTGAAGTCCTTTCCGATTGTTGCTTAGTAAAAAAAAAAAAATAAATAAATAAATAAATAAAACAAATACAATTTTGGAGAGTTTAAAAGCATAGATGTCCTTATAGCAATTCTTCCATATGACTTTTGTTTGTTTGTTTGTTTCTGAGACCCGTCATGCTAACATTGGTTTAATCAGTGGTTCTCAACGAGTTTATTTATTGTTTGATTGATTGAATCATGGTTCCCACTGTCGTGGAAAACCTGGATATATGAAAACTGTCATCTGTAGACCTGTAAAAGTCATGTAATTCAACAAATTCTTGAGATTTTAAATACATTTTGTTACGGCAAGCTCTAAAATATTTTTAAAATGTACAGTAAAAACATCTTTAAATATCCAATCCATTAAATCATGAACAGAAGTCAAGGGGCTTTGAATATTGTTGTGGACGATGGTGGATCTTGAAGTCAGAAAGGTTGAAAAGCACTGGGTTAAATCAGAAAAGGGATGCATTGCTCTTTTAAGGAGGATCATGAAATGAAGCAAATAAGTCACCTTCTGTTTTGAGCCTTCTTTAATAGTTATCCAGTCTTCTCCATTTGAGCTTACATCCACCTTGTAGGACTTCACATAGTATCTCTTGTTGGTCTCTTGAGAGATGGCTCCCTGTGTGCCGATCGCCGAGACAAAGCGCAGGAATCCAAGATCAACCTGAGGAGAGACGGACATTATTACTCCTATATTACTCTGAACAGAGGGAGTATCACTTTAAAAGTGGCTTATCAGGTGTCACATATAGAGCTCATGAGGTGAATATAAGAATGAAAGATTAATTTTAATGAATCCCAATTTAATAAAGCATATTCGATGTGACGATTTAATTTCCTGAACGGGAGACAAGAGCTTATTGGATGAGGAAGGATATTTAACTTCATAGAGCCTGTGTCTGGGGGAAATATCATTTGAAAGGAAACGTGTATTTCAGACGTGTGCCGTATTGAAAAATGAATGCTTCATAAAGAAGTCATGAGTTGTGATGTCATTCCTGTGAACACTGTGGACAGAGATGTGTGTGATTTGGTCAAACTCTAGTATTATCAGAGCTGTAATACACAGGATAGGATGGTGGTGGTGGTGGTGGGGTATCTTATTTAATATCTCATTTTTGTTATGGAGAAAACTGAGATCTTTCAGAAGGATTCAGCCATTTGCTTCCACAGCATACACTGAGCAAATGGACATTGAAAATGCCAAGCAGAAGTTTTTGGGGAGACACTTTAGTGCTCGGAGTCATAATTGGAAACTGATGTCATCCCATACAACATTTTCAACAAATCTCACTGGTGAACCAACATTTACAGTACTGCTGAGACAATGTCAGCGGCAAATAGCCGTCAGAGCTAAAACTAGCTAAAAACTTTAAAGAAAAAATTAAGTAAAAAAAAAAGTAAAATTTATGACACACTTAAGTCATAATGTATCTTTGTAGGTCATAATTTGGACTTTTTAAGACATGAATTGTTTCTTATGTGTCATAAATTGGTTTCCATACATATTGTATGATGCATAAGGAATTGCCACTTTACATATATTTATTAATATATTGTAATGGCATTTTATGTTAATGCACTTCATAATGTACAGACAGTACATGAATAATAAATGAATAAATAAATAAACAAACAAATAAATAAATAAATAAATAAATATTGATTGAGAAATTACTTCAGTATTTTATAAAGCTGTTAAATGTAAAAATGTTTTGCAGTTTTTGTCTTCATTGCTATATATTTTTTGTATGTATCCGCATGGTCCAGGCATATATTGCAGTATACTGAAAAAAAAAAAATATATATATATATATAAGCACTGTTTTCCCAAATATGCAAGTGCTTATTTAATATACGTGTATATATCATGTATTATTTTATATGTGTATCTATTACAACCAGTCAAACATGAATTTCTACAAAAAAATTTAACTGTTTTCAAACAGGTTTCCTAAATACTCTCCCTGTCTGCCATTGGTTTGACAAATTTCTTTAAACTCACGCCATTGGTTAAGCTGTTGCTATGTCAGGCTGGTTAAGATTATTCAACAAACAAAGCAATGTTCTGAATGCAACAAAGATCGCTTTCTAAAGAAATTAACCTACGAATGACTTACTTATAGCTGTCTCTGCTTATTAGACTAGGATAGGAAAGAATATTTTAACATCATGAAAATAATTAAAAAATAATAATGAAAACAAAATTATAATAATCACAGAAGCAAACAGGAGATTAAGGGAAAGCCCCTGCTCCTCGTGGGAACTCCCTGGCTGAGAAACTGCAGTTTCTGGCTTTCAGAAAACAAGCCATTCCAAAAGTGTATCACACTTCCTAATAAGGAGACGCACCAGACTTGACTGTGGGCAGTTCATCTGAAAAAACCATGACCACAAAAGCAAAAACAATGATGAATTATATCATTTTTGGTAAGAAAATATTTTTACAGTTGCAACCACACAGACATTTGAATTGACATTTGAGAACTTCTGAAGTTGCCAAATTATTATATTAGTCACTAGTGTGACTGTGCAGTTTTATAACAGTCAAGCCAATTTAAAGTCTGCTGCAACCACTGTGAGAAAATGTTCAAACTGGAATCCATTGGACTCCAGAGGAACATGTGTCCCCAAGACAGCTGACTCTGCAAATCATATTCTCTGCTTGTTAATTATAATTCTTCTCTATCTCTATTTTTTTTTAAAATGTTGCATGTTGTTTAAGTGTCTGAATATATCTCACTCAATAGACTAATAAAATAATGTAGTTCTTATTTTATCACATCCTATTATCTAAAATGTGAAGTTAAATCATGAATTTATCTTGCTGGCAAGAACCCAAATGTAACTACGTTTTCATAATTCTGTCATGGGAAAATCTGGTACGTTAACACTTGTTCATTTTGCCCAGAGTCCATCTGTGAAGAATGGACTTCAGCTTAATTTTTCAGAGCTAATTAAATTTACAAAGAGTGTGTGTTTTATTACACCAGAGCCTGTGTGTGTGTGTGTGTGTGTGTGTGTTGGAGGGGACAGTTCTTGTCTTGCTCTTGGCCTGCATGGAAGGAAGTGGCAGAAATCTAATCTGCCTAAACCTAGTGCAAAACTCACTGAAGCTTCTCGTGCTAATTGCATTGAATTAAACAAGCGTCAAACACGTCTGCCTGTTTCCTAAAGCTGTGACTGTTGTGTTCATCCTAGCATGGGCTTGTTATGGTGTTTGGTGGCTGTTTCAACACTGTTTATTTTGCTTTGTATGCTTTTAGGAAGTTGATTACACAGGATCTTTTTCAGTGTATTTCTTAAAACAATTTGTCATTTGTGGTCTTCGTTTTCTGGTCTGCACAAATAAAGCATTGTGCATTCATATTTTTCTCTATTTTCTTGTCTTTTTCACCCATGTCTTGCATATTAGTGGACAACAAAAATCCACAAATTGGTCAATCATTAAAAGCTCAACTACTCTTGTTTATCTAAGGCTCAAAAGCCATCTGGTGCAGGTTAGCCAGGAGGAACTTAGACGTTGAGCAGACAGATGCACGACGGCTCAATCAAAGCAAACACAAGTGTGGGACGGCAGGTTTCACAGGGCAAAGTTCTACTTCATCCATCAAACCGAAGCTTCCTCCCACCATCCCATCCCACGACACCTGGATGTGCCGAAAGCTCCTTTAAAATTCCATTAACCACAGGTATAATTAATTCACATTTTCATGAAAATTGTATTACTGCCAGCTGAGAGATCTATAGGCTCCTCGAAGACCTCACATTCATCACCCAATTTACCAAGTGGAATTAGCTGGAGTTATTTTTAGAACTGTTTTATATTTTTTTTTTTTAAGTTATGCATGTGCCTGAATGATGATCATGTGCTTCTCTTTCCTTACCTTAATCTAATAGTTGGATGGTTTGAAAGTGGACAGAGAGAGAGAAACTAATATAATTTGTAATGTAGTCGAGGAGATGAACCCTAACCTAACAACTCACATAAAAAATACAAATAAAAATTCTTGATATAATGCTAACAATCAAATCGGTCAGAGACGGATAAAACTTAACGGATTAAACACGCCCAGAACATTTTTTTGTTTCTCATTGAATATACAGTTTCACTTGGAAACATGTTTCCAGGTAATCACATGTAGGCACTGAAGATAGTTTAAACTCTAAATCCTAAGAATGCACCTAGCGCAGGTGTGATGCTAGCAGGGTGGCCTAGCTTGACACCAGCTCTGCAGGCTTTGTCAGTAGAGACTCTCATGTTAATTACAGTCCCACTGTCTAATTACTCATCAGCTGGCAGGAGAACAGCACCCGTCTCAAAATAGCAGCAGCTAATCCTTTAATTGAAGAGAGAAAAAAAAATCTAAGCAAAACAATGGAGAGCGGACATAGCTGCGTCTAGATGACCATGGCTAATGGAAAGCATATGTAGATGACATGCGAAGGCAAACAGGATATGGCCAAGAACGTTGTTTCTGGAGTGACATTTTGCCCCTAAGTCTCCCTCTTTCTGTCTCTATCCTTCGTTACATTCTACCTTGCTCTATGTATATACAAGGGTCTGAGAGGAACTTTTTTCTCAGAGGAAGTCTGTAATTAGTGCCTGCTTGAAGGCCCTGCAATTCCAACTTGTTTTTGTAGCAAAATGGGTTGGCGACTTAACGTAGTGGCACAGGGGACAAGAATAAGAGGGTGGGGTGGTGTCTCAATCATTGTTTCCATCTACGACCCTGGCACATTCCCTCCTCACCTCTATCAATCAAGCCGACAGCTTCCCGTTGAACTGGCCGACATAAAACCTGGTTGGCACTCTACAGTTCCAGACTTGAAAACATTGCCCTTATTGTTTTGAACACTCTGACCTCTTGTCAGAGATTCTTTAATGTACAAAATGAAGGTAAACATCCTCTCCAGTGATGCGAAAGAGAAAAGCCTTTCGCGTCCGTGTGAATCAAGCCCTGATCAAAGCATTTAGCAGAACAGCAGGACAGACGTATGCAGCGGTTTATAAATGAATCGCTGCGTATTCCAAGCACCGCTGCATAAACGCAAGCGGCTGATGCGTTTCAGTAGACCTGAGGACGAGAATGATTGTGAGGCTAAGATTAATGAAACAGAACATGATCTATAATGAGCAACTTCTATTCAGCCATTAGGAGCTAGACAGCGGCTTTCAACTATTGACAGTTGACTTTTTCCCAGATCAAAATGCATAATTCATAAAAGTGCTTTGATGCTCCTGGAGTGGATGAGCATGCATTTATTGCATCATTTGCAATACGCCACATACTGCATTGATGTCTACCAAAACAGGATCTGTTCTTTGTTATGCTAAGCTCTCCACGGGACTGAAAATCTGCCATCCATAAGGACCTTCACAGCATCTTTTGTTTTAGGTTACGGTCTTCAATAAATCGGAAGTCTTTCCCTGAGAGAGAGGTGAAATGTGTTGTACAGATGTATGTATCTCGGATTGTCACGCTTTAACACAGTCTTCCGATTTAAACCAGTCCATATCCAGAAACATAGTAGACTGGAAGTTTTCAGAGCCAGATTGGGCCCTTCTTTCATTCATCATACAGTACATCTGAAAAAGACCTTAACGGACATTTGATTTTCGGCATGGCACAAACCCTTGTAAACGGACAAGCCTCTGTAGCTCACTGGCTTCGCTCAAGATCTCCTGACCCTCGACTAATTATCAGGAGTGGCAAGCTGGGAGCATTAGACCCTGAATCTAATTTGAAGCCGCATTAAGATGCATGACAAATGCTGTCTTTTTGACACCTTCTGGGTAGAAAAAAACCTGCAAGAAATGGGGATTTTTAACAAGGAAGAACCAGCCTCTATGAATAATATAAATGTCGGCTGCAAATTACATTCGAGAGTGTAAATGTAATAAATAATGAACTGATAATATGCGTTGGAGGACACAGGAGTGAGCGAGTTGTGCGTGCCAAGTGGACTGCGCCATTAGATGGAGAAATACTGTTGTGGTGGGTCATGTTGCTTAATGGAAGCGAAATGAAGAATTCCACTCTTTTAATAACGCTTGTTATAATTAAACTCCTCCACAAGTGCTGGGCACGAGAGAGAGAGAACGAGCGCAGGACGTCTCCAAATTATAAATCATTCATCCTCGGCAGGGTTCCGCCTTTGTTCCCTTGGAAACAGATGTGCGGGGTTCAACTTTGACATCTGATTGGCGGAAAGGGATTTACAGGGGCACGGTACATGGGGGCTGAAACAGAATACGTTTGATTTGCTGAAATTTCTCCCACCAAAAAGAGTACCCTTCCTCTAATCAATACCCTTTAGAGAATTCCAGGCGGCTGCCAAATTGTGTTCTCTTCAGCTCGATACTGCACTGTGGGAGGCGAGTCTGTTAGGGTTTCATTAATATCTGAAATGACTAAACAAGTTCAGCAAAGCCAAGAGGGTGAACAGTTGCAGAGTCTCCTTAATTATCCTAAATAAAATATGAAGTGGCAACTGTGAAATGATGTGGAACCGATTGGTTTGGGTGCTAGAAAAGACATTTTCTCTGATCTTTCAGACTCATTTAAGCCACATAAGCGGAATGTTCCTTTTCTGACGACTTCCCATTGGTTGGATACAAGATAAAAGTAAATAGCACAACAGCATGTCAAAACTGCACACCAAGCATTGATAAATATACTGTCATCTTACAAACATGAGAATCCTTCACTTAAAGTGATGGTCTGTAAAATGAGTAGAGGGGAATCATCGACTGCTTCTCAAAGAACATCCTGGTAGAGTGTTCAGATAGTTCATTGTGCTCTCTAAAACCCAATCAATACCATATTGACAGAGACTGGTAATCTATAAGTATAATGAGTCTATTAAACAAAGAAGAATTTTGAATAACTATGATCAAAAGCACTCAAGAAATCGGCAACAGTTACAATCCTCAACTGGATCAGACTACACATTGCATCCTCAGGGCTCTCCTTGTGGAATTTCTTCCTAAAACGTGGATCACAATTTGTAGCCACTGGGGAGGAAGTCATCTCCAGTTCCTCAGGAAATGCGTATGTCTCGCTTTTACATCGAAATAGAGAAGTAAACGTTGTGGTTCCTCTTCTCTGCTAAGTTGAGGCACTGTCCTCTAATTCAATTAGTTTCTGGTTTAGAACACAGACAATATTTTGATAGCAATAAGGAAAATCTGCTTAACAGGCCTACCCTAGCAAATTCTTGGCCGTGGGTCACATCTGTTATTAGCCTCCTGAGGAGTCTTTTTGGCCCAAACTTTCCAGTCAGGCAAAGATTATAAAAAAAGTCTGGGTTTTGAGGATACCCTTGAGGTTTGGGTCACAGAAAAGCCCCTAAGTGCAAGAAAAGGCATGCTGAGTTGCTGCAATGTTTGTGAAATCAACACAATGACTCCTGCCAAAAGTTTTTCACAAATGCATGTGACTGAAATAGACGTGCAAATAATGTTTTGTCCATGCCACTGTACTTGTGTGTGGCCACATTCCTTAGAATAAGTTTCAGGTTTCGTATTGTCTCTTGGACATTAAGATCATGTTAGATACACCCAGATGCATCTCATAGACAGTCTTTGTTAAGGTTACAAGCATCTGTTGGCCAGGAAGACTCACTGGGGCCAAAGTGAACCACTACATTTGGGTTTTAACATTCCATGGCTTTCAACCAAAGGGCAAAATTCAACAGATGTTACTGCTGGTCTCCGAAAGAGAACCAAGGGCAAATGCATCTACAAGGCTGCCTGATCGAGTTGAATTCGAATTCATCTACACAAAGTTTCTAACTCAAAATTCTTAAAAGCATTAGGGAGTTTCAAAGTTTTTGTCTGTAGACTTGACTTCTCCGTTCTTCAAAAAAATATCACAGAAGTTTCTATTCTCCTCCAAGGATAAATCCCTCCTCCATTACTCATTCATTATAGGGCTGGGACAATGAATCGCTGCATGGTGATTTGTGGATCGATTCTGAGACTTTCGGAATGCATCGTGATTCTCTCTCGAATCGATTCTGAGCTTAGATTTTAACAGCAGATGGCGCTGCACACAAGTTTTTAACTGTAGACTCAAATGCTCATGAAGAAGAGTGATTGTACGTTCACTGTACTTGCACATTGGCTTTTATGATGCAAGATTTATGTAAACACAGCCCACTGTGAACATCCTTGTGTTTTTGCTTCAACCTTTTCAAACTTTATGAATGATTAATTTAGGTTCAAGTGTAGAAGTGGAGATTCGAGAGAGAATTGCGATGCCTTGAGAAAATCTCAGAATTTATGCAGAATCATTTCTCGATTCAAGATGCATCAACTTATTATCCCAGCCCTAATCCATAATAGACTGCTATTTTCAGTATACGCATGGGAATCATACAGTACCTGGATCCATTCTTTGTTTGAGTCCTCTGCAGGGGTCCAACCATTCTCAGGGTTGTTGAGTCTAGATCGTTCTGGGGACCAGCTGGGGTTGTACTGGGATGAGGCCATGATTTGGTCAGAATGGATTTCCCCAGTTTCCATACCCAAAGGCTCAGTGCAGTCAAAGTCTGAGGAAAGCACAGAGAAAAATAGGGGTGGGGGAGCTGTTAAAATGTCATTTCACAATCTAAATAAAGAATACATTAGATCATGACCCAAACTAAGGCCTTCCTCTCAGGAATGGTACCATAGGTTTCCATCTCTTAGCACCAGAATAAAACATATGCACTGTTCTTTCCCACAGTTTAATGGAAGCACTGTGGGAAGTGTACCACATTAGGACGCAAACCTTTATTCATAAAACATTCAGTTTAAGCTCTTAAGTCCAACAGCGAGAGAAGTCTTGAGGTTCATAAAAGAAATGCCTTCTGAAGGTGCACAGTTAAATGGCACGCGGTAAGGCCATTTCCCCAGCGTCAGCATTTGGAGGAATGGGAAGTCAGAGACGCCTCTAGCATGTCTGTGTTTTTAGATGGAAGGAGAGCAGGTTGTATATCACTCCTCATGCCATGCCACCCAGTATAAGGGCATTGCTGATTGTTTTGTGATGTTATGGGGCACTAGTTTCGAGGCATGCTGTCCGTGTGTCTGAGACAAGCAAAGTTCATGCTTTGACCCCTAAGGGTCTTTTTCCAGACGCTTCTGCACAGAATTTATGACTCTGAGACAGTGAAGGATAGGGAAATGTTGAGGGCAGAGCTGGGAGAAATGCTAATCTATTTACAACAGGTCACAGACTCCAAACAAACACAGTTTTAAATGTAAGAAAATGTGTTGAAACAGGGTGAGCTCGTGTTACAGTGTAAGGTTCAAGCAGGTCAGATATGCACATGCACACACAACACAGCCCAAACATCCAGGAATAAACATGTACCAGATGGAGAAAACATGGATGTTAGATAGACAGTGGTTTTTGTGCTTATTAAAAAAAAAAAAATCGCTTCATTAGCTTAGCAACTCATGTTAACACTAAAATCAAAATCAAAAGTGATTGTTGAGTCTTTTATGTGCTACTCATGAATGTCTCTCTTTTACCCTTGAAACCTCAGCTCAACTTAATCTTCACATTACTCATTCTCTTTTGTTATGTTTTATCTCTCTATCTCTTCCAGCCATCTATCCACTTTCCACCCTTTCATTCTTTAGAACAATGACTGAAAACAACCAGATCTCTCGTCTGATTACATCTGGCATCCGTCACTGTTCGGTCCGACTCGGCACAGATCATAAATCTACGACGGATCCCTGACAAAATCCTTCGCATAAAGACTTATTGCCAATGGCGATCTCCTTCCTTCCTGCAAAGCACAATATACTGGTAAACATGTCGAACTGCAAGAGAAGCTGCCACAGAATGTAAATTTATGGAGCCAATAAATAATTGATAGACTGCGAGTGTTCGGCGAGCCCCTGCTGTGAACACACTGAATGTATTCTTGAGCATGAGCCGGGATGGCAGAGATGTAGTACACACCTTGATGTGTTCTGAGAGCTCAAGCTGAAATATAACATGGTACACCAGTTCACAACCTTAATATGCACTTTATGAAATATACAATATGTATCCACCTTAAACTGGTATGAGCTGCAATTATACTGGACATTTGTGTCGAATCACAAGCACCTCTACTTGTCATGTTGAACAGGTATGTTCTCAGACAGAAGAGGAGTAACTAAGTGTCTAAAGACAGTTTTGAATGCATAGCGTGATTGCGGGTGAGGTTGGGGGTGTGTTCTGAAATTAAATGTTTAGTTGGAGCATTTCTTAAATTGGGGTGAAGAGGTGAATCATCTGGGGGGGACCTGGTTTGGAAAAAAAGAGTAAACCAATCCCCATAAAGAAGGGCAGATGGGTCATGACTCTTAACACAATCACTTAATGAAAGAGGGCCACAGCTGAGCGGGACGAGCTGATTTAATAACTTCCCATGTCGTATCATGTTGTATTTGGAGGTGAATGTGGGTACACATCTGTATATGGGTTTATACCCTTATCAACAGGGTGTGTTTCAATAACTTTCTCAAGGTAAAGTTCTCATAATGTCCTTTAACCCTTTTTTTTGTTTTGATTTTGATTTTTGAATTAGATTTTTAAAATGATATCAGAGCTCACAAATTAAGTTTTTTATTATTATTATTATTATTATTTTTTTATTATACTACTTTGGTTAAGAAAACTGTACATTTGCTTGGTTTGTAACATATGTGACCCTGGACCACAAAACCAGTCATAAGGGTCAATCTCTCTGTATTTTTTATAAATAATCTCTCCATTGATGTATGGTTTATTAGGAGTACAATATTTGGTGGAGATACATAAAAAAAAAAAATCTGGAATCTGAGGGAGCAAAAAAAAAAAAAAGTGTTTATATATATATATATATATATATATATATATATATATATATATATATATATATATATATATATATATATATATATATATATATATATATAAAGGTTTTGATATACTGTATTTAAGTTAAGAAAATTTACAAAATATCTTAATGGAACATAATCTTTACATAATATGCTAATTTTGACATCAAATAAAAATCTATTTTTATTTTAAAAAAATTATACATTTTTGGCAAGACAAGGTTATCTAAAGTTTGTGTTTATTAACTACAGAATCTTAAATCCTGAAAACAAAATTGACATACTGAATTATTTAATCACACAGCATGGTTGTGTGATCTTAACATGGCGATCCATGTTATGCACAATAAACAACCTCTTCTAGGATGCTTATATTACTGGAGACTTCAACTCATGGGAATTTAGTATTCATTTCATGAATTATTTCATGCGCTTTAAACATTGCAGTATTGACTTACCATCTGGTACTGTCCTTTCCAGCACAGTAAAATTAGCTGAGAATCCCTCTTTTGCAATAGCACTGTCTGTGTTGATTGTCAAAGCCAAGATTCCAGTGTAGGATATGATCCGTCCTGGAGTATTTTGTCCACAGTATCTCCCAATGTATGGACCAACTGTGGAAAGAGACAGAGATAGAGGAAAGAGAGGCATGATTAGATAAGTTTAATAATCTACCATTCAAGCCATTCTATCACAGCTGATCCTGTGTGAACGTCAAGGACAGTGTGATTGGTTGGCCTTGTGTAACTACACTGACTGAACAAAACATTCTCTCTCTTACACCTTGTTGTTGATGGAAATGAAAAGGGCAGTGTCTGTTTTGTAAGTGTCTATGACCTTGGGTTTCTGTTTTCAGTGGCAACCATAAATTCCTGCACTTATTGTTTATTCCAGGGCCACTTTAATGTGACTTCCCAGAAGCCACTTTAAAAGAAATGTGTAGGAGTTGAAGGGGACAAAAAGGAAGGAACCAAACACAACTAAGGCTGTAAATTAAGAGGTATGCAATGCAATCAGCTGGGAGGAAGAAATGCTTTAAAGATGTATTAAAAAAGAGCTCTTCATACTATATGTACATCCCTTTCCAGGTTTAGGCCACTTTGGTTTAAGCAAACTTGTACCATTATAGATTATAGGGCTAAATGTAAAGGCAAGTTGTTTGGCAACAGACAACCAATTATAAAGCTCCAGTGCTTGCCTTATTAATTATGTACGAGTTGACAGAAATTACACTGAAATTACACATTTTTGTGCTTTTTTTTTTTTTCACACCATCAAAAAATAAATAAATAAAAATAACCTCGTAAAAATGCAAATAGCAAGATTAACCCATGGTTTACAAATATACACGAAATCTCAAAACCTGAGTAAAAGGTCTAATTACTGACCCAATGCAAAATAAGAACCACACGGAATCTGGGATTATGTTAAAATTGACCACAAATCACTGAAATTTTGACTTAAGAAGAAACTGTGATTGGCTCTCTGAGAAGATGCCCATTACAGCACAAGAGATTAAACAGATCTGACAGCTTTGTGTGTGTGTGTGATTATATAAAGCAGCTCTTTGGGTTTACACGAATCTTAATCTTCATAAGAATTCATAGAAACAGGTGCATCCAAGTGTGCATAAATTTGTGCACTTGTGTGTTGAGACAGAGCTGGGTGTGGTGAAGCGTCCGGATTATCTGCATGACTCAACAGGGCTATGAAATTTTAAAGAGCCTCTCCATGAACCCATTCAGCATGTCTGCCCTGTTGGAGGAGGAGGGGGCTTTATAAACCCCTGCCAGGCTGTGACTGCCTCAAAGTGGACCGCCAGTGGGTGATGGAGGGGTGGGCATAGAGGCTTCTGTCTCACGCCTCACAGCCTTTCCACACTAATGCACTTATTGATTGGTGTGGCTCCACAGGTAATGTAGCTAGTGTCTGAACCGTAGAGAGGAGTTACTCTGAGGCCCTAAGGCACCAGGGACCTCCCTTTAAAGTCTTGTCTTCAACCTCCCTCTTGGCTCTTTCTCTCTCGCCGTGTACTTGTGGGACATCTTTTTCATTGTAGATGTTTCAACAGAGGCTGTTGGGTCTAACCTTTGTCCCAGGTTCTACATTTTCCTCAGGTCTACATGGATTTTGGATTCACAAAAAGCTCTGTATGTTTTTGGAGAAGTGGGGTAGCATCATTCACATAGTTCTACACACCCCTTACTTCTTGAGTTTGCTTAAGACTTCAATAAGAGTGCAGGATTTTCAGCACTTTTCAAATAAAAAGTTCATTCAGAAATGAATATTCTGTCAGCATTAATCACAATTATCTTGTTCCAAACCTACATGTTGTTGCCGTGGAACACAAAACAAAAATTAAGGAAATCTAAAATAAACAAACAGCATAGGATTCCATCCCGAAAATTCCACAAATTCCAAAAATGATTGCAAATTATGTCTGGACCTGTCCACAAAAGACTTTGTGTATACTTTAAATAACAATTATTTAAACAGACTTCCTTTAATCATAATTCCCACAATAGGTTCACAATACATCCTCAGAAGAATGCTGAAACTAATTTAAAAAAATTAAACTGATGAGAAAGCTCAAAAGGCTCGGTCTCAGATCAAAGGTGTCATTTGTTCACGGCTTCTCTCTTCCGTCAAGACAGAACAAAGTCGATAATGAAGTGGAAACTGAATAAGACCTCTGGTCCTGGCAGACTTCCTTCCTGCTTTGAGCTGAAGTCTTCCTTTTGGGCTTCTAGGTGTGTATATACAGTTCAAATACACACACACACACACACAAATAAAAACAGTAATTATCTTGGAGAACAGAATATTTCTGGTGTTATGACAACAGTCTACATTCCAAAGTCCCTCACCCTGAACTGCCTGAGACAAACCACAGTCTAATGTCCAGAGAGATGGGATAAAGATGGCATAAAGAGCTCATACCAACATGTTCTCAAATACACTTATGCATTACGTTTGGGGATGTAAGAGTATGTGCGCCAGTCCAAATATCTTTGGCCATGCCTAGGAAAGGTTTGTTTTGCTTGTGTTCGAGGTCAGGCGTCTGTTCTCCCCTAGAGATCAATCATACGCCATTGTTATTTACTGTAGTCATAGCATCTGGCTTATCTGTTTAAGACCTTTTCCAGAAGGCCAAAGATGAGACCCTCCCAATTACCTCTGCTCTGACCATCCTTTAGTTTCATTTTCCAGACTGCCTTCTTAAGTATTGAACTGTATTTTATTTCATTTTATGTAGCTTGTTGAGGAAAGGTTTGCTATTTCTTTTCTATACGTTCAGATTTACAATCCTGAAATGAACCTGGTGCCATCTCAGATAAAATGTGCAAAAATAGTTCCTTTAGGGTTGCAGTAGCCTGTTACTGTGGCAGTATGCTTAAAGGAATGACATTGCAATATATTTAAGATTCATAAGCTGTACCTTAAGGGTACATATTACTACTCTAAAGTCCTAATATGTGACCCTGGGCAACAAAACAAGTCTTAAGTCTCTGGGGTGTATTTGTAGGAATAGCCAAAAATACATTGCATGGGTCAAAAATATCGATTTTTCTTTTATGCCAAAAATCATTAGGATTTTAAGTAAAGTTTTTGTTGCATGAATATATTTTTTAAATTTCCTACCGTAAATATTTCAAAATGTAATTTCTGATTAGTAATACGCAATGCTAAGAACTTCATTTGGACAACTTTAAAGGTGATTTTCTTAAAAATGTTGATATTTTTTGCTCTCTTTGAGTCCAGATTTCCAAATAGCTGTATCTCAGCCAAATATCATCCTCCTTAAAAATGTATAAATCTAAGTTTAAACAAAATCGACACTTAACAGTAGTTTTACATGGTAAAGATCTAGTATACATTCTTGTTATCTGATGTCATGTCATGTTTCTGTAGATTAAAGTTTATTGTTTCTGGTCCTTTGAAGTGTGAGTATTTGAGAACCATTTGTGCAAACATTATCCGCTAAATGATCTTTTGTTTCAAACATTTTCCTGTTTGGAGCAGCAGATCTCTCCAATGACTCACCTCCAGGGAAGCCGTCCCAAATCTCCAGGCGGTCGTAGCGGCAGAACACTCCAGTGGGTGGCTGCGTGTCTGGCTCCAGCTCAAAGCTCTCGAACTCCAGAACGATCTCCGACATCTTGGGAGCAAAGATCATGAACGTGCAATCCAGGTTGTTGGGGTACTTCTCTGGAAAACCCGGCGACTTGATGACTCCACTGCTGGAGGTGAAGTTCCTGGAACATTCTGGACCTAAGGTGGACACCGAGAGGAAGGAAAATGTTAGGATATTTTGTTTGTTCACTGACGCAGATGGAGTAGGGGGAACAAACAAGCATTGAAGAAAGAACATGGTGGTCTGTGTTGTTTTGCTCGATGATTGCATGGTTTATGGGCCGTGGTGGAGGCCCACCCTGCTCGGGATACGACTGCTGCATGATGTCTTGGGTGTGTGGGCTAATAATGAAGACGAAACAAGACCAAAAAGAAAGTAAAGCACATATGAGCTTGTGCTTATTAAATGTTTCATATGCACTCTCTGCTGTATGGTTGGTGCTTAAAACAACACAATTAAGAAATAGCAAAATGTGGCCATCATACTTTAAAAAACTAACTCTATACACTCTTTATAAATGCACACACACTTTTATATCATGCAGCAAGTCATAACATTTACCCAGAACTCCCTGGTGGACTATATTGTTGATGCAGTGTGTTGTGAAGTTCACACATGCATCACTACTTTGCACTTACACAACGGTTGCTCAGCTAAAGCTGTTGTGTGATGAATAGGCTCAGCGCTCGAAGAGTAAATATGCTCTTGTTGCAGAGTGATGCATAAAGGATCACCTCTGGATCGTCAACGCTGAAATATCAACATTACGTCAGCACTGCACCTAATGAAGTGTGGGATCTCCAGGTTATTACTGTGGGTGCAAAAGTTTAAAGATCATGAACCAGAGCAGAGATGACAAATAAGGATGTCACTGTGGCTAAAAACCAAAAAAAAAAACTAACTAAAAGTGGAAGACAAAAGGGTAACTCTTGAAGAACTCTCAAACTGCTTGCTTGCTTAAAAATTAGATGGGGACCAGGGTGCATCATTAAAATGGTCTGTACAACTTCTGTTCTACATCATCTTCTCAAGCCACAGATCAAAACTCATTACTCATCGAAAAAACATACTTTTCTTATGACTAAGAGTGCAACTTGAACATATTACTACTAATATCTCCTATTTTGTTCTATGACAGAAAGTAAGTTATATGGGCTTTGACACAATGGAACGTAAAATATGTCAGAATTTTCATTGTTAGGTGAACTACACCTTTTTAAAAAATGTTATGAATGGACAGTCTAACAAACAACTCTTGAAAGGATGGAACAATTATTGAAAAAACAAAAAGGTATTTTTCACAGCTTTAAAGGAATGTTGAAGAACATTTTCAGTTATTTTGGAACCTTACACTCTAAAAAACGCTGGGTTGTTTTTTCAACCCAACTGCTGGGTTGAGGCCGTTGGATAGGACTTTGGGATGTTTTAACCCAAGTTTGGGTTGAAAATAACTTTCTTTTTTAACCCAGCGGGGTGGGTTGAGGACGCGGACGTGAAGGAGAGCACGCACGTCACGTCAAAATCGTACGTCTCCAGTGCGAGCAGCCGCCATTTTCTCAGCGTGATAGAAGCGAGAAGCGAGTGAAAAACTATGGTAAGTAACGTTAAATATTCTAAATGTAAAGTTATCTTTTATTGTTTACCCGGTTGTATGAAAGGCGGAAACAAAGGAGCTTAACGTTCCTATATATATATATATATTTAAATATATAAAAACGGACGCGGTTTTCGCCTCGGACACGGAGGTCTTAACTGCCTCATGTAACGTTACTGAACGGAGGATGTACTTTTAATATAACGTCTGTAAATGTATTTTGTCATATTTACATAAGATTTTACATTATCTGTTCTCTTTGAGGCGTTAACAGACGGTTATGGTCACGGTTACGCTCATGTGAATTTGTCTTTTTTTTTCGCGGTTAAACTGAATGTATGTTTGTCTCCTAAAGGAAACGGCATTGTGTAGTAAAGACTAGCATAATTATTTTGAGGCTGTTGAAGTGGTAACTGTTAAAAGTATGTTTTACATATAATATTTCAGACTTGTCCAGCTCCTGTCTTCATTGTCCTCGCGCTGAGAGTTAAAGACACAGAAGCTGTTTGTGTGAGGAGTCTCAGACCTGTGTGAGGATGAGGAGGAGGTGTTCTTCTGAAGAGAGGGACAGACGGTTTAAGGAGAGTAAACTTCAGAATAACATCAAGTTATCTTTATTTTTACTAAGACTAAAATAATGTGTGTGTTTTTTTTTAGATGTTGAAATCCAGAGACAAGATAACTTCATTCTTTTGAGACTGATGTAAGTTAAATTATTATTACTTTTTTTTTTTTTGAAAATTAATGTTTATGTTGTGTCCTGCCTGTTAACTTCACATTTTGATGCAAAAACAGTGTGATTTTATATATGTATGTATGTATATGTTAATATTTTATTGAAACCATTGATGTCCCTCTTTGCAGAACTCAAACTAACTGGAGTTAAGGACACACAAGTATGCTTGTGTGAGGAGGTGGTTTTCTCAGCTTCTTCTGAAGAGAGGGAAAGATCGTTTAAGGCAAGTAAACTTCATAATTTCATGTTATCAGTTGTTGTTGTGTTTAACTAAGAGTAAAATAATGTTTGTTTTTTGTTTTTGTAGATGTTAAAAGCAAGAGACATGGGAGAGCATCATTCCTTTGAGATTTTATGTAAGTTATTTTTAGAAAATAAATTTTTCTGTTGTCTCCTGCCGGTTTACTTCACATTTTGATGCAACAACAGTGTGATTACGTGCTCATTTCATTAAGACCATTGATGTCTGTGTTTTTTATTGCAGAACTCAAACCAACTTTGGAGTTGTCTGATTTGGAGAGTCATTATTCTTGGACTTCGCTCTTAGAGGTAAAGTTCACACAAAAAATCATTTACTTGCCCTCAAGTCATTCCAAACCTATAAGACTTTTGTCTGTCTTTACAACATAAATTAATATATTTTTAGTTTTCTCATAATATTTGTTAATCCATTTATAGTTTAGATAATCAGTATTTTCAAGCTTCATAAATTTAGAGTTATTGTAGAAGTAAATTCTGATATTTATATATGAATACATCTTAAATTATATGATAGCAAACATGTATGTTCAAAATAAAATACTGGTCTCCCAGACCAGCAATGGAGGACACAAAAAGAGAATATTAAATATATTCATATGTTTTCCAAAAAATGAGCAGAGTTTGTATGAGTCTGGAAAAACATGAGGAGAGTAAATTATAAACATTTTAATTATTTGTTGAACTAACGGTTTGAAGAGCAGCCCTCCATGTACATGAATATTGTGAGGTATGTGAATGTCCTGTCTGTTTTAATGTTTCAGTAAAGAAGCTTTCTGAAAGCAATATTTATTCAAACAATATCGCCTGCCCTCACACTAGTGCTGCCATTATAGACTTCATGAGAGCTGTGATAGACAGACGTTAAACAACCGCACAAAGTGTTGAAACTTTAACACCGATTATTTACCTATCCTTACGGATGTGAATACACCTCTACCTGAAAATGGATAGAGTTTAATTAAATGTTTAATTTTTTCAAATGTGTTTCTCTTAGGCCACTGATGAAGAGCAGGGGGTGACTGGATGAATGCTGGTCAGAGAGGAGAATCTTCTTTCCCCTAAACAGCAGTGGTTTTAAAGGAGGACGCTGCCCTGGATGATGTAGAAGATGTCAGATGCTGTGCAGATGGGGTTTCTTCATGATTACTTCAGTTATGCTAAAGAGATCATGAAAATTGACTGTGATGCATGATCTGTATTCATGGACTATGAAACAAACTGTAAGTGTATAATTTGTTAAAAAAAAAAAAGTTAAATGCTTTTTCTGTGTTGTTTAGTAGAAGAGTTTACACTGTCATTCATACACCTGCTCACATTCTTTCACACACACACATGCGTCTGTTAAATGTTATAATATCAAAGTTAATGTTGCGATTTATTTGTGTACTGTCATGCCAGAATAGTTGGAAAAAAACCTAACTAATTGTAAATTTATTGTATGTGTTTTCGTATATTTTTATACAATATATACAATTGAACAAAGTCCAATTTGATCTTAAGTTATATTCATCAAATGTTCAATGCTTTGTTTATGAATTATGTAGCTGTTAATGCCATCCTTTTCTGCATTTCTTCTAACATGTTACTTTTTGACTTTTCTCTTGTTTTTAATAAATATTTTCCTTTTGGTAATTATTATTTGTGTGTAAAAGTGATATTTAAAATGAACAACATTTGTAGGTTTAATGCCTAGCTCAATTTGGGTTAATTTTAACGTAGAAATGCATTGTTTCCCCATATGGCTGCACTCTGCGAGTTTATTTTCTGCCAGCAGGAGGCGCTAAGAGCGGGAGAGGTAGGTTTCTCCGGTAACGGCTGCAGAGCGGTGCTGAGCTCACAAACGCTGCCTCATCAAGCACATGCGAAATGATATCGAACATTTTCTAAATACAGTAGTTTTCCTTCTGAAATACAGTGATAAAAAAACACCCGCTCTGTTTTTTTAAACCCTGCAATATAGTCATTTTAAACTATAAAAAAGGCAACCCAGCAGGCTGGGTTAAATATGATAACCCAACTGGTTGGGTTAAAACAACCCAGCGCTGGGTTCGTCCCTTTTTGACCCAGCGCTGGGTTGTCAAAATAACCCAAATTGGGTTGTTTTCAACCCAGCAGTTTTTAGAGTGTAGGTGCATAATTTAATGTCATCAAAAACTCTACCACAAAACCTGTTAACTGCTTCTTTTTATCTTTCTTTTCCATTTTTCCTGTGCTCTAAAGAAAATGGCCAGCCCGGGAATTTGAAGCTAAAGTGAGTTGACATTTAGTGCACTACTTGGTGGGTTTTTAAACAGCAGGACATAAATTCCACACTTTTAGTCCTTTCACAGAGCTTTAAAATTCCAGACATTTAATATTACAGTTTCTTTCGTAAAAAAATAACTGTTGCAGTCAATGAACGTGGCCTTCCCAAACTCTACAGGCCTCCATTCTAATCTACTGAAGCCTTGGGTGTCACATGAGGAGAAGGTGTCACATGGACAGGACAAGGCAATTGCACAAACACTTTGGGGTTTAGGATTGAAAACTGTCAGCTGAATGGTGAACAATCAGTATCTCTGAAACTTTCCAAGTCGAAATAAAAGTTACTAGGCTTAGCAGGCTTATAAAGAAATTCAAAGGAACGATTTGATGATGGAGCCAAAAACGTTCAACTTTCATCTTAAGTTTTTGAAAGTTTGCATAAGTTCCAGCAACTGCAGATAGACACACTCAATTTCTGTAGACTATTCTTAAGATAATCTTCTCACAGAGGAAGAAATTCCGTGGCTGTTCCACGGGCAAGAAGGAATTGCGTTTTCCTTTAGCAAGATAAGAGCACATTTCCTCTGCATCAGTTCTCACTCTATTTATAAAGTGCATGCTATGACATTATCTTTTTATCAAAACAACCCAGAACATACTCGAAGCAAGAACATGAAAACAAATGCGTTGAGTTCCAAAATATGTCAGAATCCATTTCGATTGACAACATCACCATAAAGGGGCACTATAGTTGGTATAACTGCTCAGTTTGCTTGTTTAGTTATTTTCGATGACATCATGACAGTCGTCTCATTGAATTCTAATGCAAAAATACACGTTAAGTATTTTTTTTTTTTACAATGTGTTATTGGCACACTAAAACTGTGTAGTTTTAGTGCCTCTCTGCGGATGACTTAAATATAGAGTGTTATGTATAATAGAGAGTTGTTGGTCCACTAACTGTGTAGCTTTGCTGCTCTTGACTGTGACTGGCTTTGTAATGCTTCACTGCTGTTTACAGATTGCGGTGGGATGCTAGGGTTTGTGTACTGTATATGTGTGTGTGCATTTGCGATTATGCATGTCTCATACTGATTCAGAGACAGTCGCTATTGTTGCTAACAGCAAATGCTTAAAACATCCACACATTTCCATGTCTCTTGGTTTGTTTCTGCAGTTATTTGCAAGTAGTTGAAAAAAAAAATCTTTACAAGAGGGAGTTTCAAGCCTGTAAACTCAAGCCAAACAAATAAAGCTTTGTGAGAGTCATCCAGCTTTCTCTCTCAGTTTCTTCCCGCTCACAGCCACAAATACTTTCAAGTCGTTCTGAGCTAAATTTACACTTAAACACCAGAATTTATGAGAGAGCAGTGAAGTGGTATTGAAAAAACACAGGCTTGATTCATAGCAGCTAAGCGCTAATTCTGACATTAACGGATAGTTTTTGTACGATTTATTTTGCTTTTCCGCCCTAACGTATATACACAGGGCTTATCTTTTCAATGCGCTGAAGTGGCTGAAGTCTTCGCCTCTGTGGAGTATGCTGTTTATTTAACAGGCCAGAGGCAATGCTTGTTAAAATGATCGCTTGCAGGTCTCCCCTTAGTGCAAACAAACCCAGCAAAGCGTCCGAGATTTAATCCTCATGTTCCGTTGAGATTAACTTTACTCTTGTTACGTTTGGGGTCTCCCCACGAGACCTCAGTGATGTATATCTAACAATACAACATGTCTACACATTGCCGTCATTTAGAAATGAACCTTTAATCTTTAGTTCTTCTGACATAATCAAAACCAGATATTACTGAAGCTGTATCCCTCTGTTTTAGACATTATATTTTCGAATCAATGTTGCTTTTGTTAATAATAACTAATTAATAGTTTAAATTAATTTAAATAAAGCTGATATTCTATACCTTGCCTTTGAAACCAACCGAAATAAACTAAGTTTAGGTACTAAAATTACTAAAACTAAAACCTAAATAAAAAAATAAATCTAAATAAAAATACCTAAAATAAATAAACACTATTCAAATTTCAATAGCAAATAAAAAAAATACTATTTTTAATTAGTTTAAATACTATAATAGTATTAAATAAAACTAAAATACATTTGTATCCATTCTTGTTACTTTATCTAAGGGTTCTCTATAGACGATGTTATTTTCTTTTTCGTAGTTTGTTAGCTACACTATACACAGAACTGAAACTGAGCTGACACAGCTATGTTAACGCTAAGAGATCTATATTACTAGATCCCTTGGCATAGCACAAATATTTATGTAATGCTGAAACAGAAATGAAATGGCTGGAGGTGTTCTGGGTCTAGTGAGCTAATCGCTTTTGTTTACATTGCATATATCTGCAGGGAGAGTAATAAATCTGGACACACACACACACACACCTTTCCTTGCCGCTATGCTAAGACAGGTTAATGGGCGCGATGAGAGTTTGAGAAGCAAAATTTGGCCACACTTTCCAACAAACATTAATCTGGAGTCACAGCTGTGGGGTTACCCTGAACACACAAACACACACACACAACAATCTACAGTTGCTGACACATCATTTAGCCAGCCAGCACGGCTGATGGTTCCCCTAGAGAACGAGAATGGGCAATACACAGAAAGATAGTTTCTGCCTAGGGTTTCATTAGCTCTGAGTGTTAATGTAGAGGGGTTTATTTAGAAGACGGGTTTGAAGAGAGACATGCTTGCCTTGCCAGATGTGACCTATGCCACTGGCCTGTAAAAAGCAACTAAACTTGTAAAAGACAACTAAACTGGACACAATGAACAAGCTTCCCTCCTTACAACATCCTGGTCCTACTGTGTTGACACAGGTGCCATCGTAAAGACGTTCAGATAACATCTCGGTGATGAATGTCCTAGCCAGACATGAGTTAGCGATGACGAGGCAAACTTTCAGCATGACTTTAAGGCAGTTCACTAGTAACGGCTATGCAACTATTGCATGAATGTGCCTCTATCTACATTTCTGAAAATGTAGCACGCCAAAAGCGTACTTATATACTTTATACACACAATTCTTTGAAGTTTTCAACTGAAATTAACACCAGTGGCAGTAAAACATCAACAACTTTTATACCTTGTCACACAAATTAATAATAATAATAATTACAGGTGCAGGTTATCAGTTAATAAACAAACATATTTTAATACGATTTGTTGCACAATACTATTGTATGAACCGAAAACCCTTAACATAAAGTAGCATGGTTGCTACTTTATGTGTTTAATATTTTCAAATGCAAGAGCTTTACCAGATTCTCATTCATCTATTTCACATAAGACTAAAGACTTTCAGAATATTAAAACCACTCTAAAAGTGTTGTGAGAACCAGTGTAATATCATTTTGCAGAAATGTCACCATTAGCATGTTTTCTGCAATGAACCTGGGTTGGATTCACAAGAAGACTTCCTGTTTCAAAAGATCAATAAAATCTGCAACAGTTACATACATTTTGACTGCGACATGAAGCGTTCATCTTTCTATTAGTGGTGCATCACATATGGAAGCCCGTTTTCTTATCTCATCTTATTTCTAGCAATTGCGATTTTATGTAAATGTATTCTCACAGTTACCTTTCGTTTTTTACTCCGAGGTGGAAACAGGCTTCCACAGTCCCCTCCTTCTACACTGTCTCCGAGCGAGGATAAATTACTTCTCCATCCTTCTCTCCCACACCCACGTCTTCCGCCCCACTTGTGAAACATCAGCCTCTCTTCTCACTTGATGTGGCTCTGAAAATTGCAGAGCTGTTAACTAAAAACGCATGTCTCCTTCAACCCTAAGAAAGGCCATTTCGGGGATGCCACGGCAAGACAGGATGACATGATAACTATAGACTCCTCTTCTTTACGGATGGGATACACAAGTTTCTAAAAATCATCTAAAAGCCCCTTGTTAAGGATGGTGTAAGGGAACTCTGAGAGAAAGAACACGGTGTCTGTGAAACTGAAAGCCCCCTGAGGACAGCTCTTCGTTAGAGATCCATGCTGTCCAGTGTGGGTTAGTGCTTGGGTCAGGCTTGATTGCATTCATAGATAGCAGTGGAGAGATTCTCATCTGTGTGTGTGTGTGTGTGTGTGTGTGTGTGTGTGTGTGTGTAGCTCCCAGGCTTTCTCGCCCTCTCTTCACCTCATCTTCTCTCCCTCACTTTCTTTGTCACTTTCACACTTTTTCCCTGAATAGATTCTTCTCTTCTTTTGTGTTCTCTGTTTATTCTCTCTTTCTCTTGTAGTCTTTGAATTAGCTCTCTACAGTACTCTCTCGCTCTCTCTTTTTCTCCTTGCTTGTCTAAAATCTCTCCCATTATTCTTTACATGCATTCCAAAAGAATGAGTATTAAATATTAAAGATTGGGAACATTTCACTACTCTGCTACTCCATCCGTCATTGTTTTGCATTACTGTAACCACACTTTGAGTAAAAATATCTATCTATCTATCTATCTATCTATCTATCTATCTATCTATCTATACTGTTTATATTGAATACTTCTATTTTTATCATATTGCTGTTGCTGGCATTTTATAAAAGCAATAAGCCACTCAATATGCATGTTAAAGAGATTTAAGCACACTTAAGTGGTGTTCTTAAGGACAGGGCAGAGTAAAATTACTGTAACGCATGGTCTCTGGTGGCTAATTGCTTTAAAAACATATATAAGCAGCTGAAGTTGAAGATGCCTATTCTGAAATCAGTCTAGCCGTCTAAGAGCTCTGTAAAACTCACAAAATACACTGTGTACCTTAGAGATAATTAGACATTGTGCTGTACTGCTGCTTCCAGCGATTCAGCCCACACGCTGCGGATGTGTGTGAAACCTGCTCTAATCCACAGCTTACCTCTCCAAATGTAGCAGCAGCAGCTTGAAATGAGTATAATCTCATTTTAAACAATGTTACATTCTTATAATCATCCAACATTTGAATACCTGCACACCTGTTTCAACACCTGTGTGTAATCATGACTTGTGCTTGTGTCTTAAACATGCAGATCAGATGGTGTTGACAAGGTTTTCCAATCAGTTTCCCTTTCTTTATTCACCATTCATTACTCTTCCTATTGCTTTTCACATTCTTTCCTTTGCTTTCTCACCGTCCTTCTCTGTCTGTAATTGATAAGGCTGACGTACGCTCTGCAGAGTTTGCGTAGCCACAACAAATTCCCATGTCCTGGACTGCAAACAACAGTATTTGTTGTTCACACAGGATCCTGTGGCCCACCCATGCTGATAAACTAAGAGGGTTTTCTGGAGGAACACACCCAGGGCGAGGACGCCCATCCCGGCCGAGAGCGTCTGCTCGACCCCTTGACTGCACTGAGTCGATACGTTTCAGACGTCTTTGCTCTCTCCAGAGGATCCTCATTTCCAATCAGACACATCAAGAAGACGAGTTTAGGAAAAGCAGCACTGAGATAATGGAATACTGTGGGAGACTTATTGATGTTATTGATGAGGCAAAGTGTGTGGAGGTGCAGCAGTGGGATGGGAACCCAGAGGAACGTCTATTACTCCGGGGTTACTCTTTTATAGCCCAGGAGTTCTCAGATGCATTCTATGACCTATCAACTTTCTCAGATTTTTATCCTGAAAGTAAAATAAATAATAAAAATATAAATTCAAATATGTTAATGTATGAAGAGTTAATTTCCAAAAACAGATAACTGTTAACTACATACATATATATATATATATATATTTTTTTTTTTTTTTTATGCTTTTTTCATTGTGCATTCCAGTTAATCCAATTAAACGAAAGCTTGGTTATTTGATTAGGTAAAACAAAAATATATATATATATAAAAAACATCTGCAAAAAAAAAAAAAAAAAGGTTTGGGGTAAATTTTTTATACTTTATTCAAAAACAGTTTTTATTAACTTTCTACGCTTCAAAGCATCCTGTGTTCAACATTGATGATAATCAGAAATGTTTCTTGAGCAGTAAATCATCATATTATTCTGATTTCTGAAGATCATGTGACACTGAAGACTGGAGGAATGATGCTGAAAATACAGCGGAGCATCACAGAAATACATTACACTTTAACACAGATTCACACAGAAAATAGCTATTTTAAAATGTAGTAATATTTCACAATATTACTGTTTTTACTGTATTTTTCATGCTTTTTATCACATTTTAAAGAGATCTCCTTTGTGATTTGTCTTGTATATGGGAATGACTAGACACAAACGGACAATAAAGATTAAAATAACCCCCTGGATCATCCATCTCATCCTGAGGTCACACACAGGGTCAGTATTTGTGTGCTGCACCTGTCCGAGGTTACGCAAACATGCTTTCTCTCTCGCTTTCTCTGAGTCTCCAGCCTCCAACCTCAAACACAGGAAACAGATCCGAACAACAGGAAATTTCTGCTTATTGCCGTGACATCTCCAGATAAGACTTCAGTGTGTATCTGTGTGTGTCTCTGTAGGCCAGACAATGCCAGAACGATAGACCCTGAAGGTCTACAAGTCCACATTATCTACTGATCTTTTCCCCTTCAGCAGCTCACCCACAGGGACTGACAAAGAGAAAACAGAAAGTGCTCTCCCTCGCTTTCATCTCTCCTTATATGTTTGTTGTGCTCTCCTACAGTTAATTCCTACCTTGCACAATAGTTATGGCTCTAAAATCCACTGTGGGGTAGTTGTAGCTTCTTTTCACCTATCACTTTCTTTTTCTTTCTACTCACCCGTTTTGAAGATCTCGTAGCGGATGGAGAAGCCAGCGCCATGAGTCTCGTAGTCAGACACAAACTTGATGAAGAGCTGGTTCCCAGAGGAGACCACAGGAGAGGGAGCGATCTTCCCACAGTACTTCCCGACCAGCTGGCCGCTCTCATCCACTCCATCTCTCACCTCCACATAATCATATCTAAACAGAGAGAGAGCGAAAGAGACAATGATCAGTCAACTAAACATTAACTCTGTGTACTTTTTGTACATATTTTAGAAAGTTGGTTCATTCAGTTTGTTTCAATGAACTGGCAGGTTCTGAATATTGTTACTTGCATTTAACATATAATAAATATTTATACTTAAAAAAATGAAAAGCATTTAAAAAAGAAACTATATGAATGTCTGCGTATGTTAAACCTAAAAGTATTTGATTTTTTCCATTTTATAATTTTTTGCCAATCACACAAATATCAACAAAAAAACATTCAAAAGAATCATTTGATTTAGGAGGTGTTCCTGTGTGGCATTCTATGCAGTTTGTGAGGAAAATAACATCAATTTTGATTAAATTATCAAGGACTTTGTTAATCAGTTACACTGAATCAATATAAGAATAATAAATAAAACAATGTAATATTATTATTTTTATAAATTATATATCACCGGGAATTAATAGCCAACTTTATGTGTGATTTGCCCTAGTAAAACTATCAATACTAGGGGTTAAGCACAAACACATCTCAAATGCCAAGGGGACAACCTTACTAGCCTTATTATGCACTTATTATACTCTACATCCACAAAAGTGTCCTGTTGTTTCTTTTTCTGTGCTCTAATGATGAGTAATGTATCATGAAGTGTGCATGTTATAGAGCTAATAAAGGGGCAGACAAACTGCTGCATATGAATGACAGAAGATGGTGATACCCTTTACATGTCGGTTTGACAGTATGTGAGTGGAACAACAGTTATAGTATGAGAAAAAACAGGTGTAGCCTCCACACACACGCGCGCGCACACAAACACATGCACGCTCCAATTCTCCTCAAAATAGAATTTCAACCCTAAAGCTATTGGCTTGTGCCACCACATAATTGAGTCTGCGAGAGTTTGGAAGACTGTTGCAAAAATGGCAGCAATGCACACACAAAAACCCATGTGCACACACACAACCACACTAATATTGTGTCTGTAATACAAGACGAGAGTGGGTGGGTGGTCCTGCCTCAGCTAGCAATTGAGATGGGATGAAAAAACTAAAGCTGATGTGAATTCTCCACTGTTTTAAGTCTGTTTGGACAATTCGCTACACATACTGATATAATAATGCTGAATTTCAATTGGGTATAGGCTCAGCGTGGAATATGACTGACAGCAGGGTCTTGTTTCCATGGCATTTAATCACCCCTGACACTATAAACTGCGGGAACGATGGGAGGAAAGGAGAGCAAAGCATCATGGGGAGTAGAACGTTCTATTTCTTTTCAAAGAATCGCAGTTTGGTTTCTCCAAGCTTGTTAGGGATGCATAACCAAAATCTTGCTTGAGCATAATCTAATTTCATTATTTTGAGAGTATTGAAATATGCAACAGAAGACCTCTCCACTCAAGACAATGGCCTTCTGCTCCTGCCACGTATTGGAGGAAATGGGTGAAAATTTAACATTGGCATCGCAGACAGCAAAATGTGTTTCTGTGTGTTAGTGTTCAGTGATATAAAGGTTGGTTTGTTTCACATCATTGGGGGTGGCATGATACCGTATGTGTGCGAATGGAAGGGACGGAATATGAGAAGTGTGCCGCTCTCTGAAATCGGGTCCCCTGAGGGGGCGGTAATGTAGAGATGACTTCACCCGTGTCTCTCCGCTTGGCTGGTCTGATGGAAGAGGCCTAGAACTCCATCAGTCACAGCAGAAGAGAGTGCAACTGCTGTAACGCTACATATAGACTGAAAATGCATTGAAACTGAAAGGTAAAGAAAGTCCAAAGTCCACTCACTTACTGTACTGTCACGTAAATATTTGAATGATTAAAGTTTATTGTTTGAATTTATTATTATTTTTTAAGTATTTTGCCTTTTTTATTTGTAAGTGGCACAAATATCAACACAATACAAATAAAGCCATGTGCAAACACATAAACAGAATCTTTGTTGTTCACAGATGACGTTTGCAGAGCTATGACCTCACTCTATTTGGCTTGGGTCTACTGTTATGTGCTTGGTGCCATTTTTTTGCACCCTGTTCTGTTTTTCATTCCCTGCCCTCTTCCTCTCAAGGCCAGCTGTGGAAACAGCACTTCTGCACCCACACAAACACGCTCTGTTCTCCTCTTCTTCTTTATCAGTCTGAGCAGGAGACCTCAGTCTACCTTCAGCCCCATCATGGTACATTTACACAGGAATCCTGCCAATGCACTTATGCTTTTACTAACTGCCTTTACAGCACAGAGGCCATAAAAAGCAGGCATTAACTCTCCCAAAGACTTCTTTTGTTTTCTGTCATCATTTTGGCTTGCCTAGCATTCTGGTGAGCTTGACTTACTTAAGTTAGGCCAAATGCTGTTCTGATAGACTGTTTTGTCAAGATAAGAGGGGAAGATGAAAAGAAGAAATGCTTAGAGTGATAGTTATGCTGACCGTCAACAACATTTTGGTGCAGTTTGAACATAGACCCTTGTACTCAAGTCGAAACATGTTCTTGGAGCAACATCCTTTGCCCTCAAAATAAACTTAGACTTACTCGATCCCTAAAACACAGAGGGATAACATTATTTGGTAAGAATCTTTTTAAAGGCCCCAGCCTTAACTCTAAAACAAGAAACTGATTGGTTGATAGAATGGTTGTTCTCGACATAGACATTACTTTCCTTCCTAGTGGCAGAAAAACCTGATATTTAGGCCTCAAATTATGCATTTCATCCCATTTGTGAAATGTTTCATAACAGTCTCTTCGCAGCCATAATAAGAATGTTATGGCCTTTTGCTGGGAATACACTAATCCACATTACCCAACAGTAGGGTTGGGCCGATAGACGATGCCATTGTCCATTGCAGATGGCTGATAGATATCCCGATGTTGCGCCGGCATCGTGATTCCACCCCCTTTTGAATACACTACTCATTCATACTATGGAGCGGCAGTACTTACCACACATTTTACAAGATCATATGTTTGTCTGTGATACTGAGCATCTGTCATATCTCCTTACACCGTGTCTACAGCGGACATGACAGTTGTCGCGTGGCGCCGTGCCACATCAGTTAAAGACTTCTACACTGGACGTGAAAATAAACTGTTGAAAATCATTAGAAATTTGTCTCAGCACGTCATAAATAGAAATAACTTAAGGTGACTTTCGGGACAGGGCCTTTGTTTGGGATGGGTAAGGACTGGGATTAAAACTTTCTTTTAGATTTTAGGCCTAGATTATTGCTGGGGTAAGATTTGTTTTCAATTTGTTTGATAGGGATGTTATTCCAGTTTCAACCAGTATACTGTTTCAGCAACATGCTGTACTTGAGTAAAACACATTATTATTATAGGCAGATGTGAGACCAAGTTGCTGGAAAATCCTAACCAAATTCACTCTTTTAAAAAAGGGAGTGCACTTTGTCGTAAATCAGAGATTGTTCTGGAATGGTCTCTTTGGTGCGGTAATGTGTGAAGATCTTTGACAGTAGCATTCAAGCTCAAGATGGAGAGCATCGGTCTTGTTCAGATTTGTCTGTTCTGCTCTCTCTCCTTCCTCTTTCAGCTGGTAATTTCTCCCTGCTCTTATGGCTTGCTGAATGATACCTCCACCTAGAGAGAAACACACACGCAAGCACAGATTTTCTCTCTACTTTAAATCCCACCTAGGTAAAGCCAAGCGTGACCAGACCTTTGAAAAATTGATGCAAGCGTTATCCATCCAAAGATTTGGGGGTTTAAGAAGTTGTTTCCTCCTCAGTGGTGCCGTGAGAATCAAAGGTGTGTTATCGGATCTCGGCAGTCTGTCACAGAATCACAGTCACCGTTTCACAACCATAGTCACAACGGAGGTAACATTATACTGTACTACAAGCTCTCCTCGAGACATCCTTTCTGCTGCGGCTTTGAAAAAACACCTTCAGAAATCTTGTTTATTGCATTTTTTAGCCAGGCACAGCACTTGTTCCCTAACACAGATGGACCTTGTAAAGATGGAGTGGGAGGTATTAGAATAAGATGCAGATGGAACTGCAGTAGTCGCCTCAAGGCCAGTGCTGCTCAGGTAAAAAAGCATTCTAGCCACATTCTCATCTCTGTTTTTAAAAACTACTCTACACAGACTGTGCACAGCTTCATACCATTCCACAAGCTCAGTGGATCCTCAGTGCCAACTTGGCCCTGCTAATCATGTGCAGGGCATTATGGGATTGACTGCAGAGGCCATTTTACATTCAAGACTTTACAAGACTTTTTCCCAGAGAGGTCTGTGGAGAGCAGTATTTGATAATCTATTTCTTTGGGAACTTGCGGGGGTCTGAAAATGCGAAACGGAATTCGCCGTTAACAGATCAAGAAAAAACAGCAGGGACCGATTTTAAAATGGAATTTGGACCCTGAAGCAAAGAAGAGAGGTGTAAAGCATTCTCACCAAGTATACAGTCCCAATTTCTCAGACCAGACACCTCTCCACCTGCCCCTGGACTTAAACCATATCCTCGTTCCTCCTGGTTTCCGCCTGCTTCATTTTACCACTCCGGGAGAGACAGCGAACAGATTGTTTTAATGCATTCCCCTCCTCTCTCTGTCTATCTTTGCCCTCTTCAATTCTACAAAATCTTTGGGCCTATACCACTGGGCTGTTGTTAGGGATTGTGAACCTCCATGAAGTCTCTGAAGCCCCTTCACTCACACACACATTCAACCATAATAGTGGTGAAAATAGTCTGCCAATCCAAAGGGGAAATTAAAACAAAAAGGATGAATCTAATTCTCAGAGACCTTCACTTCACTGCCTTGCAATGTTAACAGACAAGACAGTCCGGGGGGATAATAATGGCTACGCAATTCAGAATGGTTAAAACAATCAACCACAAGCTAACAATGTACTGCAGACTCAGGGTTTGATAGTGTCTGTTACTTACACCCCCCATAATCATATAAATGAATATGACAGAGGTGACACCAATCTTCGGCGTGGTCTACAATAGAGCAATACACTTTACCCATTGCCATAGAGAAAGATTAGGTTTGACGTGCCCTTTTCAAAACAATCACTCTTTTTTTATTTCATCTTTTGAGATGGAGATGGCTGAGAGGATCTACAAGTCATCGTTGTCTTCAAGAAAGTGTAAACAAGTAAAGCTGTTGAGGGACTCTGACCCAAACATCATGTGCAAAAAATAACACCAACAAACTGTCACAAAGATGCCCATGTCGAACAAGGTTAAAATTCCCTATGAAGGAAGCTGGTTTTTTTTTTATTTTAACATCCCCAGCCTTTAGGGGACAAGGTAGCAGCTCGCTCACCATAACGATCCACCATTCTCCATAGTATGTGACAAGCGTTAACCAATCCTTCTGTAATGGGCTCTGCAGCCACTAGCTACATTTGGAACGATAATAACCTCACTGCTGTCACTCAAAATGTTGGTGAGACAGACAAAAAAAAAAAAAAAAAAGGAGATGGGGTTGGGACCAGAGTCCATTGTAATAGTACAGAGAATGAAAACACTCCCTGATGGAGTTATTAGCTTACATGCGACTGTTGCAGTGTGTAGAGGAAGGGCCCATGACTTGAGGCTATGGCTAAGAAGTTAGCCCTGAGTTTTATGATAACTGAGTAACGGCTTAGTGGTGCTTTTGTTTATTTTTTACTATATCTTTTGACTGGTTGAAACAAGTTAAGAATTACATTATTCTTTGTCTCGAAAGAATACAGTATAGTTTCGGTTCCACACAGTCAGCAGAATTGAGAAAAAAACTGTTTACTACATTTGAAATCTGGATATTTATCTTACAAAAATGCATGGATTCACTACAGGGGGTCTTTATACAAATTCAAAACCCTTTAATCTCAGGTGTGAAAACACTTTTACAAAATGCATGTATGCTGTTGACCTCAAATAGACTTTGTCTTCTGATCTGTTCCCAAGTTCTTGTCAACATCAGAATGAATGCCTGATGTTCCCCAGTGACATATGTGTCTATCCAAACATCCACCCTTCATCCCTAAACCCAAGTGATTAGAGTAGAACCATTTAATAATGGGTGGCACACAGTGCATGTGGTGTAGGGCTGGCGAAGGGTGTGGACATGTCAAGCAGTTCAATACTTTTCAGTTTCATGAGAGTAAATTACTCCAACCCAGCCCCAGTGGCCACAATTGCAGAGAGGTCTTAAGCATCATGCTTAATCTTTGAGACATATTTTTAGATGCTAATCAATTTTGAATGGGTGCAGTGCAGGAGATCGCACCACACGCTTTCATAAATGGCAATTATGATTATCATTGATGGATTTAGCGTGTCTGCTTTCATTAGCACTGCTAATTAGGCTGTTCGGAGAGACACAGATTCCCAACAATCAAATTAATGAATTCCAGTATTTTGAGGGAATTATTGCGAACTGCACTACAAGCAGTTTCACTATAGTCTTTAATAATAGGCAAATAATCAGATGAAAGAGGCTACAGTAAATGCAGAAAAGGTATACCATAAGATACAAGATTGCTCTGGCTAAAAATTGAAACACCATTAGCAAGCTTTCCAGTTTTTTGTTTACAACTCTGAGACAAGCACTTGTTCTTCCTCTTAACCAAATCCAAACTTGTTGGAGATTTATGTTTGCCAGGAAAAAGCAGAGAGGACCACAAGACAAAGAGGCCACTGTGCTACCACTACATTATTAATTCTCCTCTACAACAGTGCACGTCAGCAAACAATTATGCTTCCCCTCTTTCCATCATCTGTCATTATCCATTAAAGCAATTTTGCTGGAAAACAGAAAGCTTTATGGGTTAGAATTCGAAGAAACACAGAAGGCATATTAGACCATAAAATGCCCTCATTTAGAATCTAACATCCTGTTCTCGTTGGAGGAAGGAGCAAGAGCAATTAATTAGAGTTGTGCCCAGGAGGCAAAATGGCTAATATGCATTTACTGATTAAGTGAAACACATACACTAAGCGAGCCACAGAACAGAGCTCAGTTAGTCTACATCGGAGTGTCTCACTTCTTCGCTAATGTACAATTCCCAAATGACTCAATATAAACACAGATGAAGGAGCTTGAGGAAGTTTTGTATTCAACCAGCAGGGCAGGATGGATATCTGTGTGTCATCCACTGACAGGATATGATGAGGAACTGCACTAAAACTGGCTTAACTTCTCCTCAAAAGTTTAACTAGAGTGTAGCAATGGCATGGTGGAGGAAATTTCTGCAAAACTACTGCAGTTTAGAAAAAAATAAGTTATTAACTTTGCTAGAGCTAATATATATATATTTTTTTATTTATTTATTATTGGTTATTATTATTTTTGTTATTCTTTTTTTTTACAAAATGCATAACCATACATCTAAGGCAGTACTTAAATTTTGTGTTAGGTCACCACTTGACGTGTTGATGTCTAATGTTTTGAGAACTAGTGCTGTGTGATATAAAATGTTTGCATAGTATTCAGCTAAAAATACAATTTAAATAATATATAGTCTCTGTTGTTGTACATTGGAGAGAAAGAGCGAACAAAAATCCCCATTAGTACAAGAACAGGACAATGGAAAAAGAAATTGCACTATATGGTGTACAAGGGACACAGGTCTTCATTCGGTCTTTGTCAGGAGCCCATTTCACTGGCCATTACTAAGAGAATAGCCACCATTTGTCCCACCTTGACATTTGATGGGGGTATTATTACTGAGCCAGAGTGGCCCCAGCCCTCTGGAGATGGGTCCATGGTTAAGAAGATGAAAAGTCAAGCTATAGAAAAAGATGTGGATTGAGTTTGAGGGAGGAAGGTGGCTGGTGGGGGTCAAGGGCAGATGTGCACTATCCTCTATTAAAATACCCCCCCCCACACACACACCTAAAATGCACCCATTCAACCAGTGTCTCGCACCTTTGGGCTGCTGCTGATTCTGCAATGGTAAAAGGTGAAGTGAGCCTCCGCTAATGAGGGCTAAATGCATTCCTATTATCTGCAAAGATAATCAGGGTCAGCTTAAAGGTAATACCTTTTGCTATGCTAATTACAATACTAATTATTCTGAGATACCTGTATATAACAAGATCCCGCAGGCTAGGATGTCTGACCCATGTCACCATCCCAACAACAAAAACCAAATAAAACAGACAATTATTATAGATGTATCTCTGATGCATTGTTCAATAAAATAACCCACAAATCAAATTTGGCATAGTGTTAAACTGATGGCAAGAGTATGACCTAAGGGCCTTTCACACCGCAGGAACCTTTTCATAGTACCAGAACTAATTGTGGAACTACCCACTTTTGGGCATTTTCGCACCGCAGGAACTAGGTGCGGTTTTAGTACCAGACTGCCTTTTTCAAGAACCAAATTAGCTCCTACTCTTTAGGATTAGGATACAAACTGTGACGTAGCAATTCAATAGTGTCACTGTCGACTGGCTTCTGTCACATCCTAGTACGCACGGTCGTTTTAAATGCAACCCATTAAATGGTACTGGGAAATAGTACTGCACAAAATTGCCCCGGTATTTTAGTACTGTACATTTAGTTCTGGAACTAAAGCGGTGCAAAAGGCCCTCTAGTGACTTTCAGAGTAGGGTTAAAATCAGGCACAAATGAAGACTGTGCAATGAGACAATGAGCTTCTGTAAAGAAAACAACTATTACTAAATTCTCTGTCCCAAATGCATACTGCAGTCTAATATGTACTCTCAAGTTAGTAATTAACAGAATACTTAAGGGGGTCAACTAGAGGTAAACCAGTGGGTGGCATTCATGAGGGAAAGAGAAAGGAAGACAGAAAGAGACAGATTGAGAGAGATTGTGCTACAGGCTCATGGATGAGAGCGGGAGGTCCCCCAGGTCTACGTCATGGGTCACTTGAAGTTTTCCTCTAATGTCTTGTGTTTCTTTTAGAGGAAAACTGTGCATATAACTGCACTGGGAGTAATTCAATTAACTTGCTTTCCTTGCGTGTCTTGCCCCCTTCCTCCAGGCTTGTACAATGTAGACAGCAGATGGGGGCAGGGAATTTACAAAGTGCTGCCTTTGACCAAGTCAGCATCATATCTCATGGGAACAGTGTCATGGTCAACAGTGAGACAAGGAATTGGGACACACACCCTTTAGATGCCAATTTCTGATTACATAAGAGGAAGCCGACGAACAAAAGAGAATTCAAAAAGAGACATTTGTTTCAACACCTAGCAATTTGTTTCCTTACTCATTCTGTGTCCTAATTTATTATCATGTACATTCTCACTTTATCTCCTTCCTTTCCGTTATCTTTAAAAAGAAAAGCAAGTTCCTGGAATTACAAACTCCATAGGGCACACACTGAGACAGCCAGGTGGTGTGTTGTTTTCTTTCCATTGCAATTCCTGTGCATTCTGCTGTGGCCTGGGCAATGTGCTTGTATCAAAGTGTGTGCACGCATATGTGTGGTGTCTTTTCGTGCGGCAGTTTGATCAAAGCGCTGATGCCAATGTTTGGAGGGCAAAGTGACCTCTCCATTCAAAAATCCACACTGCCACTGCCAACTTGGAGACCTTTTGAAAGATAATTAGCTCAGTGTGCATGCTATGACCAGCAGACCTGCTGGAAACTGGAGGAGAGGAAAGGTAAGGAGGGACTGATAGACTTAAACTGGCATAAAGGCTGAAACATTACAACACCACAAACATCTCACCAAGGGGTTGATTTAAAAACAGGTCAGTTTGCTGCTTTTGGAACATGTTATATTTAATTGTGAATTATAGTGTGAGAAAAGTACCACATTCGCACTCCAACAATTCCCCTAAAATAAACACCAGCCTGCTGAAAGACAAGACCAAGAGAAAAGCAAACAAAATGGGCAGGCGAATGAGGCAAAGGCTCTCAATCAGAGAGCCTTTGCCCCATTCATCAATGTCTCTTTTCCAGCCATCAAAGTCACTACCAACAGTATCGCAGTGAAAATGAAAATGGACAGCCCTCGGCTGCACCTAAACTGGAGCAAACCAATGATAGTGAGATGAAAGTTAAGTTCTTAAAACAAGATCTCACAGCCTAAAAAAAAAAAAAAAAAAAAAAAACTTAAGATGAAAAACGCAGTTTGCCATTTTAACACGGGGACCAAGTGGAGCTGAACCTTGTCAAACCTAAATCCCAGTCCAACTGGTCCCTTAAGCTCAGTGCAGTGTGGGCTGAACTATAGCTGTGCAGGAGCCCCATCAATCAAAAATAAAGGGCCATTTGCGGCTCTGGCAGCAAACTAAACAAGGCCAGCATGTGCAGACATGACAGTGCATTAGCTCTCCAACAGGACCACATCAGTTAAAGCATAAGCCCTTCTGATGTTCTCTAGGGGATCTTAAAAAAACAGGTTGTCTCAAAACAGATCTTTAACCAGTCTTGCTGAGAACCTCAACTCTTGGTTCCTGAGCAATGGAAATTATCCCTCCTTCACTCTCTCTCTGTGTTTCTCGTAAATTCTCGGATTCCATATATGGGCCTCTTAACTGAAACATCTCGCCCTGTCCATGCATGCAAGATAAGTCATCAATATTTGTGGCTTTAAAGACTTTAAATTTAAATTTTTAGGTGTGCTAAAAATACATATGGCCTCATACTAAATACATATGGCCTCAGTGCTATCTAAATGCAGTTTTCCTTTTCAACGTTTTTTCTTACATTAGATTATCACATCACAAAGTCATATCTTCACATCCTAATCCAGAGGTGAGATTAACAAATTGTTCTTTAATCATGCAACTTGTAAACCTCTACTTAGGAACATCTGAGCTGTAACAAAACAGAAATGAACAACAAGATTTGAACAAAACAAAACAAGATTTACTCAGCTTATTTACTCATGGATCCCAGCAGAAAATTGAAACTTTAGTTTTAATAAAAAAACTTCCATATAAGGAAACCTGTTCTGTAAGGAAAGTGGGAGAGATGTTTGCCAGGTTCTCTTAATAATCTTCTCATCGTTCTTCTGTCAGTGGGCAAATTTTGAGATTTGCTTCTGTGCTTTACTGCAACAATGGTGGAGGTTTGCTACAACTTTCTTAATTTCTAATTGATTTTGGTTATTCCTTCTTCTAAGCACCATTTATACAACCATAACTCAAACATCCTATTTAATATTCCACTTTTTTATCCTGTCTGCCCTTCTGCCTCCTCTTCATCTACTCACTTTCTAACACTCCCTTTCTTTTCTTCCCTACTTCCCTACTCCATCACTCTCTCCTCCCCTCATAGATAAGCTCACGCTGAGCGGCGAAGTGCCTAGGCTTTCTGAGAGAGAGACGGAGCGCAAGAGAACGAGGAGGACATGAATCAAGCCAGTGACAGAACAGCAGGGAGGACAGCAGATGTCACTGAGAGAGAGAGAGTTTCAATCAGCCCGTCCTTCCAACACACGGGCCAAGGTGAAGCGCTTCAGTGGCGGAAAACCCCTTGCCCTGACACACACATGCAGGAATATACACACCGCTTTAATCTTTCTCATTAGCCGGAGCACTTTACAACCTCAAGCTCCTCAGTGTCATGCAAGAGGGTTAGAGGGCCAAGGAGAAAATAAGGGTTAGGGTTAGGTTAGGGTTAGGAAATGTGTGCCAAAAAGTGAAAAAGGCATTAGGGTTAGGGACTGTGGAAAATACAGAACAACAACAATTGTTTCAGAACTATAAAACTAATGTGGATAGCATAGCTCTGACGTGCTACTGGACATAATATGCAACATTGTTGAGGTCTCCTCTAGAAGGCCTTTTTCATTAGATGGTCTAATAATAACTGTTTTCAAACAGGTTTTTCAAAAATACTTTATTGGTGGATACAACTAATAGCCACACCCCAAACTCATGTCATTGGTTAAACTGTTGCTGTTAGACTGGTCAGGATTCTCAAACAAACAGCAATGTTTTGAATGCACCACAGAACCTGCAGGCAATCAACCGTCAGGAGAGAAATTACATACATCATCTTTTTACAGCTCAGTTTTTTGAAATCTTCTATTCTCAACAGTATGTGGGCACTGTTGTGTATGTTTTTCAATGTTTGTGTCTCATTCTCCGTCTGGAATGGCTTTAGTAACACCACCTCGCTCTTGCTCCATATGACAGCTGCTGCCTCCTTTCCCTGTACCCAGAATCCAGCACAGAGCCAGAACAAATGTGATTTAGAAGCAGTCTAGGGACAAGAAACAACCTTCCAACACAGCAAACTGCTCAGTGCAGAGGCAAAAGCCCCTACTTTACGATCTGCTTTCTGTCTGCTGGGCGACACAAAGCACATCTACCATTAAATGCCATCTTTGTGAGATGAAACAGGAGCGTTACACCTGTTTTAGGAGCACTGAGTTCGACTCTGCCTCTGTGCCTTGCCCAGCACGCTTTTGATCCTGCTGACCATCCCTTAGAACAGATCACCGTGTTTATGTCTGTTAACAGGGGCCATAAGTATTTAAAACAATCTCTGTCAGCCCAAGCCTCCTCCACAGCCCAGAGGTCAAAGCATTCCCTAAACCCTTTAAAAAACCTCATCGTTTAGGATGAAAGGAGGTCCATTGCATTCCATACTTCTTTGGTTTTCCCTTCCGTGACAACCGGTGATGAATGTTCATGCCATACGGCTCTCTCTGTGTTTACTCGTTGTGGAGGAGTGGAGAGGGCCAGCGTTAGGTGTCTGGAAGAAGCAGGGAGAGTTACGGCCATTCCCAGCCTGGCTATGGAAGCTCTCAGTGGGGGAGAGGAGACTCATGGGCCCCTGCTCCAATGGAGCCCACGCAAACAATGGATCAAGTCCATCCCAGAGTCCCAGAGGCTGTGTTGATATTTAAACACTGGTGAGATCTACTGTTTTACCCTCTCTCTTCTCACCTCGGTTTGTCAGCCACAACATTATTTCAAATCAACAGCAGGGCATCTGAGCAAATGAATGGTAGCGCAGCTACTGAGTATTAAACCCATAACTAAATCAAAGGCATCTACTAGATTAAAGTCTCCATGACTAATCAGCTTTGTCCCAGTCTCCGAGCAACACAGATACAGGATGTGTGGTTTGTTTGGAAAGCCAAGATGTAGTTGCTCTCTCCGCAGGACATGTGGCACTTTGTGGGCTGACCCAGCAGGGCGGCGCTGAAGGATGGTCACTGCAAAGCTGTGCTTTCACACTTAGGGTTAGCCGAGGGCCTTCTAGTGGCCTCCATTGGGACCAATATTAAGCAAGCATTCTCTGAATGCCATCTTGACTATTCACAAGTGCAAACACATGCACAAATCCAAACAGACCGGCCATTGTTGTGCATTCTATGACTATGTACAAAAAATATTGCTTCAATCAGTAAAGCTTATCCCTTTTGAGAGCAAAGCTACACTCGGTCCTTTGCCACGTTTCAACAATTCCTCCAACCAATGCATCCCCTCACCACTTCAAGACAGGAATGTAACAATCGGGAGGAAATGTTTCCAGTTTTTGTTTGGTCAGCGGATTGGGGCGCATCAATGATTCATAGTGCTGTCAGAGGAATGTGTTATCAGGAGAGGACGGCCTCTGACACAACACAGTGCACACACACACAGAGACACACTATGACCTCACTGAAGTCCATCTGCGTTAATAACATTAAATACACCAGTGTGACAACCTACAATGCTGCCATCCCTTTTTTTTATGTGCAATCCAGTTATTTGGTCAAACTGTAAAATAAATAATGTATTTAAATATACAATTTTTTAAATAAAAATAATCATATTTATCTAAATATACAATCAAAAGTAAATAAAAAAACCTCTCTCAATCTGTCCATTTGTTCCGGTCAGAAACAAAACATGCCAGAGATCATCACATGCATGCAACACCCAGTGTTGACTCTGATCCGGCAGCTGTTTCTTTTCACAAGTGGACACGAAGCATTTCTTGTTTGCTTTGTTGATAACGGACATGTTATGCTGAGCATGTGCATTCCATTTGTTGCTAATTAGATTGCTAGCGGTGCACTGAAGCGTGCGTTGTAGCTTCCCTCGCTCGGCAGTCCATCTGATAAAGAAGCCATTTCGGCCATCAACAGTTCCCATTATGCACGAGGCCCTTAATGTGTGTCCAGCTGAATCTGGGAGTCAAGAAAACACCCCCTAATCTGCAGAAACCAGATCCACCAAACAGATGTCTATCTGGTCTCCGAGTTGAATTAGCGATAGAGGTGGTGGGGCTTCAATCTCTCTGGCCAATAACTTTCGGCCAATCACGGACGAAATTACGAAACAACTTTATATTTGCTTAAATGGCTGTTCTCCACAGCAATTTAAAATGATAGATTGAAGTGGGGAGATTATAGTGCCATTTAATGCAAGTGGCTGCCTTGGGGGGCGGGGGTGGGTGGGGGGTACAACCGCAACACATTTTAAGGAGGGGAAGAAAGCGCTGAAGCAGAGTTTTAGCAGAAAACACACTACTGAGGGGACTGAGTGTTTCTTCAAGTTAGCACTTACACTTAAATGGTACTGCTATTTTATGAACCATGACCACATGGAAAGGCATAATGCAAAACCAAATTATACAAAAAGCATTTCGGAGTTACAGATCAAGGCAAAAAATGTCTGCAAAGACAAAAAATAAATAAAAAAGCAAAGCACAAAATGACATTAGCAATCCGTTTGTATTGCTAATTTGGTGGTTTGCATGGGCAAAAAATAAAAACAAAAATAAAAGTTGTTTTAGGGGTGGAGCAAGCTAATATATTTTTATAGATTTTAAAGGCATTAGGTTTAATCAGCAAAGAAAAAAGCTGGTTTGTGCAAAAATTACCAAAGGCCAGAAGCACTCGATAATCCTCAATTGCTTTCCCTACAACTTCATAATCCCAAACAGTTCCCAGCACACTTTAAAGAGCTCACGTTAAACTCGTTTCTATCCTCTGACTGCCTCGGGAGCTAAACATGCACATTCTTTAACTTGGCTTGTTCGAACACAGGCAAACCAGTGCTGGATAATTTCATTAGGAGGGCTCATTATGTCCTCACCATGTGTCTATCCACACTCCATTCACTCTAAGTATCCCCTGGTTGGAGATTTGCGAGCGTATGCGTATCTGTGACTGGAGGGGGGTCTGGTCGTTTCTGGGCAGCGAAACCTGAACTCTCAGAAGAGACGGACCCCCTATGAGCAGACAGCACGGGGTCATCTGGGGCTGTAAATCTCTGTAGGTTTAACAGAGACATAAAAAGGTAAAGATCCTGATAAACGGTGTCATTAATAAGCGGCATTCAGCGAACACAAAGGACTCCAGGTGGAAGACTATCTGGGTGGAGGGGATACAGTAACAGAGGCAGCCACACTCTGACAGTACAATGACGTCCCTCAGACCCGCCAGCACAAACAAAGGAAACAGACGGATGGAGAAGGAGAAAGAGAGGAGAGAGAGAGGACTGGACTCAGTGGAAACAAGCTGCACCAACCAAACCACATGTCATTGTTGAATCATGATGTTAAAATATAAAACTACCTTATTGTTTCACCTTTTGGCCTCTGCCAGCACAATGTGTAGGGGCAAACTCCAACACATACAAGTGTTGACTTAAATTGTGTTATTTTTAACACATTTACACAAAAGTAAAAAAATAAATGCTTTTGGAAAACCAACTGTAAATGAAATCAGCACTAAAGGAAGCCAAGCACACATGATGGTGTCTGCTCCACACCAGCTGAACGTCTTCACACACTCAAGCAGCACCAGCAGGTGGCGCACCTCCACACCAAATACTGCACACTGAACACTTACTTGCACTCTCTGTCTTCCAGGTCAAAGTGTGGGTTGAAGTTGATCAAAATCCTCTGGTTCGGACCTGGAGCTGTAATCACCCATGTGCACTTCTGAGACGGGTAGTAAGACAGCGGGTAACCGGGTGAAGTCAGGTAATTTGCGCTAGTGATTCTGATATTGTCCCCACATTTGTCTGAAAGAAAAGAAAAGAAGAGAAAACTTTGATTCATGCAGTAAATCTGGTCACCAACATACACCATGCTGTGTTTTGGAAGATTGTCCCCAGTGTGGAACTACCTGAAGAAGGTTTTTAAGAAATAACCTTCTGATCACCCAGCTGCTCAATCCGAGTTTAACAACCAACAATACACAGCTACAGCTATATATACAGTGAATACACTGAGCACTTCCAGTGACGAGAAAATGATAACCGTTTTAACATGGTTTCCCATGGTGCAAATGCATTCCATGTTCATTGTGACACTGTCCTGAATATTTTATTTTTAAACACATAATACAATACCACTACTGTATAGTTTGACATAAGAATGACTGTGCCGTTTCTCTCCAAGCATTCACTAGAATAGAGAAAAGCTCCTCTAGTTTTTTCTGACCTATTTCTAAGCACTAAATAAAGGCTTGATATTTTCGCCTATATTTAATGTCATTATGTGGGAGGGAAGCATGACCTGTGTGTCTCCCATATTTGATCTGTTTGCTCTTTCAAACACTCTTCAGCTGATCAACACTGGATTTCATCATATCCATCAACAAACAAACTCAAGGAGCACCACATGGCTCACAGTCTAACGGAGATGTTTACATGTAAACAACAACTTTTTATTTAATAAACAACAACACATTCAGACAGAAATATGAAAGGGCTTCAATGAAAAACTGCCAGCATAAAATATACGCCAAAACAACTCAAGATATTTTAGGCAAACAGAACGAACTAAATGTTTTAAATAAGGGTTAGTAAAGTATATTGCATAAAAAAAATTAAAAAAAACTTTATTATAAGATGATTTTGTGCGAGGTTAATCTTGTTGAGAGCGAATCATGACCCTTAAATCACTCTTAAAAACAGAATTTGTAATGCTCAGTCATTATTTAAATTCATAATTGTACAGTAAACACATGATTATCTGCACATGAGCTCATAAAAACTGAAGTGACAAAACCACATGCAAGTGACCCGATGAAATCTCGCTTGAAGACTTCTAGACTTCATTCCGGACAGACATGAGATCCTTTATGTGACTTTATGTGAATTAACAAAACAGGCGGACGAGTGCGCAAACAGGACTGATTACGATAAAACATCGAGCATGGCCTACTAAACAACACTTTTACCGAAGTTTATAAAGATAATTACACCTACACTTAACCAAACTTATTCACAAACACGACTAATGGGACACAGATATTATTAATGACTGCAGTTCATTATACCAGACCCTTAATGTTACAGTTAGGCGTCAGATTATCTGAAATAATGTTCAAATGCAGTCTCTCAAATGTGGCCGAGATTAGAGTCAGCAACACAAAACTTTTCAGGCGAACAGAAAACTTTAGGTAGCACTTTATAATAACTTTTTTATTTTTATTTTTAATAACAACATAAGATAATACTCAACTAATGCGTAGTTAATCTATATTAAAATAAGATTTTGTTTTAGTTTATTATATTTTGAAATATTTGAACGCACATTAAGGTTAGCTTAATGTATTAAGAAATATAACACAATAATCTTATAATTTTTCATTATAATACATGTAAAAATATTAATGTAAAATAATATATATATATATATATATATATATATATATATATATATTATAAATATTCGCCATTTGATAAACATTAATGCTATTATTTGAAGTTATTATAAAATATATCTACCACATGAACACATCTGACCACAGTCGGTGCGTGTGTTGTACAGCGCAAAACAACAACTGAATATCTCAGCGGTTAACAGATCTGACCGCTCTTCCGGTGTCAGAAACCGGCGGCAGGTGAGAGCAGGTGACCGGTCTACAGTCGCAACCCCTCATTTTTAGGCTTCCCCATCTAATTCCAAAGAAAAGTCAGGAAACACCCCGGTCACTGAATTTCAGTCGACACTCACCATTTTTTAAAGCACTGACGGCGAGAAAGATTCCCGTGAAGAGGATCAACACTAATCCACAATGCATCCTCGATTCCTTGAGTTCTGAAGAAAATTTAAGAAGAAAAAAATAAAATCCTTCAATGGTCGTATAGGGGTAATTCCTCTCGTTCGCAGGGAAGGGAACCAAAAGAAGGCGTAAAAGGGTCTGAGCGCGTCTGAACTGCGGGGTTGTGTGCGTCTTCAGGTCGCGTGCATCCTGCCATTCAGCTCTGGTTTCCTCTGCGCTCTCCCAGCCGCGCTCCTCTCTCCTTGGCCATTCCCTTCAGCCTGTTAAAGAATGACAGAAAAGACGTTGCAGCTCCGCGAAATAGACGAGCAGACGTGCGTAATCCTGTGCGTAAAGTGAGAGTGAGAGAGAGATCGCGTGTAGAAAGACTTTGGCTAAAAGTGGCTTGGAGACGCGAATCAGCCTGCGCGTAGTAACCCGGCGATCTGCTTCGTCTCAAAATCTGAGTGAGGAGCACAAACATCTGGCGATTGGCTTTGCCATAACAGCGTCTTAAACAAGGGATACACCCCCTAAATTACGCTTCCCTTCTTCCCAGAGTGTGTTGCTCTGCCGTGTGCCAGATGCGCAGGGCTTTCTCATTGGTTTGATTACACATATGCAAAGCCCGACCTATACGGAGCCCAACCTCTCGTATAAGAGCCCAAGACCTCTGCGAGACACTGTCCAGCCCTCGCGCGCCGTGGAAGTGTGGCACGGGTTGCTGATCAAAATAAATAAATAGATTCAATAAAATAGCTAACACCAGCCACTTTTAGCTCTCAAAATGAGAAGAGCACAAAGCCGCTGTATATATTTCACACAAATAAAGCGCAAAAGCGTAGGCTAACACAGCTTTTTATTCAATCGATAGCTTCTTATATGAATCGCTTCTATCTTATCTATATTATTTTAGTATGCATTTGCATGTCTTTGCGTAGCCTGTCTGTACACATGCATGCAAACACAAAATTAAAGACGAAACATTATAGTGACCACCAGCATGAGTATGCATTATTATTCTTGTTGTTACAATGCAATCCAGAACTTCGTTCAATATTGCACAATTCTGATCAACAGGAGGATGTATTATACAAATATGGAAATATGTCCGTATAGGGGCAACCTGTTTTTTTTTTTTTTTTCTTTAAGGGTTTATCACACTGAAATATGTTGCAACCGTTTACGCTGCATGGTGCGTTAAAACGCGCGTTTCATCCATCAGCAGGAGCGTTGAGCGAGGGGACTTGCGCGTTACGCAGCAGCGGTACATGGATGGACAAGTTGCATAGTCGCATCGACTTCGCTTTCGTGCACAACGGTGTCCTCATTTGGTCACTTCAACCGAATCCTTTCTGCTTAGACAAACAATCAGCACTTGCCTACAAGCTGCCAAATCCGTTAACGTCCCGTAGCCTGTACAGTAGCTACGATCGCCCAGCCCGTTGTGCTCTGCTGCGCTACGGTCCTCATACACATCAGCTTCGGATCCGATCGTGTCTCCCACTCCAAATACAGTCAGTCCTTTCCAGCTCCGCTTGTATCCTTCATTCGGCTCTGTACAGCAACCAGCCACCAATCACCGAGAGCAGACGGAGCCCACAGAGTCAGAGAGCTCGAGGACAAGGGACGGGTCCGGAGAGAAGGAAGAAAGCGCGCTTCATTCTTGAGGAATCTCAGAGAGGTTGCCTTGTTCCGCGAGACTGCCCCGGCGAGCCGCCTACACCATCCACTCCATCCACTATAGCACTACAATGCATGGACGTTTCTTGCAAAACAATCCTATTTTTTTTTTTTTTTTGCAGATCATATCACAACTTGTTTTCAACAAAGCCTGGAGATTATACTAAAAATGCATTTTGTTTCGGGTGATATTGCCTGATCTGAACCATTAGCAAAAGTGGACCATCAATTAAAGTGGGACAAAGAGGTTTTATGACAGATTGCCCTTATCAGTCATTCATAATAATGTCACAAGGTTCTTTGTGATTCTGAGCCAGCACATGATGGAAGACCCTCCCTACACATGCTTCTATGGTGCTTCTTCAATGATATCATTGGAGGACAAAAAGGTTTATATTGTTGGCAAACTGCATTAAGGTTACTTGCTTGTGAAGGTTCGTTTTAACCATCATCTCACTTAAGACTTATGATCATAAATCAAAAAACATACAGCGTTTAGATATTTCCAGTCTACTTGGAAACAGGCGTTCACATGTGGCACTAGAAGTTGCTCTGTGGGTTGTTGTTGGTTTTCAGTGTTTTCGGTCTATATTTTGCTGGTTGTTTTATCATCATAAACTGATATGTGATGAGGATATGATGATACTGGCAGCAATATACCACGGATTCAGAGCATAATATTTCCTGACGCCATTCACCATGCAGTGTTCTCCTCAGGGACATGAACGTTACTTTGATCAACTGCAAGCTTTGTGTTTTTATTTATTTTTTACTTTTTTGTTAACTACAAACTTTATGTGACTGGCAAGTCAATTTAAACTTCTCTTTTCCGAGTCTATTAAATTGCATCCTATTCAAATGCATCCAATGTTAATTCATTGAATCGGATTTTATATTTTCCACTAGCCCAAGTCTGTAAGCTCAATGAGAAGTTTTCAAACGCTGGAAAAAATTATTTGCACTCCAGTGTCAGTGTTTTCATATGAGACCAGACCTCTAGAGACACATGCCTTCCTCGCGTCCCCCGACCACCACATATAGCACTTAAGCGGGCTTCAGCTCTCAGAGGGACCCCGTGCTGCTGGACCGAGGCTCAAGCCGCTCAACTATGCTTTGTCTCCGCTGCTAACAGACCACAGCGATGCACTACTGTGGGGAAGGGCTTAGCTTCTGAATATTAACTAGGTCACGCTGACGTTGCTTGGTAACCGTTCTGCAGTGTCCAGTCACGTATTCTAATTAATATTTATAAGTCAAGACCTTCAACATGACAAGGCTATGTTCGAGAAGCAATGCTAGCATACTTACTGCCACTGTATCTTGTACAGTAGCCTACTATAGAAGCCAATTTCTAATGTATTATGAAAAAAAAAAATATATATATATATCCATGCTTTTGTAATTCATAATAAGGACATAAAAAGTTAAATTAATGAGATAAAGACTAAGTCATAATTATGAGATAAAAGTCCAAATTATGGGTTAAAAAGCCAAACTTTATGAGATAAAAAGTAGAAATTATGGATTAGAAAACTTGAACATTAATTCAGAATTACAAGATGAAAAGTTGAATTCATCAGTCAAGGACACAATTTCAAGTTGCTTATTCATAATTATGAGATAAATTATAGGTCAAAAAGACATCTTTAAGATATTAAGTCAAAATTATGACATACAAAGTTACAATTATGGGTTAAAAATAATTTTAAGAAATACAATATATATATATATATATATATATATATATATATATATATATATATATATATATTAGTGCAGTATAATTATGAGCTAAAAATTAAAACATGGGTTAGAAAAAAAAAAATCAGTCAAAATTATGAAATTAAAAGACTGACACAAAAGTAAATTGTGGTTAAAAGTTAAGATACTAAATCATAATTATGATCTTAAAATGTGAAATTATGTGTTAAAAAAACAGTAAAAAATATAGAAAAAAAGTTGAAAATATTGGTTAAACCCAAATTTTTTAGATGCAACGTCATAATTATGAGATAAAAAGTTGTAGTTATGAGATAACAGTGATTTGAAAATTTTCCATGAAAGAGTGCATGTTATTCATTAATAAATATTAATATCAAACAGACTACACTGTCACAGCGTCTCATATATGCTGCATGCAGCACACCTAATATAATTAGGTTATCATTGATGTTTGGCAGAAGTGTTGACCTCACTGGTTACCCATTATAAAGATCAGATGTGACCACGTGTGTCCAGTTCACTGACCTATTGTTGTTCTGACAGAAAGGAAGTGTAAATGCATTGCTCAGCATATGCTAATCAGGTGCCACTAAAGGGAACTCCGATGTTCTAAACAAATCAGCTTTCTTTGTGATTATGTCAGTCAGGGTCATACTGAATGCGTTCTCTGCAGAAACACAACATGCATTTAAGTGGGAAAACACACAGTATGTCCATTTAGTCAATTTTCTGATAAAATGTGGGAGAGCACTTCAATTTACGCATTCCACACTCAGGCTTCAGCAACGATCTGTTTCTTAAAAAACCAAAGCACCTCATCAGTTTATGACCAATCACTATTAGGAATCCCTGCCACTTCTGCGGATGGCACAGAAGGAAGGAGAGCGAGGCAGCCTTTCTATAAAATTGTATTTGACTAGACTCTATTCTCTAGGGGGTAATAAGGCTCTATAACAATGAGATTGAGTAATTTCACAGAGTCTACGGCTGCCATATCTTAGGGATGGATGGTGGTTTTGCAGGAACAATGGAGAGTCCATTTAACAAATTTGTTCCTTCCTGTCCTGAGTTATCTTTCATACATTCCTGAGGAATAATTAGCAGCGAACAAAGGCACACATTACGTTTGTCTGAGTGCATTTGGGTTTCGTTAATGCATCTTTTCTTTCATTTTCAACCACTCGAAAAGCAAAAACAGCCCTTCATTTGATGATTATGAACCTAGTATTAATATAGCATTTTGCATATTAATTGAAAGTGTGGTGACATACATTTGGAAAAGTTGGCATTACCATAAAACGGCCACCCAATTGGAAAGCTTGTCAATGACTTAATAAGTCATGATAATTTTAGCCTTGCCTCTAAATGAGAGGGTGTGCCGATTCTCATATCGTTTCTGCCAAAGCTGAAGCCACATGAAAGACTGGGTTTGTTTATTTTTGAGGTTTTGGACGGCTATTGCTAATAAAATAGCATTTACCGCATGAAGTCTCTAATGTTCTGGGATGAAACGCCACCATAAAAGCTAATGTAAGTGACTGGCAGACGGCACAGGCATGAGCTGGATCTGCAAGCATGACCTCTTTGTATTCAGACATGTTACAATTTTAATAACTTTTCATAATCTTTCATAAAATTACAAAACACCACAGTCACTCTTGCTCCAATCAAACAGCGGTATCGGTAATTGTTCTAAATGCTTTTACACAGTTTGAAGCTGATCCAATAACTATATCATTCTGCAGAAACTGTTACCGTGGGAAGGGCAAATGCTGCAGATATCATATTGAGGTTATGTTAGACTTGTAAATTTTGCACCAAAGGCCATTTTTATATCTGCACATGTTGTTAAATTAATTATGCATCTAAAATACCAGTCAAAATTTAGTTACATAATTCACACCTTTGCCAGCTGTAGGTGATTATTTGCCTCAGAACACACACACACACACACACACACACACACACACACACAGACGTACAGTACAACCCTACGTGATCGCCTTTGGCTTGCTCAAAATTATGATGAAATTATGTTAAAAGATGATTCTTGCTGTTTAATGACATGAAAACCCACATTTGGCAATGCCAACGAGTCTTTGTGAATGAAATGTGACATGAACAATTTCACAAACAAATCATTATTCATCAATATATTTCGTACTGAAGATTCTTCTAAATGTACAAAACATTTAGGAACAAATGAAACCACATATAAAAACCATGCAATGCAGTTTAAGTAAAAAGTTTTTAACACTAATTTGATACTTGGATATTTCATATTAAAGACATTCCATCATACAGTGTGTATGCAGTTTATGGCCAACCTGATTTCATTGGAAACATAACTATTTTACAGTGTGCTGACTGTATAAAAATGCCCCAAAATGCATGGTTTTTAGGAAAAATGCATGACCTGTAATGTCACCCCTAAACGTTCATGTTGCTGGGGTGTAAGCAGGTTGTATCCAAATGTACGAATGAGATTTGAATTGGGGGAATCTTAAAATTGTACTGATTTCGTACTGGCTAAAGCTTAAATTGTGACATGTCTCGAGGAAACAAGAATCATTTCCTTCAGTCCTGTGCACTTCATTTGATTCTAATTACATTTCGGTGAGAGGTTTGTTTATATGTGCGTGTCTGTGTGATCCGAGTAAAGCAAACATCCCCAAAACTCATTTAATATCACAAACTTCCAAGAGCTATTTTAAGGCCCAGTGCTTCATCAGAGCTATCAGTAAAATCCACACAGTGGCTGCTGTTCCCTTTCATCCTTTCAGCTTTTTGCTCTTAGCGTAGATGCAAAGTCTACTGAGAATCCCTTGATTAGAAACAAGAAGGAAAAAAAAAACACTTCCCAGTCTATTGATCCACTGGGACCCCGGCAGTTCAAGATGAAGAGCGGTGCTCGCAAAATCAGGGCATCCTGAGAGAAAAGCAGCCAAAATGAAGGGAAGTGTGAGCGGAATCTGTTTAGTTTTACATCGCAGAGCAGTGCCATTGTCATGCATTGTTCCTATGGATCTCACAGAGGCATAGATGTAAAAGATACACGTTTCACTGCAGTAATGCTTCTCAAATACTGACTCAAATGACCCGAATTTGTCATGGAGGTTGTCGGCATCATGCAAACTTTGATGCCTAATCAAATGATTCATCCTGAAAGGAACGATCAGCGCTCAAAGGATCCATCCCAGGATTACACAGCAGAAGCTTCACCCTCGCTTTAATTGGATTGCAGACACAGCAAGTCAAAACCTCACAAGAAACTGAGACTGCTTTCATTGCACCACATTTCAGCATACTCGTCGACATTTTCTGCATGTGAAAAGAGGCAGACGGGATGGAACATCAATATGCAAGAGCTAGAACTCAAAAGGAACTTCATAAATATGGGAACGCGAGAGCTGCACCTGACAGAAGACTCGGAGAGAAATGTTCTGTCTGTGAATTTGTGCTGAGACGAAGCAGTTTCTGCTCAGATTGAGGGGATGGCTGGGTTTTTGTTGCAAATCCGTCCGACTCAAGAGTGTCAAGCATCACTTTTGTGAGCATCGGCATTTGAACGTTTCCCTCGTGGCGCAGACACAAATGAGATGCATCCCCTTTTGATCTTTCTTCAAGTGAGAGAGAAATGGGTATGATATTTGGAAACAGAGAAACTCAACTTATCTCCTTCACTATGAAAAAAAAAGTATTTTAGCTTCATATCAGACTAAACCTGCCAAGACCCAGACCAACACTAGACCCTTGAAGAGCCAGACTTGTGCTGGAATATATGACATCATTCATGCAGATGCCTTTAACCAAAGCAACAAATGAAGCAACATTAACTTGAAAAGTGCTGCACTACAAAATCATAAATAAAACAGCTTAGTGTTTTAGGACGTGATAAGTGTTTGTGGAAGAGGTGTATCTTTAGACCTTTAAATATATATGTGTATAGATACTGTAAATAATTAACTATTATATATCAATATATTATATATCATATATTATCATGTGAATTCATATGCATTTCTTAATAGTATTTTACATAAAAATTATATATATGTGTGTGTGTGTAAAATCACAAAAACAATATAATAATAATAATAATGTTAATGATAATAATAATGATAATAATAATAATGATAATAATCATATCTGATACAAGTAATATTTGACATTAAAATAACTGGTGTTTAAACATAATGCAGTATTTTATTCCTTTTATATAGAAATAAAATATAAAAAATATTTTAATAAAATACACAAATGAATAATATTAAATTTAGTGTTTATTTCATATAACGAGAACAGTTTGTTGTGAAGAGCCGTACAATTCTTGTCAATTCTCAACCTGTTGTTGAAATAATTATGATCTTTAGTTTGCCTGAAATAGACTGTGGTGGTGGAACCAAAGGCCAAGGCCCAGACAATATCTTTACGTTTACAGATACTGAGTAATGAGACCTAGAGCAGGTTTATGCAGACCTGAGTGATTTTAGGACTCCAAAGATCACAAGAGACTAATGAAAGCATGCACAGCTCCCATTGTCTCAGTTCAGCATGTGTTTGGTCAATAATTATCTCAACAGGTGGTGATGCCACAGGACCCCTGCTGACCACATCTTACGGGACGGAGAGACGGGGGTCTGCTGGAGACCAGCTCACAGGCGAAACAGAGACGACAGTCTCCAGCATTGAGCACAGGATAGACCCTAAAACAGAAGCACAGCTCAGATAGTGAAGATTAACAGATACAGGAGAGATTAGAGGCTGGAATATGAGAACACAAGACCCCCTTCACCGCGGGTGTGTAAACACGAGCCGGGGCACAAACTGTTACTCTTTTTGTGTGTGTGTGTGTGTGGTGGGGGGTCGAAGGTACCGGGCTAATGTTTGATCTCTTCCTGTCAGGCTTGTGTCAAAGGGTCATGTGACTCAGCCACTGTTTTAGTATGAGATCACTTACATGAGATGGGAAAGATAGCTTGATTTAATCATGGGTTTCTGTGTGTGTGTGTGTGTGTGTGTGAGTGAGAGAGAGAGAGAGAGAGAGAGAGACAGAAAGAAAGAAAGAAAGAAAGAAAGAAAGAGACAATGATTACAAAATTTTAATTGACATAATATAAATTTGGTTTCAAACTTAATTTCATATATGTATATATTTGAAGTAATATACTTCATCGTATTTTACCATTTGAAATATATATAAATAATTTATATAAACTTATATTTTTTATATAAGTAATGTATTATGATGTATTTTAATAATATCTTAAAATATATTTTTTAATTTCATAATTAACTAACATATTTAATATATTCAAATATAATTTATTCAGTATTTTATTGTTACAATTTGAAATAATATTCCAACCCGATCTCATGGCAATTCGTATATTTTTCACAAGGTGGCTTACTCGTACGAATTCGTACGAACACTCGTACGTATCGTACGTATTTTATGAGTTGCGCAAATTCGTAAGAATTTGTACTGATGACCTACACCTAACCCCGCCCCTAAACTGGGGTCGTATAAAATAAAATAGTACGAGTGAGGTCGTACAAATTCGTACGAATAAGCCACCTCGTAAAATACGTACAAATTTGTCGTGAGATAGCGTTGAATATTCTAAAGTGTAATGTATTTCTGTGATGCTCCGCTGTATTTTCAGCATCATTCCTCCAGTCTTCAGTGTCACATGATCTTCAGAAATCATGAAAATATGATGATTTACTGCTCAAGAAACATTTCTGACTATTATCAGTGTTGAACACAGTTGTGCTGCACAATATTTCTGTGTAAACTGTGATTTTTTTTTTCCTTTTCATAAATAGAAAGTTCAAAAGCAGAACATTTGTTTGAAACTGAAATCGTTTGTAACATTATAAAAGTCTTTACTCTCGATTTTGACCAATTTAATACATCCTTATTAAATAATTTATATTAAATAAATTAATTTCTTAAAACAAAACATATACAGTATTGACTCCAGATTGTTGGTTCATTAAGACTAAAATGTAAGATATTTAAGTTTATTTACTGAAAATATTTCCCTTCACCGTTATATACAGTGTATCAAGAAGCATCTCACCAATTCTGATGTCAATAATACCTGATACTCAAATAAGTTTGGTGTTCAAACGTGCCATATTTGAACCAAACACGAGCGTGAACAGGATGACCTGAAGCTTTTAAACTGACAGCCCTAAAAACACACACACAATAAGCTGTTCATCAAACAGCATCTCTGCCAGTGTGTCTACAGTTCCCATCACAGTGGACGGTGAGAAAATAAAAAGACACCCAGATAGACAAATAAAGATGGGCAGACCCTCCTGTCACTGCTGCACACACAAACACAAGTTATCAGAAAGCCCCAGAGAGCCGGCGCTTCTATCTGCCTCCGTCCGTTTGTTGTCTTAAGGCCGGCACTGATCGGACGTCGCAGCATAATGTCAGAGCGGCTGAGGTTTGAATATGTTTCAGCCGTCTGTCTATTATTTCTCAGCCTCGCTTGACTTCCCACACGGATGACTTTGCAATACTAATAAGGGTGTCTTTAAAAAAAAGAGTCAACTAAGGTTGAGAAGAATGAGAGAGAGAGTTAGAGACACCTCAAATGAGTGAGCAAAAATAAAAGACGGAGAGAAAAAGAGAGGTGGGTGGAATAAGTCTGATTAGGGCTAAAGGTCACTCAGTTTACACAGTGAAGTCCCTCCAGCTCATTTCTCAGCTCTTTCTGTCCACGGTCGGTTTGACGGATTCAGACACGATCTGGACCCTGTACAAACGCCACAGCTTTTTTAGTCACATTTAACGCCCAATTATGAGACGTGTGACAAGTGAGGGTGTTTTACAAAAGCTCGAGTGGATTAGGAGAAGCCACGTCGCTGTCTTCAAAGGGAAGCCATATGGTCTGAGAAATTGGTACAAGGTCTTGGCGAGCTTCTGTCAAAGCACTTCTTGGCATTGAGACGATCAGCTTTGCTTCCAGCAGTATAGGCTTACATTATAATAGCTCAGACACTGTGTCTGAGGCTCTGTCCCAAATGGCGCACTTGCCTGTCTTGTCCTATGAGAACGAGACAGTAGGACGTCCCATTTGTAATTTTATGGTTCAGAAGGGTGCTCACAAAGCTCCTTTACATCTACAGTGTGCCCTTTTGCGAAACACAAGAGCACTAGCCAGCAGGCTCTGTGTCACTGCGTCAAGCTGTTAGGGCTGACGACTCGTTTGGAACGGGGCCTAAAGAAGCCTTCACAATGACAGCCATTGGCAGCGACGAGCAGAAATATTTATTTTTAATTAGAGTTGAAGTTTTGAGGAGTCCTGACTGAGTGACAGTAATCATCGCCGATGTGACAAATGAGCAGCAGCATTCAATTCAATTCAATTCAAGTTTATTTGTATAGCGCTTTTTACAAAACAAATCGTTACAAAGCAACTTTACAGAAAATTATGTTTCTACAATATTTAGTAGTAGCTAGTAGTTTGTGCACATTTGACAGGATTTTAGAAAAAATAAAAATAATAATAATAATAATACAAGACGTAGTCAGCTAGACGATGAACTATCAATATTATTAATTAAGTTATTATATGATTCAGTCACACATTTAGCAATAATTGTTAGTTCTGTTTGTTGATTCAGGGTCAGCATCATCTGAGGTCCTCTGAGGGTCAGCATCATCTCTTCTCAGGTGTTCTGGATCCAGACTGGAGCTTGTGTAAATCCTGTGGCGAAACATAGAAACAAAATACAGACATCATTAGCATAGCTGCTGATCCAACAAAGTAAAATTAGTTTAACCCAAGCTAATGAATAAAAAAGCACCTTTGATCAGATGCAACTACACTCACAATTTAAAAGATACATTATTCGAATGCTTGGCGAAAGATATGTGTTTTTAATCTAGATTTAAACAGAGAGAGTGTGTCTGAACCCCGAACATTATCAGGAAGGCTATTCCAGAGTTTGGGAGCCAAATGTGAGAAAGCTCTACCTCCTTTAGTGGACTTTGCTATCCTAGGAACGACCAAAAGTTCAGCGTTTTGAGACCTTAGGGTGCGTGATGGGTTGTAACGTGGTAGAAGGCTAGTTAGGTACGCTGGAGCTAAACCATTTAGGGCCTTATAGGTAAGTAATGAAAATTTTATAACTGATACGGAACTTAATAGGTAGCCAGTGCAGAGACTGTAAAATTGGGGTAATATGATCATATTTTCTTGACCTGGTAAGGACTCTAGCTGCTGCATTTTGGACTACCTGTAGCTTGTTTATTGAAGAAGCAGGACAACCACCTAGAAGTGCATTACAATAGTCCAGTCTAGAGGTCATGAATGCATGAACTAGCTTTTCTGCATCAGAAACAGATAACATGTTTCGTAGCTTGGCAATGTTTCTAAGATGGAAGAATGCAGTTTTTGTAACATTGGAAATATGATTTTCAAAAGACAAATTGCTGTCTAATATAACACCCAGATTTCTGACTGTAGAGGAAGTAACAGTACATCCGTCTAGTTGCAGATTGTAATCTACAAGATTCTGTGTAGTGTTTTTTGGTCCAATAATTAGTATCTCTGTCTTATCCGAATTTAATTGGAGAAAATTATTTGTCATCCAATCTTTTAAATTTTTAACACACTCTGTTAGCTTAGATAATTGGGAAGTTTCATCTGGTCTCGTTGAGATATATAGCTGAGTATCATCAGCATAACAGTGGAAGCTAATTCCGTATTTTCTAATAATATTACCAAGGGGCAACATGTATATTGAAAATAGAAGGGGACCTAGGACGGATCCTTGTGGCACTCCATATTTTACTGATGATAAATTAGATGACTCCCCATTTAAGTAAACAAAATGGTAGCGATTGGACAGGTAGGATCTAAACCATCTTAGCATTGACATGACTCTCATTTCTTTCTATTAGTTTATTATAATAAGTTAGTTATAAAACAACCTTAAAATGGCAATGACTTCAGTGTACCTCTTCTATGATGGGAATGTTTTTAATTTCTGAATTAAAATTAATTTTGGTAATTTTTTGGTGTTTAGAAAGTAAAAAAAAATCCAACATTTCCAAGTCTGAATGAAGAAAAAAAAAAAAAAAAAACCCAAAAACTCTTCAATTCTCGAACACAGTTTACTCTCACGACTGTATTTCAAAGTCTCTAAAACTATCAGAAATGTTTTATGACAAGGCAAGGTTGGACTGTAAAGTGGTGTGACTCTCCAAACATCCAATGATATTCATGAAATAATAATTTGTTTATTGGTAAAGAAAGTCAAACTTACTTTGAAAAGTACATCCCTGTTCAACAGTTAAGATTAGACTTTTAATGGGTTTGAAAGAAGTATTTTATAGTTTCTAGGCTGCATTTATTTGATCAGAAATACAGTAAAACCCTAAAACATCTGTTTTCTGTGTGAATCTGTGTTAAAGTGTAATGTATTTCTGTGATGCTCCACTGTATTTTCAGCATCATTCCTCCAGTCTTCAGTGTCACATGATCTTCAGAAATCAGAATAAAATGATGATTTACTTCTCAAGAAACATTTCTGATTATTATCAGTGTTGAACACAGTTGTGCTGCTCAATATTTTTGTGGAAACCGTGATGCATTTATTTTTCAGGACTTTTTAATTTTATTGTATTTTTTAAATTTTTTAGGAATGGTACGTTTTTCATTTATTTACTTATCTGATTTATTTATTCATCTATTTTTTTTTAAATAATGTATTCAGGATGTTTTCAAGGTGCAAGGTGTGTTCTATAATATTGCTTTTTACTTGAAGGTTACAATGCATGACATTTTCAGTTATTATTTAAAAAATCCGTACAAAACCAGTGTGAATATAAACATTCCTCTGTTTTTAAAGAATTGTTTCCTCCTGTATATAAAGGACACTCTTGTCACTCAACTAACGGTGGAAGTCCATACAGTGAAGCATCGAGCATTTACAAAACTTTGCAACCTGCAGTGACTTGACTGCTATCAATCTCAGAGCTCTTTAAGAGCGAGAATACCATAAAAGGTTAATCGTTCTGATGTTCAAAGAGGTGTCTGGCTGTTACGTTTATCTTAACGGCGTGAGCGATGTTTGCAGTGGGACTGGGGATGTCTCCAGTGATTGACTCAGTGATGTAGCTGACCCTTTCTGACCCCCTTTGTTTAGCCCATCATTCTCTGATCCAGTGATGTGTCTCTGTCTGTGTTTTCTGTCTAGACCTGCGTTCCACTAAAGCATGTGTGTAGTGTTGACTTTGTAGGGATCTCTGGGACTGTGGCCTTGTTGACCGATACATTATCTTTTCTGTGCGAGATACTCAGAATCGACGTCACGTCGCATCAAGACACAAATGACGATAAATGTGACCATATCTCAGAGAAACGCAGCTGTGACAGTCTCTTAATTTGTCTTTCTCGTCATCGTTTGTTCTCCGGTCATTGAATGACCCACCAGACATGGCTTTTATTGATTACTTATCGCACGGCCCTCGACAGTGACACATGGCACTTCCGATTATCATTCCAGCTAAAGGATAACACAAGGAACAGTAATGTGTGTCTTACATATGTCTGATGAGCTGCGGACGAGTGTGATGGATGTGCTGACCTGCATTATGGAGAAACTGAAGACTGCTCTCGCTGTATTGGCGATATTGTCCATATATCTAAAGCACTAATCATTTTTCCCCCCAGAACACAATTTACAGTACAGCTTGTAAATATATCCTATTTTTCAAACGGTTAATGTCTTTAAATAGTTACCAAGGATGTATGTATTTTTTCAAAAATACAGTAAAAACTGTAATATTGTGAGAAATCATTACAATTTAAAATACCTGTTTACTATGTGAATATATGTCATAAATTCTCCAAAATCATCATGAATAAATAGCTTTTCTAAATCCATGTTTTCCAGCACACTATTATTAAAAGTAGTATTTTATCGTAAACATGGCAGCATTTGTTTGGTACAGTAAAAATACAGTAAAATTGTGAAATATTATTACATTTTAAAATCACTGCTGTCTATGTGAATGTAAAGTGAAATTTAATTTATTGCTGTGATTAAAGCTGAATTTTCAGCATCATTACTCCATGATCCTTTAGAAATAATTTCGATATGCTGATTTTATGCTCAGGAAACATTTCTGTTATTCTTCTAACTGCAATTTTATTATGAGACGGCTAAAGGATGTTTAGACAGCATAGAAGCAGAATTTCAACAAAAAAATTGGTCTTGGTCACCTTTTTTTCATATTACTGGAACATACTGTAAATGAAACTCGAGCACATTACTGAAGGGCGAGCGTAGCCGTGCAAGTTTGTTTTCTTTAGATGGATGTCAGAGAACAGTGTTTTGATAGAAATGTCATACTGTATCCTCTGTTTTAGAAAAGTCAAACTTTGCTTTTCTAAGCTAAATTGCCTGCTAATCATTCGGACAGTGCTTTGGACAGACTCTGACAGACGATTTCTGCACAATAACAACTGAAATTGAGATCAAATGTACAAACGTCTTTGGCTTTGAGAAACGGTGGATGTTTGGAACAATTAAAAATGACATTTGGGATGCTGACACTGAAATGAAACGGTGGAAACCCAAATGTCAGCTGGACGCAAACATTTCCCTCGCAGTCGCCCGGCTCTGAACGACTCTGGGAGCGGATGAGAGAGAAGCTGTTGGGATGCTGCATTTATTCGCTCAGTTTATCTGCTGGACATTTCAGTCTGACACCGCCACGGGCCAGTCTGGGACCCGACTGACAGAGGGCTTTTGTTATTGTCAGCCTTCCAGGGACCAGGCCTCGCTTATCTCCTGCCCAACGGTGCGGAGAACCAGTGGGAGAGACGAGACCTTCAAGACACTGTCTTCCCTGGAATTGAAGTCGAAAGGTCATGAGATTTTCAGCCAAGCTATAAATGCATAATTTGTTTCAGATGTAACTCCACTGCTTACAACCATTATGCCTTTAGTGTGAAATGAACAAAGATGTATCTGAGATGAGGAATCCAGCATTATTTGCTTCTATCAAAAAAATAAAAAGTCTGACAGAATGAATAATATTTGTGCTTTACTGTCTTTAAATCACTTCCCAGTCAAATGTCTGGCTATCCTACAGTCTCTTACATGCTATCAGCAGGAAAACCTACTGAAACATTATTTTAAGAGACTGCCAAAATCAATTGGCAGATTTTTAATTGTTTTTGGAATGTGTGTGAAAGATGAGAATTGTCCAGCAATGTAGGGATGGAAACATTTGAACAACCAAAATTATGTTTTTATTTTTTCAACTGGATTTAACTCAAATACCTTAAATCTAAAATTAAACACGTTTTGTTTACTGTGCCGTTCTGCTAAATGATTAACCAGATATACTAAAAAAGCTGTAAAGTCACAGAATAAATAAATGATGTTGATATATAAAATTCAGTTATTTTTAAAATATATTTGATAAAAATTAATAAATAAATAAATAAATAAACAAATAAATTTTATTTTTCTCTCTTTAAAAAAAATAAAAAAATAAAGTCATATATTTTAATCCAAGAAAATACATTCAAAATGTAAATCAGCATTATATATATATATATATATATATATATATATATATATATATATATATATATATATATTGTATATAAGTTGAAATTAAATATATATATTGAAATATTTTAATAAGCAATATTTAATCAAGCTTCTTTGTTTACAAGATATATTTAGAACATAATAAATATTTTGCCAATTCTTTAATTTATTTATTAATTTTACACCATATGGGGCAGCCCAACTAGTTTTTCTTTACATTTTTCCTTGTATTCTTTACACAAATTGATGTTTGCCTGACAGACGAAAGCGTTTGAAAACACAAACACTAGATCCACTGCAAAACCATGAAAGTGTTTTGAAAGATAGATAGCATTCGCTAATTGAGTGTGAAAGTCTCTCACCCGACAGTTTGCAGTGAAGTTTTCCTCCTTTCGAGTCCTGTTCACGGTTGCGCTCTTACAGCTTACAGCGAATTACCATGTGCTGTCATAATTACTGTACATGATGAACATCACCCGGAGCTGCTGGAAACACAGCTCAGTCAGATTGGAAGATTTCATATACAAAATAAGTGGAAAATATTGCATGCGAAGCCCCTGGAAACTGAATTCACTCAGAACTCCCTGCTGGAAAAAACTGGGTCAAAACTGGGCCAACAGGTTGATTAGCTGGAATTACAGCTCGTAGACATGGTTTCAAGCTAACAGACTGCCATAAACCAACAACAAACCAGCTACCATATTCCAGAAAGCAGACTAAACACCATTAAGACCTATAATTTCTATACCACTACTGTCACGGATCGCAAAAATAAAGAGAAACCGCTTTATGACCTGTTTTTCATCACAATAACTCAAGTTCATGTATGTAACAGCTCAGATTGGATAAGAATGTGTATGTAAGTGTGTGTTTGACAGGGTTTGCGTGTAGACTGACTGTCTCACTCGTCCTGGTCGTATAATGAGACGGACCGCATGACTCTGAGCCAGACGCTCTCACACTGCTGAAAGAAGCAGATAAAGAGCTGAGGTGGAGGAGTGTGCTTCTTTATGTTTAGCCGTCAGACTCGGGCCAGATACTTTCTAACATCTGCACATGTTGTTTAGGTGACAGTCTTTCCAAAAAGTGATTGCAAGTACTTAATTACATTTTGCTTGGGATAAGCTATGTAATAATAATAATAATAATAATAATAAAAAGTATAAGTGTAAAATAGATCTCATGTTACATCAACAATAGAAGTCGTTTGTGGGTAATTCATAAAAAAACATTGACTTTCTTGCTAGTTGACTGTAAAATGCATTTATTTGCATTTCGACATTATTATAATACACAAAAGGTGTTTGCTCTATGTCGTTATTTCACAATTATCACAATTCATAATAAAGATTTCCACAAATGGCAAAAATTTAATCTCAAAACACACACCACTAATCGGAATAATTGTGTTTATACATACCAATATACAGTACATATATCATTTTTAAACAAAAACAAACAAACATCAAACCAAATGAGCTGCCAAATGAAAATTAAATTAAATTAAATTAAATTACTACTACTAATAAAATAATTTATCATGCACATTTGAACTCTTCTTCCTCTGAACTTTACCCCTGTGGTTACTTTTCAAACCTTTTTTATTTTCAAAATAGCACTTTTTAACACCAATGATTACGTTAAAAAGGTTATTTTAAATTATATAAATTATGAATGACTTATTTTGCTTTATATATTTGTTTAAATAAAAAAATAAATATTCACTACCATGGATACAGGCATGTGCACGTGCAAACACACACACATACACACGTCTGGTTGCGAACACACACACACACACACACACATTGTGTTGAAGAATAAATGCATAAGTAAAAAAAAAAAAAAAAAAAAAAAAAAAAAAAAAAAATATATATATATATATATATATATGTATATATATATATATAATTTCGGTACCATACAGGCACAGGCAGAAAAACAAACAAACAAACATATATACTCATTCAAATATACGTATTTTTGCATCATCTTCATCCTCATCATCAACAATAATAATATGTGAACTTGACTGTATTGACCAAATATCCAGGCAGAAGAAAAGAAAAGCCAATCAAGAGTGTGTATGATTGCATGCCAAGACTCCTTCATTTGATCCTCTCTTTATTAAGAGTCTGTTTCCATACACTGTTTTCTCACTGGATTCTCCTGAGAGCTGCACAATAACACCATCTCTCACTCAGTTTAAATGCCACAGAGCAATAATGACTCTCCACAAACACACTTTAAATAACACGTCTTCCTTTCAATAGCACAATAAAGTGCAGCAGTGTGATCTTCAGCTCGATGGACGTGGAGTCAAATCAAACAGATATGATCTATATTTATTACATACGCTAAGCTTGGGAAAGGAATCTGGGGAGAAGATGAAGAAACTCATTTCATTTAATTTCAGACAACTTTTTCTTCACTCTTTTTCATTGGCAACATAAGATGTTCATTACATCAAGACAGAGAAAGAAGAAGAAAAAAATGTGTTCAGCACTAGAGTTTCATTCAGTTCAATGTATGGCATAAAATCTATACTAATCTAACTGGTCAATAAATAAATAAATACAGCTTTTCAAAGTGTTTTTAAATATAGGCTGAAAAAAAATCACTTTCAACAGTCATTTGCCAAAATATCTTTACATTTATTTCATTATAATATTTTTTTTTTTTTTTTTTTTTATCCGAATGTCTTATGTGTTCACGTGTTATAGACAACAATTTAAATTATTTATGTGTCCCTTATATATTTTCTTGGCTTGAAATATATGGAAGTCAAAATATATTTTAGTATTTATTTTTATTTTTTCAGCTGATTACCCACTATTATATATATAACATTTTTGGCCATTAAAATATATATATTCTAAAAATGTGCAGGACAATTTCCTCCTACTCTACAGAAGCAATCAGACACCCTTCATCCCCAGATAAGATGACAGGAGTTTGAAACGTAACAGTCATGGATGAACTCATATCTGCTAGTGGCAGATTTAGCAATGCGCGGTGATTAGCTTTGTTTACTCCTGCTCTGTATCTGTCCCGTCTCTGAGCCGAGTCTGTGTCCTTATCTCAGGCGGTTCTCAGCTTCTGTGAGGAGGCCGGCGGCTCTGTCTTGTTCTCGTAGACATGTTGTAACATGTTCCCCATCACACCGTCACTGGTTAATGGTTAATGGAGGGCTGGGAGAGCCCCTCAGGACGCTATTAGCCGAACCCCAGTCACAGCTACATTCCTGCAGCCTCCGGGAGAGAGATCTGGCTTTTTATGGCGATAGGAGGGCAGATCCGTCATAACCCGGGCTGGGAAGGTGCCAGGAGAAAGAAGAGACTGAATTAACGCATACTTTACATCTGAAACCCCTCTGTGTGCTGTTGTAAGAGGAATACTTTGATATGAGTGAGCAAAAGTGGTATAGTACAAAGATGAGGAAAGACACAAACGGGCACACGTTACCATGATTTTACATCGGATAAAGGTTTTTGTTAGACACCACATTAAACCTAATCCCCTGAACCATGGTAAAACACTGTAATGCATGGCCTCTTCTGACTCATAAAATAATGAGTGCATGGATTACAATGAATTACACACACACACACACACACACACACACACACACACACACACACACACACACAAATAAAGTATTTATTAAATATTTAAACATTTAAAGTGATATTTACATACACACACACACATTTTTTTAACATAATTAAAATATTTATTCAATATTTAAACATTTAAATTACCTATAAGAGGGTGTGAAAGGGTGTGGAAAAATACATAAATAAATAAATAATACTGTAGATAATAAATAAATAATTATATTTATAATTTATATATATATATAAGTATATTATATATTATTAGAGAATTATGTTGGTGTGTGATCAACACTGTGTGTAAATCAGCTATTTTACACTAAAAGTGTTTTTTTTTTTTTTTTTTTTTTTAATTAAGGGAATGGGCAAGGAAGTCTTTAATAAACCCAGTCTGCTGTCTATTATCTAACAAGATTATCCCTTTATGAGATTCTTCTTGTCTTCCCAGTGTTGTGTTGCTGGGAAAACCAGAGTATCATGGCATAAAAGCTCTACCGGTGTAGCTACAGAAATGAATCACACACATATGTAGTGTGTGTGTGTGTGTGTGTGTGTGTGGAGCAGGCGGCGGATGGATGAGGAACTGGGCTCTCATCACTCCAACTATTCCCATTTGCTTCTGCAACACAAATGACACCCTGCCGGCAACTTCATGATTACGTCAATTTGTTTGTCTTTGTTTTGATGAGCCCGGCACACACACACTCACACACACACACACACACACACACACACACGATGTCATCATGAGCCGTAGCCTGTGGCAGACTCCATCTATCAGCGCTCTGGGGGAATATTGGTGTCTCACTGTTCTTCTAGAAGGATGCGTTGTTCTTCTTTCTCCTGAATGTATGCAAGCAACAAATAAGACTGTAAATATTGTGACACGTTTATAATACTGTACAAGTGAAGAACTAGCTCAGCCGAACATGTAACGTCCCATCAACTCATGAAATATTTTCTTTCATCTGTGACAGCTAATGAATTATTGAAGCATTTTTAAACACCAAATCAAAGTCATGTTGTCCAGCCAAAAAGCAGAAACAAGAAAAAAAAAAAAAAAAAAAAAAAAAATTGTCAAGCTCAGGAAATATCTTAAATATCAGATAATTCGACCTTTTCATGACAAAAGGAGTTCAGGAGGTATATATATATATTTAAGTTATTGCAACATTACACAAATTCTGTACATAAAATATTATTTCTATTTCATCTAATTGATGTTTTCCACAGTCAAATCACTTGTGTCTGAGACTTGTGTTTCTCTCGTATGTCTGATGTTACTGATGTGATTGTGTTTCTCTGCTGCCTCGTATGCATAGTTAGCGATGTCGACTGAATGAATGTTTCCTCAGTCTTCCTCAGTAAAGCTGTAGAGGAGGAAGAGCTGGCCTGACCTCTCAGTGCACTCCGGAGATGCTCTCCTGTCGTCTCAGAGACAGCCCAGGGTTCACCACGGTATGATCAACATCCAATCAACCAGCACGAGAGAGAGAGAGAGAGAGAGAGAGAGAGCAGCGATCATGAAGCTTGTGCAGCCATAACATTTGTGTGCGTGATGCGATGTGCCACTTTGAAGGGGACACATCTGTTGACTCCTCTGGGAGAGAAATGCATGCTTGATAGCAGTATACATCTAGAGCTTGGGCTTCTCATCTCACTCTGTCTCGCACAAAACACATATGCAGATGCACTCTGGTTTATTTCTACGGCTTCTGTTTTATCATCAAAATCATAATCAAAACTGAAACTTCTGTCATCGTTTACCTGGATATCTTCTGAGGAACACAAAAAGAGATGGTTTAAATTATGTTTATGATTTTGTTTTGTTTTGTTTATTTCATACAGCGATGATCCTGTCAGACTTTAAATATTAAAAAGCATCACAAAATGTTCTCAGTTCTCAGATCTCATTCACATGTCTGTTCAGTTGTGAAAAAGAAGAATACGTGTGTGTGCACTTTAGTGTAAATCTCAAGTCCATAACAAAAATTTACTTGAGGATAAGAGAATATTATAATATAAGATCTTTTATAGTAATGTAATAACTTCTAAAACACTATGTGAATGAAGTAAACTTTTAGCATGCTTTAAAAAAGTTCAAAAAATGTATTTATTATTAATCTAAATTTGTTCTAATTAATTAATTTAATACAATTTTCAATTCTTTGGTTTTCTCTTTCGTTTTTGAAGACAAAAGTCATACGAGTCTGGAAAAACACAAGGGTGAGTAAATAATGACAGACTTTGTGTTTCATGATGAACTTGGTCAGTTTACTCATAACACTATCAATAAGACAATATCATTCTCTGAACTCGGATATAAAGGATGAATTCAGGCAGAGAACAGAATGGTTCCTGTTGTGATGGAGATCATTTCTCTGGCCCCTGAGGCCCGTGCTGTTGTTCTGTAGCATCAGTTGTGGTTCGTTCCAGCAGATTATCACAATTCTTCATCTCTTCTTCTTTCGCCGCCTCCCATTCAAATGGGCTCGGATCGTCTGTTAATGTTCAATTCATTTCAAGTTATTTCCCTACTGTTCTCGAGAAATATCGCTGGGACTTTAAATCATTTGGAAAAGAGGGATTTACATTTGTATGTCTTTGTCTCTTTTGGCCTTTTTTCGGTTTTTACTTGTGACTTCAAAAAGAATAATAATCCTGTACAGAACACTATTGGTAATATTTTACCTGGATATTACTCGTTAAGTTATTGGTTATTTCCTTTAACAATAAAACCCAGTGTAATGTGCAGTTCCTAATGAGGGTAAAACATCTGTGAAAATTCCTTCATATTAACACAAAACTTTAGGCCTATTTTTGTAGACTTGTCTTAAATACATAAATGAATGAATCAATGAATGAATAATAAATGATGATTTCCAAAAAATTACACTTACATTTTATGTAAAATGTACCGACATTTGTTTCAATCCTAAAACACAAAACGCAATGCATAATTCAAATTTTGCAAATAATTTCAAAGTAAGAGCAAGTAACACATTGGATTTATCATGAAACTCAAACAAAAAGACTGAAATTATATTTCTTTATAAAACTAAAAAAGTATCCTTTTTGTCTACTACTTCAAAAACGCTTGCACTCACTTCATGTTGTCTTTATTGTTATTTATTGTACTTACATTTATGACAAACATTTGATACAATGCACTTATTGTGTCCATACATGATTTTATATTGCACCTATTTAAAAAATAACTTCCCGTAATTACTTCTGCATTTAATTTCTGTAGTTACATCTACGTATAATTAAACTGTCAACATACCTCTGCCCCTTAACCCACCCTAAAAGCTAACCAAACCACCCAAACCGGTCCCTAAACCTTAACCACATCCCACTTCAGTAGCAGCAAAGGTGTTTTGCAATTCAACACGAACACAGCGAGTACATTCTTTGAAGAAATGACAACAGCTGACATTGGAGTAGACATTGTTTGTTTTTGTGTAAAGTGTGTTCATCCCATAGGTGTAATGGTTTTTATTCTGTAGAAACTGTATATTCTATGGCCCTTCACCAACCCTACACCTAACCCTAACCCTCACAGGAAACTTTGTGCATTTTTACTTTCTCAAAAAAACTCATTCTGTATGATTTATAAGTGTTTTAAAATATGGAGACATGGGTTATGTCCTCATAAGTCACCCTCTCCTTGTAATACCTGTGTCATACCCATGTCATTATACACACACACACACACACACACACACGCACACACACACACACACACACACTCACACACACACACACACACACACTCAATGCACCTGTCTCCACTGCTTCACATTCTTCTCATTCTTCTTCTCAGATCTGGCTTTCTTGCTAATGTTCTGCAGAAATACCATTTTCTTGAAGGTATCTGAACTTCTTGATCATTCTAACACTGAAAACCCAGAGGACGATGGGTCATGGATCAGGGATCTCTTCGCTCTGCTCCAGATTAACCCTTGACCTCTTTTTGGCAGAGCCTTGAGGACTTCCTGTCTATAAGGTAAAGGTGTCACATGAGGTGATAATGTGGATCTCCGTGCACACCGGAGTATTTGAGCGTAATGCTCGATCCCAGTATCATGAGTAAAGACAGGGCTTGATTCAGAAGGGTTTCTAATGCACTGCAGTGATTTGGCTCCTCTGCAGAACGCTGCTTTAAGAGGTGTTCAGTGACGTCCTGAAGTCTTTAGCCGAGCACAATTATCTGCTGGAAACAGTCATGAGTTTAAAGCTGACTAATCCTGACTTTGATGAACATCCTCCTCAGTGTCACTCCTCACCTGCCCTCTGTGCAGCATCTGTCCACACAAACACATCTGAAGATCACTAACTCCTGCTTCCAGCTCGGCCTGTTCATTAAACCTAAACAATCAAATCTGTCTGTTTGCCCGTTTGTCCCTGATCTGGACCTGCTCCACATGTTACTGAGGAAAAACAGGGATCATTTAGTGCTGTCAAATCAATTACTCATGATTGTTTACAACGTATATGTGTGTGTACTGTGTATATCTAACTGTGTATATAAACACAGATGCACACACATACATGATATATTCATTATGTACATATTTCTTAAATATATAATATGATTTGTATTATATATTATACATAAATAGAAATTTATATTACATAAAGTATATACATTTATGTGTGTGTGTGTGTGCGTGTGTGTGTATTTATATATACATATAAACACACACATATACTATGTAAACACAAACTTTTAATTTTGATATGATTCATTGCGATTAATCAGTTTGACAGCTAATACAATTATAGTTTTTATTAATCTTTTGAATAAGTTTAAGTATTATGTTTATATTTTAGTTTTTATTTTAGTTTCAATATTGTATTTTTTTATTATTTAGGCTTATGTTTTTGCTTTAGCATTTATTTATTTATGCTTGATTTAGCTCAAACTTTTTTACAGTTATTGACAAGAAAGCATTTCTAATTTTCATGTATTTTTTGCATAATATTTATATTTAATTTTGTATCAGCTCATGGAGAGGGGTGAGATTATGTCTTAAACAAATGATCTAATTAACAAATATTTTGCATTGTTCACAATATCATTCAATTCTATGTTGTGTAAAGAGCCTATTTTAAAATCTTTATGTTTTCCCCTTATTTTTTCTCTCGTGTCTGAATGTGGTGGTCTGAATGATCTCAGTGCTACAACCTCTTTACAAATCTTCATTTTCTTAGGCATCAAAGATCCACAACAGCAGGAAAGTGCTGTATTTTGAGTAAAGCAGAAAAAAGAGGTGTGGAGGTGATTCGATCCCCTGAGCCTGGGAATATTTGTTCTTCATTGGCATGACAATATGCACAAAAGAAACAATTACTCCATATCTCCCTATTGAAAATGACTTTCCATGCGTTAGCTAATTAACCACATCCAGCAGGTATTAATGAGTGCTTTGTTAAGCGTTATTACAGTGTTGCCACACTAGTGGCTCTTCACTCTATGGAGAGCTGCTGGCTTTTATATCAGAGTAATGGAGCCAATCATTGCAGAATCTGTGAAGTTCTTTTGTGCATCAGTTACAGTCTCTCTTTTAGGGGAAGAGGTGGTTAGATACGCTCATATACAATGAGAGATTGTAGAATATATCCCATAATGCCAGCCTGCTTCAGCGGCGCTGTCTATTTGTCTCTTTGGCTTAACGGTAATCAGGTATGATGGAGGTGCAGAGCGGGACAGAAGCAAAACAGAGGAAATTGGCTCATCTAAAGAGCATGTTCACATGATTACATGATTACCCGATGTGTCCTTGTATCTGTTTGTCATTTGCAAGGAGAGGCGAATCATCAAAGTGTGCTGATTTTGTAGTCATAGCCTCTCTATGAGATTGTTCATCCTCCAGGCCATAGAGGGATTTCAGAGATACACGCAGAAAAATACATTCGCTGCTGTCAAATATATTCTCCATGAGACGGAAGTTTAGCTAATGTATATTTATTTGATGTGTATTACAGGACAGTTCCAGCATTTTGTCTTCTTCTGGGTGTCTCCGAAACCATCATGAACAAAAGGCAGCTGTTTTCTATGTGACTATTTGTTAACATGCAATTTATTTACATTAATTTTCAGTGTCACATGATCTTCAGAAATCATTTTAATATGATGATTTACTGCTCGAGAAACATTTCTGATTATTATCAATGTTGAACACAGTTGTGCTGCTCAATATTTCTGTGGAAACCAAGATTGTATTTTTCAGGATTCACAGATGAACAGAAAGTTCAAAAGAACAGCAGTTATTTGAAATAGAGATGAATATATATATATATATATATATATATATATATATATATATATATATATATATATATATATATATATATATATATATATATATCTGGAAAGGTAAATAAAAAGCTGTGATGCTGTACACAAAAAGGAAAATAAACAAACCCTTTCAGACATGCATTGTTGGAAAAAATATTTAGACTACCAGTACGATATTAATATTATTATTATTATTAGATGTAATAATTGTAACATTCTGTTTATTGTTAATTTCCCCTCTACAGCTTAATGGAGTGTCTGTGAAGTAACAATAATATCTTCATCCAAATTCATATTCATTCATTGACTTATCAAACTCTCTTTGGAACCTCACAAAGAAACCATTTACTTTTCAAAAAACACATAAAAGTACAAGAGCAATTTAACCAATTAACTTCACTTCCAGAGCTATTGTGAATCTGTTGAACTCTGCACATTGTGTTCACTGTGCCTTTGGCTTGCGTTTAACTGCACATTAGTGAAGCGCGTGATTCCTGCAGATTCACACAGGGATTGTAACAATGTGGATTCGGTTGCCATGGAGACGATCATAGACCAGTGAGGTCATACACAATCATCTCATGTGATGCTGTACTGACACGCAGAGCATCCTGAAGATCTCATCCTCTGTCATCAGCTTTTTAGGGCACTGGAAAACAGATGGTGTGTAATTCAGTGGGAGGACCTCAGTCCCTCCTACATCTGTGAGGAACCAGTGCTACAGTAATAGTGCTGAGGAATGAGCTGGAAACATCTCACAGACCAATACCCCTGTGAAAAACAAGACGCCTGCCTGATTTTACTGAATGTGCACTTGTAGTGTACTTCAAATCAAAAAAAAAAAAAAAAAGAAAAAAAAAATGTACTTGCAGGCAATATAAACTTAATAAAATAAAAGGCCACTCAGATCTATTTGAAGAGAGCACAAACTTTAAAAACACAAACACAAAAGCATATGCAACGTTCAATATATATATATATGTGTGTGTGTGTGTTTGTGTGTGTGTGTTTTCTTGTAAAATGCAGTGTATTATACATTTTTCAAACACTAAAAGATCATTACATATGTACTAAATTGCAACTGTATCATCACAAATGTGTACTTTTAAAAACATTTAAATACCTGCCATTAATCACATTAATTATATAGTAATAACATATTATTTCAGCTTACCATAAATGCTGTACATTTAACAATGCTTCAATCATATTTCAAAGGCAATAGGTTAAATAATTAAACTACATACTATTTATCCTCCTTAAGTGGGTGAAAAGGTACTTTTAAGTTCAAATAATTGCACTGAATATGAATTTAATTTTCATTTAAATGACATTCAACATTTAGTCCTTCAGTATATTATTTTAAAGCATATGATTTATGTAATAATAAGCGGTGATAAACATGTACTTCTTTACCTCAAATATGCAGTGCATTCACAGACTGTCATCATTTGTTCATTTTCATGATTTTTAAACCCACATGATTTTGTTTCTTTTGTGGAACACAAACTTACATATTTTAAAGTATATTAACACAGCATTTTTCCTTATTACCAGTGAATCAAACTCTAAAATGGAAAAGGAAAGCATTTTCCTGTCGCTCAAGCAGTAGAGCATTTTGCTTGCAACACAAGGTCAGGGTTTCGATTCCTAGAAAATGCATGGACTATGTAAATGTTTGGAAAAATGCATTCATGTAAGAATCAGATTGAAATTCAATTCAATATTTAACGACTCATTTCTTCCCCTATTCTAATTTTCATTTTTTGTGTATACTATTACAATAAAAGGTAGAAAAAAGATGAATAGACGGCACAGTTGTCCTGTATATCTGGAGGAAAGCAAACATTTGGAAAGGCTGGACTCAGATTACTCTATTCATATCAGCGCTGGAGTAAGAGACAGATGTGTTTTGAAAGAATGTTTGTCCTTCAAAACTTGCACTCCCAAAACTAATAATTACAGCTTGACCAAACACCTGCTATCTCTCTTTCATTTCTCCAGCTTCTTAGTCAAACACTTTTAATTAAACCTTCCCAATGTTTAATAAGTTCAACACGGACACGAGACCACAAATCACCTCAGATAAGATAACGTTCTGGCAGTTACCGTCCTGAAAAACTAGCTTAAATCAGTCTACTGGGGATCTCTGGTCTCTCAGCCCCGGTCAAGCTGACAAAAACCTGGAAGTCCTTCAAAAACGACAAAATAGACCGACCAGGACCAAGACCAGTTGTTGTTGTTTTTCGCAGAGTATCCACTAGATTTAGCTTAATATGCTGGCGACGACACATAGCAGAGAGACTCTACTTTCTGAAAACATCCCTGATTGGGTTTTAGTGTTTTTATGTAACTCATGGAAGGGAAAGTGCTGCGAGGCCTGTGTTTTTTCCTCTCAGCTGCAGAGCAGTCGTGTTGAAAGTCTGCATTAAAAGAGCAATAAATCAGCAGAGATTGCTTCTCACCTCAAGGAAACTCTTGCCATTTCCAACACTTTTTTTTAAAGAGTTTCTGGCAAAAAAATCTATTGGGTGGTGCATTTTTACTGTTCCTGCGCTTCCTCTGAAATTGGGAGAGAATCCCCCCTTGGCCATTTTGATAAAAGGAAAAGAGCTCTATAGCTTTTCATATCTTCATTTCTTAGATCAATGTGCTTATTTAGATATAGATCACACAAGAGGACGGTTTGATTTAGTTGGATTGTGTTTTCTTCCTTCCTCCCCACCGCGTTTCTTCTTCTCCTAAAAAGCAAACGTGTTTGAGCTGATTTGAAGAGTGTATTTTGACAATGAGGACTGATAAATATTAGGCGTCACATCTCACGTCTTTGAATAGATGTGTGAGAATCTCCATCGGAGATGTCACATTCATCTTAAACAGCTCTGTCCTCTGTGTGTATCCCTGCAGATGCTATCTTGAACAGAACAAATGTGCTTCCCTGTTTTATTTCAGCATGGGCTTTCATCTGTGCCGGGTCTTATCTGAGCACAGAGAGGAAAATGGGAAGTGTTGTGACATTTATCTTACTGCGTATGTCTTCTCTCTTTATCTCTGCTCTGGAGATACTGGACTGTAAGTGTTTAGAACAGCTGAAAAAAATGAAGATGGAAATAAGACGCAGACCTGCAGAGGCTAATGTTTCTTCAGTGATGCTCTAAATGAGATGTATGCACAGAAAAAGCAAGTGTGTCATCTTGTTGTGTTGCTTCTGAAACATATGGATTGACTTTTGCTCCCTGCTGGGAAGTCCGGCTAAAATTGTATAGCTTCAGGTGGTACACTAGCTTGTTTTGCATGGTTTCTAGCTAGTCAAAGCTGTTTAATGCAGTTTATCAGAAGACTTCCAGCAGGTTGGGTCCAAAGAGGTTGGTGCATACAATGCTGGCAACAAGTGCACCTGGGAAACTACAACCTCCAAGTTGAGTCTTATTGTGGTATGTCATGCATTTAAGATGGAAACATAACAGGGACGTGACAAAAAAATAAATAAAAAATTATGTGAGCAATAAACCCAAATAACTACACATGTATTTGAAATGATGAGAAATGTTAATTTATATCACTTACTTATACAAGTGGAAGTTAAGTGATAAACACCATTTGCTACAGACTTGCTTTCCACTCTCGGATATCCATATATACACACTAATCAGGTGAAGTGAATAGCACTGATTATATTATTACAATGGCACCTGTAAATGAGTGGGATATACTAGGCCACAAGTCAATAATCAGTTCTTTAATTTCCAGTAAAATGGAAAAGTGAAAAGATCTAGTGACTTTGACAAGAGCCAAATAGTGATGGCTAGATGACTGGGTCAGAGCATGTCCACTACAGTGTGGATCAATGGAAGATGGTTGCCTGGTTGAATGAATCTTGCTTTCTTTTAAATCATTTGGATGGGTGGGTGTGTGCAACATTTACTTGGGGGAAGAGATGGCAGCAGGATGCACCTTGTGAAGAAAGCTGATAGAAGTAGTGCTATGTTCTGAGCCACGCTCATCTGGGAAACCCTGAGAACTGGCATTCATGTGGAAGATACGTATCACTTACCTAAAGACTGTTGCAGACCATTTGTGTTCCACTGGAATGGTGTCTCCTGATGCCAGTGAATAATGCAGGATGATGCATCCTTCCACGGCAGAAACTGTATGGGAACTGTTTGAGGATAATGACAAAGAGTTCAAAGTGTTGCCTTGGCTTCCAAATTCCCCAGATCTCAATTCGACTGAACGTCCATGGAATGTGCTGCATGTGTTTGTATTTAAATATACATAATAAATATACTCAGTATACAGTACACACATATATTATGTAAAGAGAAACTTTTATTTTGGATAAACCATTTGACAGCACATATATAGTATGTGACTGGACCTCAAAACCAGTCATAGGTAGCACAGGTATATTTGTAGCAATAGACAAAAACACATTGTATGGGTAAAAGTTCTCTCTCTATCTTAACAAACTATAAATCGATGGTTGTCACAACTTGGTCCAAGCTGATTGGTTCATGCTGAATATGCAGCCAATGAGCTTCCTGCCTTTCTTTTAAATTGCTGGCTAGCATTCACTTGAGATTCCTTTCTCCTTTCTCTGAAACCCTCCACCTTCCCCAGCTCCACTATGCTAAAATCTTCAGACAGTTGTTATTATTGAAATAATATATTAAATGTAATTAAGTTAGAAGGTATGGCTAATTTTGAGTGACCATCAATGGAAAAAATGAATCTAAGAACCAGATTATGTAGTTGCAACATCAGGGGCTAATGGCTTTAACTGCTACTTAGTCTTTGGTAAAGCTGAGATTGACTAGGAAAACTATCTTGGTCTACCATGTTAAAGCAGTTTGACCACCCACAATGAACATAACCCATTTACCACCTTGTTTTTCCAAGGTTCTCCCCACCACCCCAATTCTTCTTTTTCTTTCCTAAATCTGCAGGGCGGCTCCTGGCTGTATTGCCCCGGGCTTCATGATGAAAGCTAACAAAATGAGTCACTAAATCTCTTTTGTATCGCACATTTACGCACTGCAGGCTCTTGGAACAGCTGGAAAGTGTAACTGAAGGCACATTTGATGCATGCCATAGTTTGGGTCGAGGACAATTCCTAAATCTTTTTGATTGAATTCAGACCGCGCTGGAAAGAGGCTGTGCATTACTGGAGACATTTAGCGTAGCGGATGATAGGCCTCATGCAGTGTCTGGAGCACAACGTCAAGCCTAGCTTTGAAGACTGGAAGAAAAACAGGATGATTTGATAACAAGAGAAGCGACGGGGGAAAGAAAGAGCATGCAGTAAAGTGGGAACATAACAAGGAGTTCACATAAAGGAGAGTGCTGGTTGGAGGGATGTAGTGATCTTTCATGAGTCATTTATCATGATGTCTTTGGATTCAACCTTAAAAAAAAAGAAAAGAAAAATGGCAGAATTAGCGTAGCCAACAACATTCATCTTGTTGTCATTTCCCCTAAAGTCCAGAAACTCTGGTTTGAGCTTTCTAAAACAAATATCTTAGTCACTCATTGCTTTTGATAAGTTTAAGTGGATCTGTCCTTTTAATATAAGTTTTTTTATTTTTATTTTATTCCATAAAGGGCTTCCGGTTGTGTCATACCTTTTAACTAGCGCCGAGAGACGCTTTAGCTATGAGGTTAATCATGGAGACCGAGTGTCACTGTTGAGTCACTTCAGGATGTTTTCTTGGAATCAAAGGAACATGAGTTTCACGAGAACTCGCTGAACTCATGATCAATAGAGACAAAAGCCTCGTGGCTTCCTGATTTATTGCTAATGTCAAAGAAAATGTCATATAAGGTCTAAAAAATGGAACAAACATACACAACCTGTATTCTGCTTTAATGAAACGAGCGGCAAATAGCCTGGTAAGATGCGGTTTCTCAGTTTATATGGAGAAGCTAACGATATTGATGGGCCTTATCAGAGAGACAGCAGACGGTCTAATATATAGCGAAAATGTCATCAGTCCAATCAGCACTGCCATCTACTCGACTAACACTGACTGACAGCTCGAGAATTAATTGTACTCTGTGTCAGAATCTCATCTGCCCACGAGTGCAGCAGGAGTGCACTGATACCCCATGTTTATTTCTCTCAGTCTCTAGCTGCTAACATACAGAACTGCTGGAGCTATATTAATTACAGTTTACAGTCTTCACTGATCAAGCTGATGATTGGATAAGAGGTAAAACGTGTTCTATAGACCAACCTTATACAAAGTTTAGATACCAAGGAACCCCAAATCAATCAATCAATCAATCAATCAATCAATCAGTCCATCCATCCATCCATTCATAGAAGATAATAATTGTATTCAGCAAGGATGCATACATTTGATTAAAAATGACAGTACATACATTTGTAACATTATATATAAAAAAAAAAAAAATGTTTCAAATAAATCATGTTCTTTAGAACTTTCTATTCATCTGTGAATCATGAAAAAAAGTGTCGTTAAAAATAGTGTGCTGTACAACCATTTTCAACATTGATAATAATCAGAAATGTTTCTTGAGCAGTAAATCATCATATTTTCATGATTTCTGAAGATCATGTGACACTGAAGACTGGAGGAATGATGCTGAAAATACAGCGGAGCATCACAGAAATAAATTAAATTTTAAAATATTCACAAATATTCAGTATTTTAAATTGCAATAATATTTTCACAATGTTTGTATTGTATTTTCCATCAAATAAATGCAGTTAATAAGTTAAAAGGCATAACAAAATCACACTAACCCCAATATTGATTTTATTTTTTATATATATGTTTACTTCTTTTACAAGTAAAAGTTTAGTATTTATTTCCATTTTTAATCATATTTATATATGCATACTATTTATGATTTAGAATATATTTGAATCCTGCTGAAGGCCTGCTAAATCGCCTATATTTTCTATACCAGTAACACCACAAAGACCATGTTGGTTGACCAGATTCACTAACTTTTTAATTTGCCAGACCAGCAACAGATTATCTCTAATCATCATACACTATCCAAGACCTTTAAAGACATTTTAGCAGTCCACTGTATCTGTTATGTGAAGCTTAACATTGAACGCAATGTTTGCAACACACTGCATCTTACTGGGCTTTGTAATATAGAAACCATAGTTACATTAATCTAAGCATGGTAATACGGAAGCATGCATAGTTTTACCATTGGCTACAATGGTCTTTGTACAAATACCACAGTTAAACTATGGTTACTATGCAAGAAAAATGGCACATTTTCATAATGAGATAGGAAGACCTTCAAAGACTTCAGTAATTAGCATGCTAACTAGCATGAGGCTGCGCTGGTCCAACGGAGGTTGCGGGTTCCTGGTGAGGAGCTTTTGTCTGAGATGATTGGCAGCTGCAGCAGGGCAGCAGATGGCTGGGCGGAGGTCCAGGGCACAGGAGACGAGATACCCTGTGTCTCCCTGAGCGCCTGTGGCCCGTTAGAGGCAGAGAGAAAAGGACATGGCCTGTGCCTCCTACAGCTCTGCAGCCCTTGTTCCCCATCATCACGGCCACCGCATAGACAAGAGAGAGGGCTGTTAGAGAAGAAGACCTGCGGCTGTGTGTGCTCGTGTTTGATAGGGATTTGAGCATGACCTTCCACCAGAAAACACTAAGGCATTCCTGCTCACTGTCACATGCTGTGTCCTGAATGCTGGTAGGTTGGTGCTCCTAGCAACTTTCTTCACCAGCTTCATCATGCAAACATGATTCTCTGGTGACCAACATTGCTACACTCTTAAATATAAAGGTGCTTAAGAGGTTCTTCACAGCGATGCCATACAAGACCCATTTTTGTTTCCACAAAGAACCATTCAGTCAAAAGTTCTTTAAAGAACAATCTCTATCTTACATTTTTATAAACTGAAGGACCTTCTTTTGCCATAAAGAACCTTTTGTGAAACAAAAAGTTTCTTCAGATGTTAAAGGTTCTTTATGGAACCATTTAGACAAAAAAGGTTCTTCTATGGCATCTTTATTTTTAAGAGTGTACAGTATGCATAACCAGCACTATACCAGTTCAGACCAGCATAAAAGTTCATGTTCTATTCTGTTGTTTTTAGTAAGAAAGGTAAAAATTAGCAAATAACTGTCTGATTCGATTAGTAATCAAAAATAACTTTGTATTTTGTAATTCAATAATGCCTATAAGTTTAAGATGGTCTAATCAGAACGTGAGGTCTGGCTCTGTCCAAAATGCAAGCCGCTCTCAACGACGTGTTTCACAGGCTTTTTACTGCACTTGTTCCCATTACCCTGTAGATACTGAAGAGTGTGTGAGTGTAGACGTGTGCAACGGCTCTTCAAACTGTGCATCATGACAGAGAATCTCTTTGCATGTGCCATGGGTCACCGTGATGTTGCCAAGTAAGACATGTTCCTGAATCAACACCTTTTGATGATCCTGGATCAACATTATTGTCCAAAAATATAGACTTAACCCAATCCTTACACCTAAACCTAACCCTACCCATATTTTGTTCCTAAAATTAGTGGGAAATGATAGCTACGGAGCCCCGCACATGCAAGAAAAAATTAATAAATTGTGGTCACGATTTACTAATTCGTTCCCTCAATGTACTAAAACGTGCACACGATTACTATTGCGTTCCCTCGATTTACTATTGTGTTCACACGATTTAGCAAATCGATGGAACAAATTAGTAAATCGTGCACACAATTTATAAATAGAGTGAGCGAAATAGTAAATCGAGAGAATGCAATAGTAAATGTGTGCACATTTTAGTACATTGAGGGAACGAATGAGTAAATTGTGCACACGATTTAGCCTTATATTTTTTATGTCATGTGCGTGGCTCCGTAGATAGCTGATTAACAAGGGTGTTGAATCACTTAATCCTGATTGTAAGCCTTAAACAGATAGTTCCTGAAAAGTTATATCTCAATTCTGATTGGTTGTTTGGATTGTTGTTCCAGGACCTTCAAGGATGTTGATCCAGGAACATGTTTTACTTGGTGAAATCACGCTTACTATGTTCAGTGTGACCTTCCAGCCTCTCCTCTCGTCCTGATGGAGTTGTGGGTATCTGACCAAGGGCAGAGGAGAATGGCACAAAGGAGATCGATAAAGGAGCAGTTGCATTTCTCCTGTTAAACTCCCTCCGCATCACACACTTTATTCAGTTCATCCCTTGAGGACCTGTAGTGTCTGACCTTATACCAGGAAGAAGGACATGTGGACTGCAGGCACTTGAAAGACAGAGAGGAAGAGGATGACATGTCAAGGCTTTCCTTTAATCAAATAAATATTTTATTACCACAATGCTTATTTCTAGGTAAAAAAAAATAAAATAAATAATAATAATAATAATAATAATATATATATATATATATATATATATATATATATATATATATATATATATATATATATATATATATAAATTTGTGATTCAATTCAATATTTCCATGATTGCAGAACTACTCACAAAGGAATTCCTCCTCATTTTTTTAAGAGAGAAGTTCCTCTATAGAGCGTTGGAATTCATTGTTGGTCTCACTTAAATATTCGGCCTTGAAATGATCTGTGTGAAATTAACCCTCCACACATACAGTTTCCGACATTTTACAGCAATGCATTTTGGCTCCTCTACTTTTATTCCATGAAAGATGATGGCACGTGTGTCAAATTCATCATCATAAATGTGAATGTCTTTTCACAGATAAAAAAAAAAAAAGTGGTTTTATTGTATTCCAGAATGCATTTCAAGTCTTTGAAGTTATTGCATACATGAAAGACTTTACGAAAAAAGCCTGCGATAGATCGTTGGTTTCATCATTTGATTGACAGACATAACAATCTTACTTTCCAACGGCTGAGTAGCCTATAAGTAACTTATTTACAGATGAAGGACACAGACTGCAGAAGAGCATGAGGCCGAGCGTGAACTTCAGACGCCTCGCTTTGGCGCGTTTGATTAAAGGTAACCCGGAGGAGCTCTATTGTGTCTTAAAGGTTCTCCAGAGGTCTTTCCTTTCATCTGCATACAGATAAACAAAAGACGCCAGCGCATCAACATTCGGAGGTTAGGTGTGTGCTTCCCTGCCCTTGATCTGAGACAGACGTGTGTGATCATCTGCATTTAACAATGTGTTTATATGTGGGTGTGAGTTCATGATTCAGGGGGGAGTTTTAAAACATGCTGAATGTGTTATGAAAAGCTCTAGGGAGCTACTTGAGGATTTATGGCAGATGTCAAATGCACTGTTGGCCATATTTCAGTGTTTTAACTCTCAATGTCCATATGTTTTGAGCGTATCTATAAGTTATTTATTTCCTGGTAAAAATAACTATATTGTTGTACGGCTGCCATTTTTTATTATTAAAACGGTCAAAAATCTATAAACAGAGTCAGATTGCCAATCTGCAGGAAAACTAGACAGTTACCTGAAGAGAATATGAGTGGTGTTTGTCTATGCAAAATTCACCAAAATAATCCAAAGATGCTAAATGTGGTTTTAGAGCATTTCTATAACTTTCTAGGTGATGACTTAATGCCTCAGTTCAAACGAGTCTTATTATTATTCATGTCAGTATCCCAAAATGTGAGAAACAAGTTGTAAGTCAAAGATTACAAATACAAACCCTAGAACCGAGAAATTAGCATTGCATTTTTCTTGTTAGCAGGCTAGAATATGCACAGAAAAATAGCATCCATACACTTTTTTTTTTTTTTAATTGCTTTGAAGGCACCATCACACTGAGTTCCACTCGTTTACTTATTAATCTTGTTATACATTTATTTACTGTGTGGAAATAATTTATACAGTAACGTTGCTTTTTTTGCTGCCAAATCTGATTGTGTCAAATCAAGCAGTACTTTGATCAGTGCTTAATTGGTGAAAAGAAGGAAAACAGGAACTGTATTTGGGCTTTGTGAATGCAGCAGACATATGGGGCCCAGACTGGATGATTTATTTGAATTCTTTTCTTTATGCATGCTTAATTGGTGGAGAGGAAAAATGGCTAATTAATGCCGGTGAAGTGATTAAGGACACAAGGGCCACAGCTTTCAACCTGTCAATTAAAAAAAGCCCAGCCATCAGCCGTCTCCTGACACAATGTCAGCGTCTGACAGAAATATTCCTCCGCTGGTTAAAACCAGCCTGCGGCTTTCACAGACTGATATGTGTCAGTGTAATCATAGTTTATGAGAAACTGTTGAGTTTCCACTGACATATTTTAAAGGATATTATATCAAACTATCTGAGAATAGCACTTAATTTCCATTTGTTTGTGTAGTTTATGTACTCTTGAATATAAGGCAATGGAGTCAAAGTCAGGCCAGAATTTGTGCTTCACCATTTGTCAAATGAAGTAGAAATGAAATGGAGAAAAATGGAACATCTGATGCTCAGAATTATGGGATTTCAGAAAATCTCTGATTGCACCTGAGACTAGAAAATAGGTTTTCTTATTAATTGAACCTTGGGACACAAGCAGATCTTTATGTGATATAAGCAAGATTGTTCTTGACAGTCTGCTCCTGTTCCTAATGGGACCTCAAGCCTTTATGTACAGTAATGCCACAAAGAATGCTGGGTAGATGTTCATTTGTGATCCAGGATCAGAAAAGGTATTCTAATGCAATGCCTAAATCCATTAATGGTCAATGTGTTTGTCAATTCACTCATCCCCAGACCATCCAAGATGCAGCTGTCTTTTCTTTTTTCCTTCACTTGAAGAGTAAAGAAGATTTTTAGCTGAAATCATGGTTCTTGGTGATTCATAAAATACAAGTCAAGAGCTGTCAATCTTTAAGCCTCATGAAGCAAAAATAATGTTCTCTGCAAGAAACTGAACATTATTTACAACATTATTACCTGTAATCCAGAGCCTCAGGCAAAAGATCCAGAGTGATGTCTGGTTAACAAATGAATCACTCTTTTGAACCGGTTCTTATCTTTGAACTAGTTGAATCAGTTCACTAAATCGAACTGAATGTGCTTAAAACAATTCATGTCTTGAATCACCACAGATCTACAAGTTACTCAATCAAAACTCACTTTAAGATGCCTGACAGTCGAAATGAGCCGAGGAGCCTCTGATATGTGCTTGCATGAGCCAAACACTTTAATGAAGATTTACTTTATATGCTTCAGACATGTTAAACAAATGCATTTCACATCATCACTGGCTGCTCTAATAATATAATTGCATATACGCTATGTCATTGCTTTATTATGTAAACAAACTAGTAAATACATGATTTGGATTCTGTAAATAATGTTCCGTTTCTTGCACAGACCGATGGTTTCACTTCATAAGACCTCAATATATCAACAGGAGCAACAGGTATTAATTTAGTGTTGCCTGTATATGCTGTTTTGACTCTAAAAGTGATGGTAGTCAAACTTGGATTTTATGAATCAACAGTTTTGGATTACAATTTTTCTTTACCGTTTTACTGATGAAGAAAGCTACATCTTGGATGGCCTCAGCAGGGTGAGGAAATTAAATGCAAATTTTCGTATTTGGGTGAACTAACTATTTCATGCTTACTTAAATTCTACACTATTGTATGTATTTGTTTAATGAATGAGGCCCATATAGTTTCTGAGCTATTAACACCACTGATATATTAAACTGCTCTTATGAATAAGACAGTAGGACGTTTAAAATATTTTGGAATGTAGTTCTGTCTGCTAACCAAGTCTTCATTTATTTGATTAAGATACAGTCAAAACATTAATATTGTGAAATTGTATTGCAAATTCAAATAACTATAATGTATTTTAATAATTTTTAAAATGAAATTTATTCCTGAATTTTCAGCAGACATTACTTTAGCAGTCAGTGTCACACAAGCCTTCAGAAATCATTGTAATATGCTAATTTAGTGCTAAAAAAACATTCATATATATTTTTTTTTATTATTAATGTTACTATTATCAATTCTTCTTTTTCAGAATACTTTGATGTATACTGTAGGAATTTCAGAAGAACAACATTTATTGGCAAATTCAATACTTTGGTGACATGATAAATATCTTTACTGTCACTTGCTGAATAAGAGTGTTAATTTCTTTAAATAATAATAATAATCCTATTAATTAATTACATATACCATATTTTTCGGACTATAAGTCGCACCTGAGTATAAGTCGCGTCAGTCCAAAAATACATCATAATGAGGAAAAAAAAAACATATATAAGTCGCACTGGACTATAAGTCGCATTTATTTAGACCCAAGAATCAAGAGAAAACATTACCATCTCCAGCCACGAGAGGGCGCTCTGTTTTCAGTGTAGACTACAGAAGCACTGAGCAGCATAGAGTGCCCTCTCATGGCTGGAGATGGTAATGTTTTCTCTTGGTTCATTTCTCTTGGTTCATGTCAAATTAATTTTGATAAATAAGTCGCACCTGACTATAAGTCGCAGGACCAGCCAAACTATGAAAAAATTGCGACTTATAGTCCGGAAAATATGGTAGTTGTTTCTGCACAATCCATTAGGATAGGATATTTTAATGTATAAATAAAAATATTAATATATTACGCTACAATATACTAAATACATATAAATGTATATATACTTAAAAAAATCGGACTTTTATCTTGATTTTCAGTCTGTATGTAAATGAACAGTCCACACAAGCCGCCCAGTGTAGAAGGTCACCTGACTCAGCGGTGGCCAGCGAGACCCGTCTGTTCAGCAGCAGCTCCAGCACACTTTCAAGAGCAGTCTGCTCCATCCTGGTTTCCATGACAACCCAGCGAGAAGGATGGTGTACTTTACAGTGGGATGCTGCTGCATGGAAAGGCTTGTTTACTGGCAGCGAGGGCCACTATATCCACCGGCGTGTGTTAACGCCCTCACTCATTCGCTCTCCTCACATCTGTGGAGACGGACCTCGATAATTACAGTCTCCATGGCAATGTCATTATGATTTTTTTCCCTACTTTCTGTTTTTGGAATTGAACATTTGTAGTTATGACTGTTATCTTCTGCCTTCATGTGCCCTCAAATGTAATTTCCACATAGGCATGGACATCAGAAAACAACATCTGTGTTGAGCGATTTGCGTTCTGTTTGTATTTTATTCTCACTGGTTGCTTATTTTATTATGAATTGTGTTTAATGGATTGCTGGCTGTATTCATAATGGATGCGGTTCTCTGAAAACATCGGTTCAGATAATTATATGATGCTTGTGTACACCTATATTGTTAGGTTCAGACACTGGCACTACATAGTTTTTATTTTTTGTTCTACTTCTACAGTAACCACTATATTTTCAGTTGCATGTTTTCATCACATCATCCCTCAGCTTTTCATTATTAATATAATACATTGTTGAAGTCTCCCATTTCAATACATGTCTCTGTTCTCAAACAGTTCTAAGGTATCCCAATATGATAAAATTACAAGATAATAACAAGATGATAACAATAGGCTTATTTGTGTCTATTTTATACTTTGATTTTTGCTTAAACCTCACTTAAAAGGATAGTTTCTGTAATCAGTAATTTCTTAGAATATTGTCTTTTGGGGTGAACTATCCCTCTAAGTCTCTTTAGGTGAAAAACATCAACGTCTAAACAATCAAACGTTCCTCAGGGCAGTCTGACTCGATGGGAAATAAATCTAGGCTTGTGTGCACGTCAGATTTCAGTGCTGATTACAACTTATGTTCAACACTCAGTCAAACAGGAGTTTCCTTTAACCACAGCAGAAACAAAAAGTAAACATAAAAAATGGCAGCTCGTTTAAAACAACGAAATACCCTTATAGCTGTACTGAATTACTCTGAAAACATCATCTGAGTGCAGTGCTGTTAGGACTTGATGACTTGATCTAGCCTGAAGGATTCATATAATAAACAGTATCACTTCAGTTTTGGGACCAGTTTTCGCTGTTAACTAGATTCTTATTAGCATGCACATTATTAGCATGTTGGCGCTTTAGTAGTATTTATAAAGCACATATTAAAGATTTATTCTGAATGATATTTTTCTATTCTACATCCCTTTAATCCTTCATCCTATACCTTAACAACTACCTTACTAACTATTCACATCTCGAGTTTATATCTCGCAATTCTGACTTCTTTGATCTCAATTGTAATTCGAATATTAACTCAGTTGCGAGTCCAATTCTGAGGGAAAAAAACTAAGGGAATTTTTCACACAAACTCGCAATGAGTTTGTCACACAATTCTGAGGGGGGAAAAAGTAACAGCTGTGAGTTTATATCATGCAAAGTCAATTTTTTGTTTATAAATTCGGTGGCGGAAATAACTTTCCATATATTCCTGACAGGAGCTAGCACTATGAATGTTTGTCTGTTGTGAGTGGACACTGCAAGGGTTGTTTGACTTTGTGAACTTTTGAACCCTGCATAAGGGGCAAAGGGTAAATGTAGACACAATAGCGCTGTTTGTTTATAGCACTTCAAGCTAATGTTTAGTCTGTTAAGCCTTTCGGCTGTCTTTGGAAGCACATCTGCTTTGGGTGTGATCAAACAGTCAAGGAAGCATCTTTCATTCGATTCATAGTCATCTTGATTTATTTACTACAGAATCCAAAAGCTTTTGATGTTTTACTAAATAAGCAGTGAGGAAATATTTAAAAATCTTTTGAACATATGATTACATTAATTTGCACTGAGTGGCTGCTAATGATGGATTTTGATTCAATAGCAAACAATTTACAAGCAGTAGTGTTATTATAAAGCACTTTTCACCCAAAAAGCCAGGTGTTTCTCTGTCCGTGTCCTGCCTTGACCTTGGGAGGAACCGTTTTATACCTAAACCCCTTTCTTTTGTCTCCCTAAAAAAAATGGTACCAGTTAATGGATGGCTGGGATTGGAGGGTTATTTTTACTGATGAGGAACAAACAGGAGGAAGAGGAGAGAGAAGAAAAGAAAGAAAGAGGACATTTTGAAAGAAGCCACAGGGGTGAGGATTGAAAGTGGAGAATGTCCCAGAAGGTCAGGGATAATTAGAGACACTTTAAGACTCAATGCACAGCACCCAGAAGACGAACATACACGCTAACAAAGACACGCTCACACACGCACATATCAAAGCTCCTGAGACAGGCTTATAAATGGGCCCAGAGTGCAGCACTCTCAGTATTTCTTTTAGCAAGAACATCTGACACCTGGGGTATATATGATGTCCTTAGGAAAACAATACTAACTAGTGTACCTAGACAATAAAACAATACTAAATATGTCCCTATTTTTACTGTCACTGCTTGCATTGAATGAAAAAAAATATATATATTTTTTTTTAAATGGTTCAAATATTGTGAAAAAAAAAAAAAATTGGTAACACTTTAGTATATGGACCAATGCTCACAGTTAACTAGTTGCTCATTAGCATTCCTATTAATAACATATTGGCTGCTTATTGGTACTTATAAAGCAAAGCAGATATTTTGCATGATCATAGTCTGTATCCCTAAGCCTATCCAATACCTAAACTTAACAACTACCTTAATAACTATTAATAAGCAGCAAAATATGACTTTATTGAGGAAAAAGTCATAGTTAATGGTTTGTTAATAGTGAGAATTTGACCTTAAAATAATGTGTGACCTTTTTTGCTATAAACTCTCTAATATTCACTATAACTGATCATATAACCAGTTTTTGAGTATATTTCTTATACCACTCTCAGAAATACATGAATTACACTGTATAAACCTAAGTAAATTATAATAATTTGTCTTCTTGCGAGGACTAATATTTTTTACACGCAGCCAAAGCTGAACACAAACGATAATGTGTCCCTGAAGTCTTGACAGAATGTTTTCTTGCTTCATATTTAATTACTGTATGTACAGAAACTTTTTTTTCCCTTTTTTTTTTTTTTAATCCTATTAGCGTGATTGCTTACAACTTGGCATGCTACAACTGTCATGACAGACCTTTCCATTAATGAGTGTGATCTTAGCAGAAAGACTGAAAGAAACACAGCCATGGGCATTAGCAACTTAATAGGGTCCAAATGTCAGGAATGATAGCAACCAGCTCAGCAACTGTATTGGGCTTTATATTGTTTATTTATGCATGTGAAAATTAATTAACCGACTCAAGGAGACATGACACCTTAGGTGAACCAGTAAAACTTCTTAAATACTGTTCATAATTGTTCTGACATTTCGACATATTTAATTTTATAATCAATTAGCCTCACCTTGCATTAAAAAAATCACTCTTTTTGGTTTCGCTTCATATTTTTTTTATGTGTCATTCGGTTGTAAAGGGACCATCCAGGCCTCAGATTGGCAGGCTAACACAGTTAAACAGTTAAACATGTCTTAAATGAAGCCAGCAGACTTGGGTTATTCTGCAGCCTGCCAGTCAAATGGTGACCGTGACATATCCATTAGACAAGTAATGCCATTGCTCTCAGAATCTGATGTGATCCGCACGAGTCGACACCCCAGACGGCCCTACAATCTCATCATGTGTCTGCTGCGCCGGCAGGAGCAAATCTTCAGGGAGTGTGCCAAAGCAACTCTCCGGGTTACCGGGTAAATTTGTTAACTGTAATCTTCCCTCATCACAAGAGTGATGAGCAGACAGCCAATAGAATGTGACAGAGGGTCACCGTGGCAACCTGCATCCTGTTTTCAAGGTTATGGAAACTGGAACGAAACGGCATCGCTCTGGGATCCACAGAGGATGGGTATTAAGTTCTGTTTTTGTTGTTTTGTATGTTTCGCAGGTCAGTTTGTAGCGGTTAATGAGCTCTCTGACATTAAGTTGCCAGGGACAAACATCCAGGCCAGTGCGCCCAACTTGCACTATACAAGTGCAAGGATCATTGTATGTAATTGCCAAGACTTATTTTATCTAAGCTTAGCGTTTTGCATGCAAAAGCAACAGCACTTGGCATGCAAATATCAGCTAAATGTCACATTCATTAGGCAATGAATAAATCCCTGCATTTGGTGCCCCCAAAGCCAGCCAGCTACACATGCACACATTTGCAAACACACACTCAACTTCTGTCTCTCCAACATACAGTTTTGGGTTTCAATTAGTATTCTCCCTCCAGAGGTCCATTTGTGAATGCATTATGCAACCACATCGAGTTTTATATTAATGTGTGTGTGGGCGTATGTGAGTTGCATTTAATAGACATTGATATCTTTAATCAACATTGATCTGTAGAAGTGCCATTATTATGGGATGTTGATTCTAAATGGCACTGCAATCACTGATTTATATAAATCCCACGCAACATTACTTTTACAGTACTTACCGGAATGTTTTTTTTCCCCCTGAAGCCTTGACAAGCACCTGCTGCAAATAGACTAAAACTGTGTCTGAAAAAAAAAATGCACGATTTTAAAGCCTAGTAGGGAAGCATACTGATATTTTTCCACTAGTATATTATATTTTATACATAGGGTTGAGTCAGAATGGCCCAGTTAACAAGAATTTGGTCTAACTTCCATTGTTTATCAAAACATTATTTCTGAACGTTCTGAACATTTTTGTTTTGGCTATGCAGATGTTAAGAGAACATTCCATTATATATTCTTTCGAACATTTGAATGTTTTCTGAACATTCTAAAACATTTAAAAATAAACATACAACTGAAATGTTTGGTCACACTTTATTTTAAAGTCCAATTCTCACTATTATCAAACAATTAATTATGACTCTTGCCTAATGTGTTGTTTTTTAATGGTTAGTAAAGTAGTTGTTATGTTTAGGTATTGGGAAGGATTAGGGATGTAGAATAGTCATGCAGAATATGTACTTTATAAGCACTAATAAACAACTAACAAACATATTTATCAAATGTTTATTAGCACTTATTTGTAAAGCACATATTAATGCCTTATTATGCATGACCATATTTTAGACCTTTTTATTGTATACCCAATACGTAAACTTAACAGCTACTTTCCTAACTATTAATAAGCTATAAATTAAGAGTTTATTGAAGCAAACTCATAGTTAATATTCATAATTGGACTTTAAAATTAAGAGTAACCAACGTTGGTTTATAAATTTGAGGCAACCTTGAGAGAACGTCCCTTGTTAGCTGGGGATCATCCAACAAAACAGAGAGTTTAGTGAGTGAGTTTATCTAAATCTCTTTAACAATTTTGGTTACTTTAAAGGGATTAAATTAAAAGAAGCACCTTTTCTGAGAGTTTTTAAGCCTCTGACAGTTGACTGTTAGTAAACTCAACCCTCTATACGAAATTTCTTCCATCCTGTTGCTGTTGCTTTTAGACTTTCAATTATTTAGTCTGCTTAAACCCAATCCTTCTGCAATCGACTGCAAGCACACTTTTATTTTTTATTTTGTTCTGAACCAAGCCCCCATCCTATATTTTTCCCCATTAAACTCAGATGTACATCACTTTATGGAAAAGGTGTGTCTTTACTTCCATTTCATTCTGACTTTAAAGTACAGTACAAATGCAGCTTGAACTTCAACACCATTTCTTGTATGATGCTAACCTGCATATCTTGAGGAAAGTTGTGTGAATTACTAGAGTGTGAAGTTTTGCATTTGCATATGAACTGTATCACATGCATATCTATGGTGCTTTCAAACTGTATGATAATATGAACTCAATGACCCCTCCCTGCCTTCGATTTCACCTCATACATACATTCATCACAATATGTCATCGTAAAACAGTTCCTGCATTGACAGCACTCTGTTTCCTAAAACAATCTTCCCTTCCTTCCTCCTTTCCTCCCAGGAGGACCACGGGTGGCTAGGCACCACACCTATATTTACCTCACCACCTCCTGCTCCTAGCCTTGGCCTTGACCTTTCCCCCCCAGGCGCCTGGCTTGTGCCGAGAAGGAGTGACGGTGTTATGGACCCCTTTCTGGGTCCTCTGAGTGCTGGCAATTAGTTAAACAGAATCCCGAAGGCTGCCAAAGCCATCTGTTCCAACTGGGGGACAAAGAGGGGGTCTCACACCTTTTAATGGGCCTAAAGTGTTCGCCTGCCGCAATTAGTCCATGCACCACATGAGGCTGGAGATGCCATACTGGGCTCGGCGTGAGGAAGGGTTTGTGAGTGGAGGAGAGTTTACATCACATTTATATCAATCCATGTCTAAAGCTTAAAACTGCAAAGCCAGTCACATGGGGCGATCGTTGGTTTACAGCTAACATGTTTACTATCTCACGATCTGAAATTTGTCAAACTCAAACCTGCTGCACCAGAGAAAGACAGGTAGTCATAAGTAAATGTGATATTTATCCAGAATATTCTTACTTGGAAGCTTCAGAACATAAATGCTTTCTGTGGTCCGATTGCTTGACATGACATCCACACATAAGGCACATAAAATGGGAAACACTTGACTGGTTAATTTCTATAGGACAACTGGTTTGAAGTGTCATGTTCTTTAACCCAGTGGGCACCTTGATATAAATTTGCCATCAAATATTAGTCAAGATTGATCAAGATGCTGTAACATCATTTTAAATTCAGTTTGGACACAATTTCTTCCAGTGGTAATTTGGTGAAGTTGGAAAGTTAATCTCGCACTGAAACTGGTTTAATGTATATGTAAGACAATATGTCAGTTTTGAAAGTCTTTTCAATAACAATTGTCCATTGGGAATGTTCTGCTTGGAAAAAAAGCTGTCGTGGGGCCAAACCCCTTCATGGAAGAAGAAAGTAATTGTGTTTATAACTGTGATAATGATCACTTATCAACTAAATGCTGGATTTTCAACAGTGTTTTAAACTCTGCGTCATTGTTGCTGCACACTTGCACAATGTTTCTGGATGAATGATTCATTGGTTGCATGTTGGTCTGTTATTGTAGGAACATTGAGCAAACAGTGATTGGTTACTTGACATGTAGATTTTTGGGAAGTCCTTGGCTAATGAAAGCTACAGTGGAGATCAGATCTTCTGCTGTCAAAACTAGTGTCACCCTACAGTAGTTCCCTCTTCAAAGAATAGAATAAAACATTAAAAATATATATAACTTGTGTTAACCATAGACTTTTTATTAGGCATCAACCAAAAACCTGTTGAGATAATGGAACCAGATGGAGCCCAGCTCTGGAAGCTCCCAAACACTCTAAAGATCAAGCATTGGAGTACTGCAGATATTTGGAAATCTTCATGTTCATTTCTCTGAATCCCATGCACACATATATCAAAAAATGTATCTTGGATGTTTTTAACACAACATTTTATGAATGAGGCCTGGGGTTTTAAAGGACTCACTTCGACAGCACCTTATAAACCTTCAAATTCCAAAAAAAAAAAAATGGTGCACAACCCTTGTAGGAGCTCGGAGATCCCAAAATTTTTAGTTTAACAACAGAACATAAGACAAGAATATCCTTATATTTCATGAGACATGTGATAATAGAAGCCATGTGACAATCATCCCATAATCCTGGCCTTGGCATTCCATCAAAAAGATTGTTCGAGAACTGGCTGGAGGAGCTACAGAGAGGAACATCATGATTATTGCTGATGAGTGAGAGGCTTGGTATTGATCAGCATTCGAGTGCTGGTCGTGGTCCATCGTGAGAGCGCACTGACTGGGATTGAACATGGTTAGGCTGGTACGGTATTTCTAATAAAGAGACCTTTTCATTGTTAACCACCCCTGAAGAGTGGTACTTACACTTGATTTGATTCTGGACCCGAGGATATTGATACAAACTACACAGCATGTAGCGGAAAAATCGATGGTACTGTGGACCTCATATGAGATGAAGAGAGGGAAAATGTAATGGAATGATAAATTAATGAAAGGAGTCTGCAGCATGTTTTGAACTTTGAGGTAAAATTCAGGCGGGTTCCTTCCTCAACTAACCTTTTATATGGAGGATATTTTTCAGCTGTGCACTGTATAGCCATTAGAGAGCCTATACAAAATCTGAACACCTAAGCAAATGTTGTTCTGGGATGAAAAATTATCTAAAGGGCAGATAAATGTTGATTTGGGGTTGAGGATGTTGATGGTGTTTAGTTTAAGGGGGGGGGGGGGGTGAAATGCTATTTCATGCATACTGAGTTTTTTACACTGTTAAAGGGTTGGATTCCCATGCTAAACATGGACAAAGTTTCAAAAATGAAGTTGTAATTTTGAATGAGTATTTCTGTTCCAAAAATACTCCCTCCGATTTGTCACAATTTTCGGAAAGTTTTTTTTCGAGTATGGCTCTGTGTGACGTTAGATGGAGCGGAATTTCCTTATATGGGTCCTGAGTGCGCGCTCTTCTGCCGGAAGAGCGCACGCTCCCGTATAGCAGAGCACTGAGAGCACAACAGACTTCACTGATCAGAGCGAGAGCGTCGCGAAATGTCACAAAAGAAGTGTGTTTTTGGTTGCCAGGGCAAGACGACCCTGCACAGATTACCAAAAAAAAAAAAAAAAAAAAAAAAAAACACAGCATTAAGGGACCAGTGGATGGAGTTTATTTTTACAGAGCATCAACGGAGTTGTGCAAGTGTTTGTGTTTGTTCCCTGCATTTCGAATATGCTTGTTTTACAAACAAGGCCCAGTTTGACGACGGATTTGCACATCGTTTATTTCTTAAGGATAATGCAGTCTCAATGAAAAAGGGTCACGATCGTGTGTTGGAACCGCATGTGGTGAAACTGCTTCAAATATCTCTGTGTTGTTAACTTAGCTATCAGCGCGTAAGCACATCAAGTAAACAACATGCGATGTTGTCATCAAACTGCACTTTCCACATGTACAGCTTAAAAAAAAAAAAAAAAAAAAAAAAAAAAAAAGACGACATAAAGTGGAACTTAATCATTTTCCAAAACCGCTAAGCAAATATATACAGTTTCAATACATACCACATAGAGACGTCCTGCTGTAGTCGTTGCTGATGCTGCTCTTGTTAAATTTCAGCCTCTGGATCTGATTCTGGATCATAAATAAACGCTGAATCTGACTGTTAGCCATGGTTTGTTTTGGATGATGTTTTTTTTTTCCCTCACGGTAAAGTCACAACTTCCAAACGCTCTCAACGCAAAAGTCTACTGGCGCTCGTGATTCTTTAGCTCCGCCCACACGTCACGCCTCCAGCCGCTCGTGTTTTTCCGGGAAAATCGGTACAGACTATCTTTCTCTTATGAATATAATAAAACTTAAGACTTTTTGGAGTTATGAAGGATGCAGTACTACTCTATAGGTACTCAAGATTAACAGGAGATTGAGTGAAAACGAGCATTTCACCCCCCCCCCCCCCCTTTAAAGGCGAAAATGTCTTTGCTTCCAAGGTCTTTGCTTGCTATAAATTCGAAAATTCCACATTGAGCAGAAATGTCAGTCTTCAGTTATGGGTTGGCAGGATTTTGACAAGTGGGTTAGATACTATCTAAAATAATCTTGGCGTTAAATTCTGTAAGCATTTTTCTCATAATGTATCCCTCAATCTTAAATTGATCTGGGCGCTATATCAGGGTCTCTGGCTCATACGTCTGTTTGCACACAGTACGCCTATCATGCGCTGATGGGATCATATATGGCCGGCACTGATGCATGATCCTGTGTTGAAATCAAACTCTTTGGTAGGGATTGGCATTCTGCTTGAAACTAATGAACTGCTAATAATTTTTTTCTGCAATGGCTGATATGTTATATGTATCTTACAAAATCACACTAAAGCTAAAATAGTTTGTATGCTACTAGTGAATTTAAACATCACTTAATTAAAACTACTATAGAAACAAGTATATTGTCTCATAATAGAACGTTTTTATTTTTCTTATTTCAAAATAGCATTAACCGTTGTGCTATAGGAGTTGTTATATAATATGTGAGCAAAGTCAGTAAGTTTTAGTCCAATGCAATAACATTAACTAGCATTTTTTTAGGATTCAGGAGTCAATGACCAGAACACAACATGAGGGTTACTAAAGGTTGTCTTTTTTTCCAAAATAAATTTGTTTTTTATGTACAAATGCATTCGTTCAAATGGTCCTGCTGTATTTTCAGTGAGATGTGGGCAGATACATAGTGTTTATTCACACATTTTCAGCATACCGGCTGTAGTTTCATGCGTTTTTTTCTCATGTGCAGGCCTACTTTGTATTTGTCAGCTAAATGTTCGATAAACCTTCCAAGAGAGTTGGCATGCATCCACTGAAATAGCATCCTCATCTGTTATGACATAAGGAAACACATCCGCATGTCAATACGCATCCTGAGTGTTATGATATTTCTGATGGTGTTTCACAGTCAGTCGCTGGAGGGTATATTGAATAAGAGCACTAGTAAGGGGTCAGTATGTCTTCTGGGAACAGATCTGTAATGAATAATGTCTATGATTCCCAGAGCACTGAAGATTTTAGATTAGAATCTAAGAATAAATTTATCTTGACATACGTTGACCAAAAACACAGTCCCATAAGACCCCTCCTGGTTTTAGCATTCCGCGCTGAAAACATCATTCATACTGCGCAGGGAAAAGCGATTGTGCTCCTCGATAGCAGGGCAATAGAAAGAAAGAATGGAGGAGAGAAATAGAGAAGAAAAAGCTGGCTGGCACCCCTTCGTGCTCTCTCATCCTCACCCCATATCTCGCCAAATGGCTCCTCCAAACATTGTCCTTTCACAGACTAATAATAGCTGAGTGTTCAATTCTCCAGCCTCTTTGGAAGGAAAGAGGGAGACAGAGAAAGAGCGAGAGATAGCGGTGATGATGTTCTACGAGCATAGGGTTGATACATCTTGAGGAGGGGGGTAACACAGGAAATAATTTGGCCCCCATCTTGAGGATCACACTGTGAATTGTGGGGCCAGGATCCTGAAGAGCTGGTGAGGGGGGCTGGCGGAGAAGATGAATGCATTTCACTCTTTATGCTGTTTATCAGGATGGGACAGAATGATACAGCATGAATAACACACAATTGTGCTTCTCCAAAACTAGCGAGCTGCCAGCATTTAAAAACATCACAAGTACACAAAGGCTTTTAAAAATACTCTCTCTCTTTAGCCATATTCCAATGTTGCATTTCATACAAAACGTGATGTGGGACTTGCTATCTGTCAGATTATCATGATGAATAAAATGTGTGAGAATCATAAAAATGTGTTCATCCGAGCAATTATTTTCTGCATAATGGAAAAGCCAATGGCAAAATCCTTTCGCTTTTCGTTGAGGGAACCAGGGTGATGCAAACATTCGGGTTGGCTTGCAAAAAAATGCATAATCCCGGCACGCTTTATAGCCCTATAGGGTGTATTTAAATAATGAGGCTGGCAGATATAATATCCTACTTCATATTCTGTAAAAAAGGACCTTGGTAAACACAGATGAAATGTGACATAGTAGGGCATCTGAATGAGAAATGCGTATATCAAACATGTAGAGCAGATGGAAGTAGAGAGAGAGCGAATGGGACACGCAGGACCTCCGATGTTGTCTCCTGGTGACTCTGTGTGAAAGAATGCTCATGCAATAACAGCTCTCACTTCAGCATGCTTTCTCACTTTATTGCACTTGCAATCCAAGACAAACAGTGATAAAGCCAACGTAACCATAGATACCTCCAATGCCCCCTCTTCTCTTTCATTTTCTCCAACACCTTCAGAATTGTTCTGCCAGTGAGTGTTTTTTCTCTCTCCCTCTCATTTTCTACAGCTCTTCAAGGTCATTGAAACATAGGGTGCTGTAGGATGGAATTCAATGCCTATTTCTTATTTTGTCACTTGGAAAGGACTGTTGATTTTAACATTAAATCTGGGCACAACACATTTGGTGTAGTAGTTAGTGAAGCTTCCTCAATGGTAAGTTTAAGAACAAAACTTCAGCATAAGCATTAAAGTTCATTGTGTGACTCACAGAGAATAATGACTCAAATCATGCATTTTATTGAGGACAGGAGTGCAGTTACTTTTATAAGTGGTCCAACTAATGATGTTCTTGTTGGACGATTAAACAGAAACTTACACTACTGTTCAAAAGTTTGGGGTCAGTTATATTTATGCTTTTGAATGCAAGCTCACCAAGGCTGCATTTATTTGTTTATAAAAATACAATAAAAACATCAATATTATAAATGTTTAAAGTTACAGTTTTCTATTGAATCCCCTTTCCCCCGCAGAATAAAAAAATAAAAACGATTACTTTTTATCACAAAATTTACTTTTTTTTTCTCTCGAAATTTTAAGTTTACATCTCACAGTTCTGACTTTTTCTCAGAAACTGCTTAAAAATAAACTTAAAATAAAGTCGGAATTGTGAGATATAAAATTGCGATTAGAGTTCACGTCTCATTTCTGACTCTATAACACACAATTGCAAGTTTATACTTTGTAATTAAGAAAAAAAAGACAGAATTGTGAAAATTGCATTTACACAATTATTATTAAACACAATTATAATTTGTTGTTTTTGTCAAAATGACCTTTTCTAGTTTAATCCATAGCATTATTCTATAGTGTTATGCATGCATATGTTGCAAAATGTAATTTATTAGCAGTGCTGCCAATTTTTTTTTTTTTTTTTTTTTGAAAACTGTGATGCATTTTATTTTTCAGGATTCACAGATGAATAGAAAGAAACAAACATAAAGTATCGGTGTACCCCAAACCTTTCAAAGCCAGTGTCAATGAAAAAGTATCACTCTACAGTATATATAGACCAGCATATTATAGTGTGTGTGTGTGTGTGTGTGTGTGTGTGTGTGTGTGTGTTTTAAGTTAGTATGCAGCTACCCAAAAACAGCAGAGGGACCATCCAGGACACACTTGCAACTGCATACCAACATGCTCTTTGACTCTTCAGCAACCCTTCAGCATTGCTGTAGCTTTTATGTGGGCAATATAAAAAGCAGTATATCAAATTATAGTTTTGGTTTGTAAGTCAACGGAATTGTCAAAGCCACATCTTCAAGGTACTTATTATGAAACATGACATTTACGTTCATAAAACACACAAATGCTACATCATTAGCTCAGTAACCTATCGTGTCTTGTAAATAACAGCTTTATCGTGACAGCTGTGTGTTTGTACGGCTCGCTCCGGCGTTTTATCATGTGAAGGGAACGTTTCTTAAGCACTTAAGTGAAGGGGACATGCCTGAATGATTGACAGACTAAAGTAGAGCCTCATGCCGTGTTTTTTTTACTTGGCATTATTCCTGTTGCAGGGGTCAAAGGTCATCACCCAAAGGAAACACAAAGCTCTTTCTCTGAGTGCACATTCCTGCAGTCATTTATTTAGAATATACCTGTGGAGGTCAGAATAATTTGTGTAAAAATCCAACATTTTGGAGAAAAAGGAGTGAAAAGGAAGAGAGAAATGAAAGCTGGCTCTGTGGAGACTGAAGGTCAAAGGTCAGGTCGTACCCTAAGGAGGTACATGACAAGGATGTGATGTGTTTTCACTCACCGCCCCACGTTCAGCTGCCCTTTCTGAAGGTTTTGCCCTAACTAATTTAGGGGTAAGGGTTAGCCATGTCTGCCAAAGGTCTAGATGACTTTAGCACCAGAGGTCGACAGTGTTTCCCGTGAGGTCTGGGATATTACAGAGCAATAAAGTTGTCGGTTTTCTGGAGGGGTTCTGGAGGGAGGGTTCTCTCCAACAGCATATAATCTGCTCCTCTCTGCTATGATGCAAATCAAAACATATCCATATCTGCACTATCACACATGAGAACGTTTCAAAACAGCGCTTGTTTTCTAGTTTCGAGTTTCAGAGGGTGGTGACGGAATGCGTCTCGACCGTGACGCACGATAAAGGTCTGTTAGATGTGAATAAACACTTCGATCTGAACATGACTGGACTTGCTGGCTTTTGGTGATGAGGTTTAATTTAATCCAAAATGGTTTCCAGCATAATACGCCAATAAAATAAAACAGAATTATGAAATTATTGCAAACTTGCATGACTTGAAATAATACTCAGGTCTGAAAGGCACAAAAACCGCTGCAGGTTGAATAACCTGCTGAGGTTTATTTCTCTCGTGTAAATATGAAAAATCGTAAGGATGCACAATTATAAGAGTGATATTTTCCTTGCATACTTAGCAAGCCCCACTAATTACTGAGTTGCCAAACATTTCTCTATTCTTTTCATCTTTGCAGTTGGTTAAAGTCCCGCTGATTTCAGCTGAATTTCTAAGTATATTTACCATTCGGCTGCATTTTTTTAAAGCAAAATCTAAGCATTATTGAGTAATTGATTTCTTTGTCATTAGCTATGCAAGGAGGACACGGAATACCTCCCACATCTCTAATTAGAACAAGCTCATTGAGGCCGACTTAAATGATCTAGTAAACAAACAATCTGATTGCCTTTATCTCTGCTTTCTTCTCAACACAACATGCATGTATATAGTTATGGAGAAATGGGAGTTGCTTTTATTGTCAATCTTGAAAAGATTTCCAGGTCTTGGAAAGGCTATTATAACTTATCTTTCCCATAAAAAGAGACTTAAGAATGTATATTTACAACCTGAACCTGTATCTATAATCTCTGCATCAGTTATCTTCATTCCTATCTTCCACTTGATGTGCTGTAATCATCTAGCTATGATGTTTTGGGGAGTATGAACATGTTTCATCACAGTCCTGAAAGCTCATGTGAAACACTTTGTACCCAGAGACAAAAATTAACCCTCACCAAGCACCAAACGTTGAGTAAAAACTGGCATTAGTGAGTAACAAGTGTTTGCCTAAAGTATGGTGCAACTCTCCAGTGTTTCCAAAGAACAAAGGTCGGGGACCCTGGATAATATTGTTTACCCAAATGTCATGGGCAGTTACTCATACTGATAGCAATATTGATCTCATCCCAGAGTTGGAGAGGACAAATTTGGGATCTGGCCCTGGTGACCATTGTCCTGACCTAACCTTGGGTGGTATTTGGCCTACATGTAAGTCATGCGATGTCACAACACACTGGTTGACACCATCACATTCCCAGGATGCTCTGTCAGTACAGGTTTTTACTGAATCTGATCCCTTGGATGGACAAATCTGTTGTTGGTTAGACTGAGTGGTAGATCGCTCGCAGTGTGCTTTAACCAAGGGATATGCAGTTAAATGGTTGATACTAAAACTCCCATTCTGAAGAGACATTCATACATTCAGCAAATTTTCACAGATGAAATCCAGTTCTTTCATTATTCTGCAGATTCACCACTTTGACCAACAGAAAGCTGCTTGGACTGCAAAGACTTCTTTGTGAGCTCTGCTTCATGCATTGCTTCTCTACTGAGTTGCGAATTTCACTATTGTAGCTAAACCTTAATGCTATCGACTGTTTAATCATCTGCATGCATTCTTTGAAATACTTGTTTCTTAAGCACAGTTTCATAAGATGATAGCTACAGATGCTTTTGACATTCACACATCTAACAACTTGGAAAGGATGTGTTTTGCCACATGCAGATTTGGTTTTAAATTTGGTTTGGTTTTAAAATTCATTTCATCATGATTCTACTCTTGAGACATCATGTACATATTGAGGAACTTTGAAATCATAATGTTTGTGGAAAAAAAACAAAACAACAACAACAACGTTGCACAAACATCAAAGTTGAAATATTATGTTGTTTAAAAAAGTAAAAGTCTCTCTTCAGCAACTTTGGGAAACAGTTCATATACACCAGCCCATAATAGTGTTACTCACAATGCATACTGAGTTCCTGAGCTGCCATTAATGGTGGTGTTAAATTTAATGAGGCACTAAAACTTTATACTGTTATTAACAGGGGGAAATACATGATTATATGAATCTCATACAAGGCTACAACTATTTGCATAGAGCATTTAAGACAAGCCGTTTAATAGTCCACCAGAGTACATTAAAATCCTTCTATGGTTTTACAGTAATCACAGATTTGTCTGGACATCGAGCCCACACAGTATCTCCACTGAGCTGATTGTGGGGAATAAAACAAACTAAATTGACTTAAACTTGGTTAAATGTGTCAGACGGACCATATATTACTTACATTTCCACAAAGCATGACAAAAACAACATTCATATTTTAGGGTGAATTGAACTAGCAGAATTGATTTATTTATTGTTACTTAACCTAAATTTTACTATATTTTTAAATGCATTTTTTTTAGGTTAGGTATTTTATATAATCTTTATTTGACCCTCTTTAACCCTCACTATTCTAATTCTATTCTTTATATATATATATATATATATATATATATATATATATGTGTGTGTGTGTGTGTGTGTGTGTGTGTAAAGACCTCTAACACTAGCTTGCTCTATTCTTTTTCTATTCTATCAGTTTTTTTTTTATTTATTATATTATTTACATTATTATTTCTTTTAAAAAGGCAGTTTCAAAACACACTTAAGTAGACTTAAAAAAAATCTGATTTTTTTATAATGTCAAATTAAATATACTACTTTTAATATTTGAAATAAATAATATTTTGTTTAACTTTAAAACACACTTATTTTGATGTGTTGACTAGAGAACATGCAAATCACTTGATTTTAATTTAAACTGTAGTGTGTTATTCAATATTATACTGTATAAAGTTAATATATTTAAAAGTTCTAAATTACAACTTCATTATAACAAATGTGTAATTATAAATATATTTAAACACACAACACATATACACACAAAGGCATGCTGAAGTTCATTTAATTACAATTAAAACAAATTATAATACAGCCTTTTTTACATGTAGATTTATAATAATACCTAAAAATGATGTGAGGTTTACAACACTAGAATGACATTTATTGCAGTAAGGGTGTGGATGTTTATAATTTTGTGAATAACTGATATTTAATTACTGTAAGCAAAAGTCTGGCAAACTTTAAGTGAGTTGAGATGTTATAATGGGTTTCATTGTTAGCTCATGTAGCTCCTCATAACCACATTAAACGAGGCAACACGACAAGTCTGTACACGTCCGGTTCAATATCTGCTCTCCTGACAGCGTGTCCTGCGGCCGTCTGCTAATGTTTTTAAACCTGAGTGATGAATTAGACCGAGGAAATGTGATGACAGCATCAAACACTCACGAAAAGACTTCGACACCTCAGTTGTTCCACTTGCTCGCTTATCACTGTTTCCATCTTGTTGTCTCTAAAGCAACAGGGCTTTTACATGTAGTTTTATCAGATATGGGACACTAACATGTTTCCACAGGCCACAGCCATGTCTGACATCACATATCCACTGAAGACCGTCAAGCGCAGCTGTAAATAAGATTCATATTCATTTGACCTAAAACCAACCCTTTTGCTGACTTGTTAGTGAATGACTAACAAGTGACTGTTCTCTATCTGTGTGTCTCATAATCAGCAGCTTGCATGCGAGTTTGTGGAGGACGCGCCATTCAATCAGCAAACACTGCATTTCTTACATAATCCGACATGTTTCAAAACTGTTTCAAAATTGCTGATGAGGCTCGCCTATAGAATAATGATAACAAAGAGATTTTCCGGGCTATTCTTGAAGTTTGCTACCTATTGTATGTGCAAGTTCTTGACAGCCCACAATTTCCGTTTGCTGTGTTTTTAGGCTCAAATTTACACTGCATCAGCAATCTGATGACAAGCCGTCTGTTATTCTATGTAGATGAGTTGCTAAACAGCAAGACCAGTTAAAATAAAGCCTTTTTTATGCTTCTTTTGTTTTGGTTTGTAATATTTCACAGTTTACATGACAGTTTACATTTCAAGACATTTCATGTTGGATTTCCTTTTATGTTGTCAATGTCTTGTGACAGATGGGTTTGACTCTATGCTTATATGCAGAGAAGATCAAAGAAATTCATGTTTCTATTCAGTGTTTAATTAAGTTAATGTGTTTTGCTTTTATTGGGCGGTGGATGAATTCAAAAATCCACTTATAAAAATAAATATAATAAAATGACACGATTCTTTTATTCATCATATAATATTGAGAATTTGGTTTTGGGACTGTGGCTATATGTTCATGTGTAGATAAAACACAGCATGAAAACTATCAGAAACTTTGAAGAATTAAACTTTTAGAGCTTAATTGCATTGCTTTGCTTTTATAGGTCAGTTGTGAAATCCAAAAAAGCCACTTTGAATTAAACATTAAATTAAAATGAACTACTTTTTAACTTATTTTTTCCATTAACCCTTAACTGTCACCTGTCCTGAATACATGACGCCTACATTTACTTCACGATATTACAATTAAATCTAATCTAATCTTGACAAACGATATATCGTTGGAAAGGTCTAAGACTCCCAAAATATATATTTTACCAATGTTTTTTGTTAAAAATTATGTAGGAAAAGTAATAGATTAATTTATCACAAGAATGCACCCTCAAATATCTACATTATAACAGAGTTTTGACCTTTGTTTTAAAAAAAAAAGATTCTTTGTTTTCTCTATCACATTTTAGAAATCATCAGAAATTATATATCAACTGAAAACTTAAAATCTCAAAATTCATCATTTAAAACCCATTTTTAAATCAGACATTGCATTACAATTTAAACGGTACATCAATATCATGTTACAAAATGTTTTCATTCATGAATTATAAAAATGTAAGTTTGAATCGTGCACTAAATATGCTTGACAAGCTATATATTTAATATGTTGTTTTATATTTGTCATGTTTATATCCTTTCGTAGCAATGGAGAAATGGAAACAAGGAATAAGAGAAGCATGAATGTTTGATGTTAATGGAAAAGCAAGACATGGATATTATTATTATTGCAAAAATTATTTCACATTAAATTGGTCGTGACACTATATTTGTGCTGTGGAACATTTCCTAATGACCTCAACACTAAGGAAGTGAGTCTCCCGCTCGAGCCACTCAATTCTTCACATCACATCTGCTTGGTCTTGTGCAACTCCAATAGAACATCCTGGCCTCTGGCCATAAAGTCTCACTTCCTCCACACTCGTTTATCAGCTTTTGTTCTCCATTGAGTTCTTTAGCCCCATTGAAGCATCTAAACCAGCTGAGCTCTTGCATTTAGCCAAAGGTGGAGACCAGAAAGAAAAATCACTTATGAGATGTCTTTGATCTATCAAACCTTTCTACAAAAACAGGAATGAGTTGCACTAGTCTTCTTCTTCTCTTGAGAAAAAGAGCCAATATTTCTTATCAAATTCTCAAGACCAACTGATCTAAGATTGACCATATGTCCTGGCCGGCATTTCTAAATTGCCTAAAATGGTCAAAGCAATGCAAATACATGCACATATAATATATGAGGACCGTAGAGCATGTCAATAAGTAAACAAAGCCAAAACCTATTATTTTATCCGATTTAGAAATCCCACTCCGGACATGTCTGGAAAAAACCTTGCAGTAAATGAAAAGCTTTGCTTTCCACATTGACTTGAATAAGCTCCAAATTCCTAATGCATGTCAAAATGTTGTCCATTTTTGGGAGAGAGATCTGAGAAAATGTTGTTATTTAACTGCGAACTCTATCACATCTCCGAATGAGCAAGAAAATATTCCTCTCAGAGCCAAAAACCAGTACAGATGCACCTGGCAATGACGACATGTCTTAGCAAATCTGTAGACAGACTCAAACTGATTTGTGATGGATCATGCATGTGTAACTGTGTTGCTTTTAATCACATCCTGTTAGAGATTGTTCCAGGGCATTAAATCACTTTGGCAACATGTTTTTGCATGTGATAAGCTTTTGTAATTCATGAGGTTTTCTAAATGGTCTGAAAGCAGAGAGAATGATTCTTGTGATGTCAACACAATTTTTCAATATCCTTTTTTATGTCTTGACTGCGAGGTTGTTGTAAGCCACATGTCACCCATCTAAGTAAATCTTCTTTAAGCCGCTGTATTTTTGCATGCTTTTTTGTGTACCTGCTCCCTGACAGATATCACTGAAGTTTGTGTCCTGAGAAATAGAATTAGGCTCTGTGACAGACCAAGATTGTGCAAACACCAAAACTAATATAAAGAACTGACAGTATAGGCTTCTCTGGACTAAGGCCAGTAAACAACCACGTAAAACTCTCTGGAAACCACCTAGCAATCACCGAGTCCACATTTTCAACAACATAGCTCTTATCATCATGGCGGTGACTTTTGCAGAGGCCCCACTCACACTTTGTTTAGAAAGTCATATTTTTTGCAATTATTTTTAGTGGCACTACTGGCACATCACCAACCCATGTTCATAGGAAATAAGTGACTCTGCCTATATTTCTGCAAAACTTGAAATAGGTCGCACAGGCACAGGTACATTTCACTGCACTTTTCAGATGATATTTCTACAACAGGCTATCAGCTATATAACTTTTTACTTTTCCGTTGCACATGTGCATTTATTAAACAGCATATATTCATGAAAAAGACCCTACACTAAGCATAACTGATAGATTTAGCTAAAGCAAATGTTTGATGAAATACATGTGCTGAAAAAATGATGCCAATTTAGTTTCCATCATATGAGCCTTTGAGTTCTTTTGTGAAGTCTTGTGATTTGTTTTTCACAGGATTCGTGTGAAGACTTTGCAATGCAAGTGCAATGCTGCACCAGGTGTGCTACCAAGCAAGTTTACTACTGGTCAATACGGTACACATATTTTTTCTGTCATAACAAAGTATTATGCAAGGAATCACATAAAAATAAGCATTTATTAATTGATAATCTGACCTTTTAATTTTAGCTTCATTCTATGAGGCTTTGAGCTCTTTTATGAAGTGTAATGACTTGTGTTTCACGGGACTCATCCACAAGAGCTTTGCATTGCAAGTGGTGTCATGTGGTGCAAATGAACTCCAGTTTTGTAGAGATGTACTCATGTATTTCCAATGGGTGTGCAGAAAAACATCTTCTGCAATAACCACTGTAGCACTATCTATATGTCTTTCTTTATTACCAGAGTTTTGCATCATATTCTATAGACTCTATTCTAGCAGTGACAGGAAGTCAGTCGGTGGCCAAGGGGAAGTAACCCAGTTTGCAGAACTCATTATGTAACGCTCAGAGACCCACTGCAGTGACACACTAAACTTACAATCCTATTTTCATTCACATCTCTTTGTCTGCGTGTCTGCTTTAAATGCAGCTACAGAAGCAACACGTTTGATCCGTGTTGCTAGTATTAGATTACAGCCACATGAAGCATTAATGCAACATTACAGCAAGGTGCTAATGAAGGTGTGTTGTCCCCTGAGGGCCTCCATAGGCATCTAGAGATTACAAGGAAAAACATTAGTATACTATAGGCAAGTATGAAAACCCAGGATAATGCTGTGTTTACACATTTAAATGAATCTCGGGACCAGTATGCACAAGGAGAGCAGAATATCATAAGTTGTATGAGTTTAAAATCTCTTCATGAGAAAGTTAATATTGTGTGTAATATTGCGTATACTATCAAGACTGCTAGCTTTGTGTTATTTGCAATAGCCTCTATTAAATTCAAGGAATGCTTGTAATAATGTTTCATGAGGTGAATTTGTAAGTCTGCATCCTAATTTGCATTTTTCAGATGCACAACACAATTATGTTCTTCCCTGGTGATAAGATTATTACTATTATTTTTTTTTTTTGTATGCAATAAGAAAATTGTTACACATGCACATTATATATGTGAATGTGTACTGTGTATATAATATATATATATATATATATATATATATATATATATATATATATATATATATACACACACACAAACATGCATGTATACATTTCAGAAAAAAAATGTTTAGATATTAAATGTATTAATAAAAAATAGAAATTATATGTATATAAATATAGACGTAAATACATGTAAATACTTTCAAAATATATACTGAATGTATGTGTGTTTATATATATACATAATAAATATACAAAGAACACACACATATATTATGCAAACAAAAACATTTAATTTGTATGTGATTAATCGCAATTAATGGTTTACGTATATTAGGACCTGCCAATGAACGAATTATTATTTATTTAATTTTTTATGCCACGATAAAGAAAACCATGGCATTAAATAGGGTGTCTTAACTTTTTCACATGACTGTATACATAATATTGTTTTCTTTAAATGTTTTTTCTTAATATTCAAAATTCACTTAATATTGGTACATTATTTTTTTCAACATTGTTTTATTTAATCTTTTATATCTGTTTTGGATGGCAATTATGAGATTGATGATGTGATGAGGGGGTCCTTCTATATTCAACC